>NW_004567110.1:13323887-13340761 GCF_000260355.1 Condylura cristata | reverse complement strand
GGGCCCCAGAGTCAGGGCTGAAAGTTGTAAAGCAGGTCTCTTTAAACCAAATGATAGCTTTATTCTCTTTGTAATGTATGTTGGCTTAAGCTTAATGGAGGCAGAATGTTCACAGGACGTCTTTTCTCCCTCTCACCCACTCTCCCTTCCTCCCTCTCTCCTTTTCTTCTTTCCTCCCTCCCTCCCTCCTTTTTCTCCCCTTCCTTTTCTATTTTCCTTCCTACCAATTTCTTCTTTAATTGCATATAGTAGTAATTAACTCTTTCCATGGGCCCCAGATGGTCCCTGTAAAGCACCTACAAGCACTACGTGCACCTTTCCTTGGAGGACATCAACCCTAGTAGGAGGAACAATTATCGTAGGGAAGAATGGCTTCCTTAGAGAGCCAGGTCTGTCTTTTGTAAGTTAATTACTTTACAGGCCATTTGGGGGAGGATTGGGTGCGATGATCACCAATCTCCTTTTCCTTAAGGGAAGAACAATGAGGTGGACATTTCTGCAGCTGGTGACTTTACAGCAGAGAACCTGACCTAACACTGGTGTGTACAATTACTTGACTTTTGTCGTCTTGGTATAAAGAAGAAAAAGAAAACAGCCTCTGTGTTTAAAATTACAGAGCATGCAGGGCTCACATTTTCATAAACCCACTTAAAAATGAAAGGTCAGCTTAATCACTCCAACACCAAGAATCAGTTTCTTGACAGCACAATTCAAAGCAGAGCTTTTATTCTCGATGATCGCACCTTTTTTGGCTGAATCCCAATAAGCACTTTGCACCATGACAACCAGAGGTGCGCACACATCGCCTGCAGAGCCTACTGGGTTCTCCCTGAAAGAGCATGTTCTCCTGCAGTGCGAGGTGGCCACAGGTCTGCCACGGCCCTGCCTGCTCGCACGTGCTCACTCAGCAGAGATGGGCACTCAGCCAGGCTCCCGGAGTTCACAGTGCAGAGTCAGTGAGCTACTCGGAGTGTTAATGGAAATAAGGATGATGAAGACATGCTACAACACATGCAGCAAATATTTTGTTGTTTCTATAGTTTGCATCTTTGTGTCCCACCCCTCCATCCCCATGTTGGTGATGGTGATGGGAGGCGGACCGTGGGGAGGTGATTAGATCATGAAGGCAGAGTCTTCACATGCATGGATCTTTTGCCCTATCAAGGAAACCCTCTGCCTCTGTCCCTATTGTGAGGGCACAGGGACAATTCTGTAGCCTGAAGGGGAGCCCTCATCTGACCACACTGCCCCTGTTCTTGGACTTTCACCTCCAGACTGTGAGAAATACACTTCTGTGGGACATTTTGTCAAACTAGGACCATTGCTTATTATAACTTGTGTAGTGGTTAGAGTTAGGTCACCAAGGAAACACGTTTTTGTGAGACACTGGAGGTGTTCATTTTAATCTATTTTGGCATGACACATCAAGCCCTAGACTAAAATTCATAGAAAGCAATGAGCCACAAACAGTGCTCTAACTTTTAAAAAGATAGTCTGGAACTGACAGAAGTTTGTATATATGCATGCACACATACATGCATGCATGTGCATATATAGTATATATGTCTATAAAATACATACACACATATGAAATTAACATGTAGAATATACTAGAACTAGTAGTAGAGTAGATCAGAGCCCAGTAGCAAGCATTCAAAAGAGCAGCAACAAACACCCTGGCATTACTTTCCCTAAGGAATGCAGGCATTCTTCTTCCTCAAGTGCTAGATAGTGGATACAGCGCCCCTGGTGGTTGATCTTACTTGGTACAACAGCCCAACAACTGTCCTGCTCAAGATACCTGCAGGTCCCCAGCCACTTGAGGCTGGGGTTACTGTATAAATGGACAGAGGATGAATAGCTGAGCCAAGCAGGCTGAAAGTGGAGAGAGTGAATGAGGGAAAGAAAGGGAGGCCAAGGAGTAAAGCATGGAGAGAGAGAGACAAAGAATATTAAGGTGGATGCCCATGTGACACTAAAGTAGATTTCCATCCACTCCTAAAAAGTTGTCTTTGAAAACAGTTCCAAAGAAGAATTCTAAAAATGCAATCTAGCAGCACAGGAGTGAAGGTACAACTGCCCAAGGGTCTAGCTAAGAAAGGCAGTATCGCCTGAACATATATATTCTGTGCTCCAGCCACCCAAGATGAATGGCTATTCTGAAATGAAGCCATGCTATTTATGCCTTAAGCCTCTGCCCATGTGATTCTTGCTCTTGAGAAAGTCGTTATCTAACCTTTAAGATTCACACTTTATACTTTTCTCACCCTCCTAGGCCTAGTTAGCTGATTCATTCCTATGAGCCCTCACAGAATTTTATAGAGAAATTATAACCTGCTTGGTTCTGTGTTTGAAATTCTGCCTTTCCATGTCTCTGTCTTCCCCTTGGACAGTGAACTCCCTGAGCACATCTTTGATCCTGGGCCATCATGCACAATTATCTAAGGGCTATTCCCTTTCACACTGCTCCCTCCTTTTGCAGTAATCATCATGATCTGAAATGTTTGTTTTCTTATGTATGATCTGCTGCTGAAATGCAAGCAGTGCAGCAAGGAGCTATATTGTTGTGTTTGCTGTCATCATTCCAGGAATCCAACCTGCCAGGCATATTTTGTGCACTCAATATTTATTCATGGAATGACTGAATTACAGGTGCTGAATAATATTTATCAAGTGGATGGGTGAATGACTAATATTATATTTGTTTTTAAAGAATCAGTTGATTATAGTTAAAAAAAATCAACCCTAGGCTCTCCCTCCCTGGTGGTACAATGGGTAAGTTTGCAGCACTGAAAGCTAGCCAGTGCCACATAAGTGCAAGTTCGATACCCAGCCCTGGAGGTGACCACATGGCATGGCAGACCTCTCCTGACCCGCCTGCTGCTCCCCTCAGCAGTGTACTTTATCGATCTGCCTGTTCTGCTCCCCACTCTGTCTCTGGTGAATTCTCTTACTGCCCCTGCACCTCTGGCCTGTACCCCAGCTCTGTATGCATAAATAAATAAATCTTTAAAAAAAATCAACCCTTAAAATAAAACAGACAAAAAAAAATCCTGTAACAGTTATTTTCTGGGCTTATGGCTGTTGATTCTCGATGAAATTACCTTTCAACAGTTATTATTCAAGCGAAAGCCCTGAAATTTGAAATGGAGGAAGAACAAGGCAAAAGTGTCAAAAAGTGGAAAAACAAGTACCAAGAGAACTCAGCTCCCACAATTCCACTTTCTCAGAACAATATATGGCTGCAGAGTGAAGCTTCCAGAAACCTGAATGAGTAACCATTATTTTTAAGTCCTTGTTTGCTACAAGAAAAGTTTAAATATAAAATGGAGAAATCAACAAAGCACAAATCTGTTATTTTCTACAAAAGAGGCCCTCCCTGGTGGTGTAGTGAATTAAAGTACAGCACTAAGAAGCTAAAGCCACTTCATCATGAGTTTGATCCTCGCCCTGGGGGTGATCCACATGGCATGGCAGACCTCTCCTGACCCACCTGCTGCTCCCCTCAGCAGTGTACTTCAATAGGCCTGTTCTGCTCCCCACTCTCTGGTGAACCCTCTCACTGCCCCTACATCTCTGGTCCATACCCCAGTTCTGTGTGCATACATAAATAAATCTTAAAAAAGTGAAAAAGTCATGAAAAGAATCCTAAATTTAGTGCAAACACTTGTTCCTTCAATTTCTGGTTTCTTCCATTTTGGCGGGGGGGGGGAGGGGACACAGGAATAATGAATATATCATTTAATGACTTTCTTAGGAGACAAAATTACATGTCTGACCATCTGAAGTTTCTGTAAGATGCTGGCAAGCCTCCAGACTCCATTTTCACTGCTGGAGACCCCAACACACTATTTTCAAAGCCTCTGCTTGGGTTGATTTGCATTTCTCCAGCTTTCACACCCATCAGTGGAGGTGCTAATGAACAGAGAACAGCCCTCCAGGTAAACAGCTAACTAGGGAAAAGGAGGTGTAGTAAAGAACCTATGAAACTTGCAACTGACAAGACTCAGATTATAGATCACACAAGATTTAGTCTGTTCACATGTAGAGCAGAGAACAAGGAGTGAGGAGGTAGAAACACAGGTCAGAGAAGTAGATGAACCACAACGCCATATGTTTTATGAGCCCAGACAAGGATGGCTGACTAACAAGTGCAACTGAAAGTATAGACTGGGCCACTTTAGCTATCTTTCAGGACTGGAGAGAACGCCAGTTGTAGGAAGCAAGGGCAGACGTGGCTGGTGGGTCATCATGAGTAGAAACCAATGCTCATCATATCTTCTTCCTTCTACCAGGCTTCACTCTTTCATTGGGTCTTCCACTCCTTGACTCTCATCTCTAAAGGCACTTCCAGTATCTACCCCTATCCTGACCTCACTGAAGTACATCTTACCAGGATTCTAGAATAGTAGAATCCACACTCCCCTCTGGTGAAAGGGCAATGAAAGGATCATGTATTTGTACAATTCTGAATAGTGCCTACAATTAACATGGTAGGTGAGGTGCACCAGGAAGAGTGAATTATGCTCAGGACTGAAAATTGGAGAAATGTCAGTTAGTCTCACACCTCATGCAAATTGTTGGCACGATTATGGTCAAGTACAACAAAAGCACCAATTCACATTTTGTTATTTTTTCTGTAATTTATTTACTCTAAGACTACTAAGAATGCATGGTTCATACAACAAAAGCATATATTTGAGTTGTATTATTTATTATTGGGGCAGTAGAGCAACGAGGAAACTGACTGGGACCCTCATTTTCTCCTAACCTAGTGCTCTTTTCAAGAAGAATGATGCATTCACACAAAAGAGAGAACAATCAATTAAAGACCATCACTGTTGCGCGTCTCGCTCACAGTTGAGAAGCTTGACATTTTCAAGTAAAGAAATCTGTGAGTTACAGGGAGCTTATGGACTGAGAGTTCTCCAGTGAAAGGGTGATTGTTTAGGAAACAGAAACGAGGGCCAGGTATCTGGGATATCCATCTTCCCCCTGCAACAGGTCACTTTGAGCTTATAATGAGACGTTTCTCTTATTTCAGAGAAACTGTGCTGCAGTGACTGCTGGCACACATGCATGCTCTGGAGAGAACCACAGAAGTACTGACTCACCCACTTGACAAAGATGGCCGGGCCATCTACTATGTCCTGTGTTCTGTGCAGGCACTTCAATACACAAGAAATTACCCTTTTTGGAGTGCCATTTACAACGTGCAAAGCAAAAACAGATCCTAGTATATTTTAGGGTCTCACCCTGGATCATTATTAGTAAGTGGCGGTGATTCGGAGAGTCCTGCTTGGTCTTTGAGCTCCATAAAGACCCTCATTTGCTTATATATTGATGCGGACCCCATGTAGGTATGGATGCTTTTAAATTCTAGAATTCCATATCTATCTATTTCTATTCCTTACCTGTTTCTATCCATTTCTGTCCAGTGTTTTGTGGGTTTGCTGGGGAGATGGCCTAGCCTCTAGAGTTGGGGATGAGCCATTTTTTTCCATTAGGATGGAGGAAAAGGGGCGTGTTAAACTTAGCTCTCTGATGCCTTTCACCGCTCAAGTTAGACCGGCACACAACGACTGCGCAGTGTTGTGGTCTGAAATATGTCCCTAATGTCCTGAGCCAGGACTGCTGGGAAGAAGGTGAAGTGAAGCAGCCATTTTGGGAGCCACTAAAAGGAAATGATGCAGTTGGGCTCCCTCTCCTTGTGGTTGAAGCTGCTGTGCTTGGCTGCCGCCCCCAGCCTGCCATCCTAGGGTTGGGTGGTGATCTCAGCAGCAGCAGGAATAGTCTGCAGCACCCCTGGGTGCATTTCTCTTGTAAGGAAATGAGTGATGCAACACAGACAAAGAAGCAGAGGTGTGATATCAGCTCAAATCCAGCTTAGCCTCACTCCACAAGAGCTCTGGCATGAAGGAAGCACAGCACTGTCCTTCTTTAAGTCCTAACTGAATTTGCCCAACTTCCATTGTTCTGGCTAAACTATTTAAGATGACATCTAAAGCTGGCTAGTTAACTAGGTCTTGCCAGGATTCTTCCGTGTACATGCAGCTCCTTCTTTCAAGCTATCTGATGCTTATTTGGTTATTTGACAGCCTGGAGGAACCCAAAGGGGTATGGAATGATTTCCATACATATGACTGATAAGCTGCTGTCCATCTCATTGATCCTGTGTGGGGTGCCCTGTATCAGATCACTTCATACTACTACTTAGGGTGGGATTGTTCCATTACTCGGGAGTGATCACCCCAATCAAATAACAGCAATCAACAGCACAATAGCCTTCTTTATTAAAGCCAAAATACCTTTGGGACATGATCTAGTTCATAAAAGAAGCGTCAGTGCATGGTCAAGAGGTATACAGGACCCCCAAACTTGCCCACTCTAAAGGGTCATTCTTGCACACAAAGGCAAAGCAGACCCTGAAAAAACTTTTAATGGAATTGTAACAATGTAATCCCCATAGAAAGGGAAGGTTCCAGGTTCCCTGCCCCCCCCCCCCTCAAGAAAGAAGAGAGGGAAGAGAAGATTTTCCTAGTAAGTCACCCCAATGCACCCTTTCCTTTGTGGCCAGCTAAATAGGCTTTCCTTAAGTCAGGATGTTACAGGGCACCCCAGTGTGAACTAGACCGCCTGTCGGTGGGGCCTCACCCTCGTGCTTCAAATTCAGTTATACTGCAGGCACACACAGAAGGGTCAAAATGGGTCTATTTACAAGAGGGAATTTCTTACCGGGCTCGGCTGACTTGGAGCTCTGGTAACAAACTAACTGAAAGCCCCAAGTCACGTGGTCTGGAGAGCCGTTTCCTGAGCGAGAGCAAGAGATGAAATGGCACCCTATTTGTCCCCCAATGTCCCAGAATTCTTGCTAGCCCTTAGGTCCTCGCAGTTCTCTCCCTGGTACTGCTGGGAGTTGTAGTTTCCAAACACTGGAGTAGGGGGTTGAGTCCACAAGACTGCAGAGTTTCTTTACGACATCCTTTCCCTTAACAAAGGTATTTCTGGTGGGGAACCAGAGGAAGGGGTTCTGAATCGGGTTCCAGAACACTGGGACAAGAAAGGATACTACATCAAGTAACGGCTGTCACTGTCAGCCTCCCCATGCGTCTCTCACCCACATGTCTCTTCCATGTCTCTACAAGTTTTTCCTTTACATGTCTCCTTCCCAGCAACACCAGGGTGCAATCAGGACACAGACATAGAGTTCTGCTTTTTAGCCCACACCTGGCCCCTATTTCCAGTGACTAGTCTAAGGGACGGCATGTGACTGGGGGGTGAAGAACATCGTGCCACCCCCTTTCATGGAGATGCTTCTGAAACAGAGGTGCAAACAGGCAGTAGCCAGTCTGCTTGCCATTCAGCCATGCACAGAGGACATCCTGCCTCACACCTAACAATCCTCTCCATGGAGACTGGATCAGTCCAAAGGAGTTTGTGGGAACCAGCCTCCAAGAACCCCATCTCCTCACTTGGGCAGTCCTGATGTTCCCACCTTGATGAAATGAATCACATTATTCAACCAGAAAAAGGGGCATATTCTCATGTTTTCATGGCAGATGTCTCTGTCACTGCCCATCCCAATTTGAATCTCTGATTATTATGTGGGTCTCGGGAAGATGTTTGGATTACACAGACATTGGCACCTTTACTTTAAACACTTGTAGGAGAAGACTAAGAGGAAGATAAGCAACCTCTTGCCAGGTTTTCCCCTGACTTGCTCCATCTCGGAGGTGTTTTAGTCAGAACTTGATGAGTGCCATTTAAAGCAACGCAACAGGGCTATTAGCACTGAATTGCATTACCAGCCCGTGTTTCCTAGCAGAGCGAACAGTCTTGACTTAGGGAGGAGGCAAGTCTGGGACAGCCTGAACAGCAGTTCTGTTTCCATTTCTCAGATGGGAGTTCCCTCAGGTCAGAGACTATTTTCTCCCTGGAAGAAGTGGTGGGAAATTCCAACTTAGGTGATTTTTTTTGGCAGATGGTGGAAGTGATATATTTAGAGGCTCCAGAAATATCATTCCATTAATTACACTGTCAAGAACTTGATTACCAATGCCTGTGTTACTTGGGCCAGGCTATTTTACATACACTTGAGATTCTTCTACTAAAGCTGCACAATGTAGCTACAGAATGAAATGACTTGGTTGGCTGTATTTAGCTGGCATTTTGGAGGATGAATAATTTGCTATTGTTGGGACTGAAAATTAATGATGGTTTGGTGAATTGTGTGAGAATATGGAAAAAGTATTTTTTTTTAAGGTAGAAATAGGGCCCTCCCTGGTGGCACAGTGGGTTGGAGCGCTGCATTGAGAAGCTGAGCCTAGCTGTGGCCGCTTCATTGCAAGTTCGATCCCCATCCTGAGAGGACCCACATGGCACGGTAGACCTCTCCAGTCCTGTCTGCTGCTTCCCTCAGCAGTGTACTTCATCGATCTGCCTGTTCTGCTCCCCACCCTGTCTCTGGTGAGGCCTCTCACTGCCCCTGCACCTCTGGCCTGTACCCCAGTTCTGTATGCATAAATAAGTAAACTTAAAAATATATAGAAACAGATGAATAGATAGATAAATGGATAGAAAGTAATGGATGGGATAATATATATGTGTATATATATATGTGTGTGTTTATGGAAGAAATGAGATATAGCAGATATTATACATTTTATGTTTACATCTATATGTATATATGTGTATATATGGGAGAAAGAGAGTGAGAGAGAGAGAATACTGAATAAATAGATAGGGATGGGTTGTTAAAATAAAGGCGGGTAGAAAGATATCAGGATGGATGGATATAGAAGTGGTGGATGGCAGAACCTATTTAGAGCAGGCAGGTTTGGGGGATCTGGCCTGTAACAAAAGGAGAAAGGGAAAGAGTCTGTCTTGTCTTGCACTCTAGAGCCAGTCAATGAAAATGGCTGTGTAAAATAAAACCACACTAACTAATCGACTGAAAGAATCAGTGTTATCCCATGAACTTTCAAAAATTTTATTAATATGCCTAACTGGCCCTATAAATTCTAGAGTGCAAGGCATGTCCTGCTGTGAGCTCAATTCTTGGGCCCTGCCCAGACTCTGTATGCAGAAGTCCTGTTGAGATGGTATTTGGAGGTGGGGCCTTCGGGAGGTCATTAGGTCATGAGGGTGGAGCCCGGAGGTGGGGTTAGTGTCCTTATTAGACCAGACCAGGAAAGCTAACCCTTCCTCTCTCTGCCTGGGAGGGCCCAAGGAGGGTCCGTGTGTGAACCAGGAAAAGTCTTCACCAGAGCTTGAGCATGCTGATATCAAATATCCAGTGTCCACAACTGTGAGAAATTGATTTCTTTTGTTTATAAGCCACTTAAAAAAATTTAATGTTAATAATTGATTTCTACACAGTATACAAGAAAGGAAATACATTTGAAAACAGAGAAATTGTGTTTATTATTCACCGGATATTTTTATCTATAAATTAGATTCTATGAACCAATTTTTGAAAATAAGTGTTAGGAAGAGTCTGTGGAGCCCTGTTAGCGTGGACAGTCTATGTGGGGGCCCTAAAATAGGGGGACACCGAAACCTACATAGGAGAGCAGTAACAAGAAGGAAGGGGAGAGATCATCATGCCTTGGGCATGGCCTTGAAAAAAGGCAAGCAAATGGCTCTGTTCCATTCCCAGAGTTTCTATTTCTTTCTATAGTACAAAGGGATTTCTCAGCAGAATATAAATGATGAGACCAAAGACCCAACATGCTTGTTCTATTAAAACTTAGTCCATAAAAATTAAAACTGGACATGTGTCAGGAAGTTAAAGCTAAAACTATATTGAAAATGTTTTCAATAAAAGTAGTAGACACCTAACTGAGGGTGACATAAACAATAAACACAATGAATTAGCTCGCATAAAAGGACTGGAAGGAGGTAGGCAATTTCAGGTTTGGTGCAGTAATTCAGTAATATTGTTAGAGTACTAATATCTTTCTGCCCTATCATCCTCGACATGTCAGCATTGTGCTTTATGACTGCTGCTGTTCCAGTCATCATGACCTTGTTCCAGCAACCTACGTAGGAAGAGGCGGTTGAGAGAAGCAGCTTCCATGCTGGCAAAGGCGTCCCTAATCTTTATAAAGGCAAATAAAGAAATGGGGTTCTTTGGACATGTCCTTTAGTTCTGAAACTGTGTTTTGGTACATGCCCGAGCTCTGACGTGGAGTTCTGTGTGTGTGAGAGGGCGAGGGCACCTCATTCGTATGGACATATATTCCTTGAGTCCCTTTGTTCAGGGACCCTTTGTTAGAAGGAAGCTCTGGGCTTTGGAGTCAGTCTGGCTCTGCAGAGAATGATCTTGGAAAAGTTATTCCACCTCCCTGAGTTTGCCTCACAGAGCAGGGATTATTTCAAGCCCACTGCCTGAGCTGACAGGCACGTAATAACTACTAATGACCAACTTTCTCTCCTCCAGTAACACTCCGGGGAGGCACAGCTAGATCAACATTTTCATTTGAACGAATCTGACCTGAAAATAAGGAAAGCCCAGAACTGACCTTGCATCTCAGAACTCCCAACTGGGTTTGACTTGTTTGTGTTTTTTAATCTAACAAGAAATAGTTTGCCAGCTGAGCTAGGAGGGTAAAACAAAGACAGTGCCCCACACACTAAGCACAAACCAAAATTTAACAATTCTCTCCTGCTCTTGCTTATTATTTTCTAAGTAGCAAAAGAGTCAGAAGCCAGTTTATTTTTCTCATCTGAAATTGAACTACTAAAAACAGTCACATGAAATCTGTAAAAATGATTGAAAAATGTGTTTTGGGCATGATGCATTTCATAGTTCAGGGTAGGAAGTAGCATTTATGGAGGGGTCTTGAAACTGACTGATGCTTGCAAAGGATTAAAAGCTACGTTAAGGGCCCTCCCTGGTGGCGCAGCGGCTTAAAGCACAGCACTGAGAAGCTTAAGCCACTTCCGCATGAGTTCGATCCCCGCCTGCCCCGGAGGAGATCCACATGGCGCGGCAGACCTCTCCTGCCCGCTGCTCCCCTCAGCAGTGTACTTCGTTGATCTGCCTGTTCTGCTCCCCACTCTGTCACTGGCGAAGCCTCTCGCCACCCCTGAGCCTCTGGCCTGTACCCCAGTTCTGTATGCACAAATAAATAAATCTTTAAAAGAAAAAAACTATGTTAAGGTCATGGGTGAGACACTACAATATGCACCTGGCCAGTCTACAGGTGAGGAGGTTCACGGGGAGAACAGGACAGGAATTGCCCCTGTGCTGAGGTTTATAGGAGCAGAGGTCAGCAAACAGGACAACGGTTGCAGCTCAAAGGCTAGTGCTGAGTCTGGTACCATGAAGTGTCCAGATAATAGGTAGTTAAATAAGGAGAAAAGAAAAGTGATTGCACTGGACGAGTTGCAGTGGATTCTTTTAAAAATGAAAGAAACAATAAAATCATATCATCCACTTTGTAATGATGCCTGTGCCTTAATTAACAGTGTGACTTTAGCTAAATTAGTTCCTATTCTCTTCACCCCAAGTTCATCATCTGTAAAAAGAAGAGGTTGGTTTAGATGACTCAGTTCAAGCTGCTATACTGGAATGCCATCCACTGGGTGGATTAAAGAGGGGACATTTATTTCTCACAATTTTGGAGGTCAAGAGCAAGGTGCTGACATGGAAGTCTAGTGAGAATCCTCTTCCTAGTTTGTAGAAGCCTACCACCTTCTCGCTGTATCCTCTCATGATGGACAAAGACAGCAATGGTCTCCCTATCCCCTGTCACCAGCCCCATGACTCCATTTACACTTGGTGACCTCATGAAGGGACACCCTCCTTATCATATCGCACTAGGGGTCAAGACTTTAACTATAGATTTTTTATTGGGGGGAAGGACACAGTCCATAGAAATTACCTCTATGTTCTCTTTGCTATGCTTTTTCATATGAAAGTTTCCTCCTGGCCACCAAATTGAATTCAAGCCATCTGTCCAACTTTCAAGACCTTCCATGATTGGGGAGCACCCAAGATTGCTTGTCTCCTCCCTGCAGAGCAGACTCTAGCCTGTCCTTTCTAGAAGCTGCACTAGTCTGTCACCACCATCTCTATTCTCAGGTCACCATCTCTATTCTCAGGCTCAGTCTCCTCTCTGGGTTGCATCAAATGTGCTCCCTGGACTGAAGGACTGGCCATTTGGTGATCCCCATCTTTCCAGTCCCAGTCTCGCTCTCAGAAAAGAACAATGTCAATATCAAGTTTTCCCCTTTTGTCATGTACAGGAGACTTTAGGATTTGCATGAAACAGAATTTAAAAATGAGAAGTTGTTGTTATTGTGGTTCCATTTTATCTTAGTTCATGTAAATGCCAGTTCTGTAAATGGATATTAAATATAATATGCACAAATTGTGTCCCAGAACTACTGTTATTAATCCACAAAATTAAAGATTAACAGTACAGGAAAAGACAAAGGACATCTATTTAAGGTAAATTAAAGTTGAATATATATAGGATCACACTTTATATCTTTACAAATACCAAGCGAATTCGCTGATATTTGTGGTAATATAAGAAAGCACAGTATTAAAGATTTGCCATTCATTGTAACATTTTGCTAAAAACCATTCATATGTCTCCACCCTGGGATTCAGTATTAAATATTTATTCAAACAAAATTCCAGTTTGGGTTTGTTCCCCGGGACTTGATCTATGGTAATCTATGGTAAACTTGAGAAGTTTTGAAGATGAAGGCAATAAAAGACATTCTTGCTTCTGATAATTGTCCATGATAAGTCACTATTGCTCTTATGGATACAAGGCATAATATAATTTAAAGAAACATCTGCAATGATTATCTGAAATTACATCCTATGAGCAATAATCTAAAAGCAGAAAGTGTTTCTGATGTGCCTTTGTTCCTGCTCCTGGGAGCGTCTGATAAGGTGTCTGCCGATAATTTGGGCTAAGCAGAGGGCATAAGCAGACAATTTATAAGTGAGAAAATGGAACCTTTGGAAAAATTTCAATACCACAAAACATCACACAATACTAGTTTTCAGCTCTCCAAATGATTTTAAACATAGTGAAAGAGATCAAAAGAGATAAGAGAAAAGCACCTTCAGGTGCGAGATCATTTCAGCTCCTTGGAAGGTGCAGGGATGTGGTAGCTTTACGGCAGTCGCTGCCCTCCAGCTGGGTCCCAGGGTGCTCAGTGTCCCACGCCCAGCCCTAACAGACTGTGGAGAGTGGCTCTGGCTTCTCTGCCTCAAAGGGAGGCACAGCAGGAAATCAGTGAGCTGGTCTTGGCAGTGTCGTTTCTCTCCCCAAGACTAGATTTTCTAAGGGCTGATTTATAAGTCTGGTTAGTGGTGGTAACTGTTCCTTTTCTTACCTCTTTAGGTAAAGGGCTGGTCCTGTGCTCTCACTGTGTTTGCGGGAGAGCTTCTCTATCTTTCTCTGGCTTCCCTTATTTTGGCCACACCCTGCAAATTATCTCCGCATTAAATCCTTTCCCATCACTCCTTTCGAGCTTGCCATCCCTGTCTGAATGACCCTGCCAGGCCCCTCTCCTGCCAGAACCCTAAATGAAATACTGGTGTAAGCCAAAGTCACTCAGGACTAACCAAATAAGGGCATTTTTATCACAATTACTTCCTTCCTTCTACAGATGTCTGTTGCTTTTGCTTGTCCAGATACATTCCAATTTTTCCTTGCACAGCAGCCTAATTTTCAACCAGAGCACCACCTCTCCAAGGCAGTCTCAATCCCAACACACAGCTGGCCATATGATCTAAGTCAGTCCAATTAGGTGTCATCTCAGGACTTCTGGAAGCTTGGGGGCACGGAGGCCTGATTCATGGCAACACAAAATTGTACGGGAAACGTAAGTTGGGGTCAGGTTCAGGAGGATGACTTGCTTGAGTTATACTAAGGAAGGGGGCAGGGTGCAAGAAATGGAGACGCAGGAGGAAAATCATTATCAGAATCCTGGGATCCCATGATGCCTGAAGCTTGTCCTTGGACAAGGCAGGTATTAGAAATAGTATCTCCTTTATTTTTGCTTAAGCTCAGTTGAGTTTTTTGTTACATGCAACAGAAACATTTCTGACTAGTAGGCTTTTTCCTAATAAAAAAACACCTATTAGAGATCATAGCTTATACAGTGGCATCACCCAGGTTTGCTGTGCTTATTTTCATTAGGAACCCTTAGGTTCTGGGAGGCTACCTGTGGCCTGTGTTTTACCACGGATATTTCTCCTTTAGTACCTTGAAATCTGTGAGAAAAGGGACTGTACCCAACCCTGGAACCCATTTTATGTTGAACTTTGTGGCCGAGCCCCACACATGAACTGGTTCAAACAAAGAACAATGGTGGAAAACAGCCGAATGCTGTGTTTGAGTATTATTTCCCAGTGCCCTTGGCTGGGCCTTCTCAGATGGCTGGTTCACTGGCAGGAAAGCTGCTGTGGCTCTAATAATTATTCCCATTTACTGCCTATTAGCATGTGAGCCACTGGAAGGTCATTCCTTCCCCAAAGCCCAGCAGTCCTGAATGCTTGAGGGCAAGTTCAAGGGATAACAATCAGGTGTCAGGACAATGGCAAAGTCTCAATCCTTTGAAATGAAGAGAATGGTGAACTCCCCACAAAGTGAGTTTTACTGTCTTCAACATATCCATAACTTGGGGAAGAAACCAGAGAGTGCTTTCCTCAGCAGCTATGCTCCCAGAGGACAGTCAGTCTTGACTCACCTTAGTGTTTCTAAACGATGACATTCACGCTTCCGAATACACGTAAGGTATGACATGTGAAGCACATAGCAATTGCTCAAAAATCCCCTCCTGTTATTATTATTGCTACCAGGTGGAAACAGGTCTGTTATAAAAGCAAGTTCAACAAAATCTACACAAACAACTTCGACTACTTTACTTCATGAGGCATCAGCTCTGTTGTGAGCCTGATTTATTTCCCCTCTCCTTCAGAGGAGCCTTGAGAGTCAAATTACCCACCCCACCACA
Source organism: Condylura cristata (assembly GCF_000260355.1). Lineage (NCBI taxonomy): Eukaryota > Metazoa > Chordata > Mammalia > Eulipotyphla > Talpidae > Condylura > Condylura cristata. Next base: position 13,325,773 of record NW_004567110.1, on the reverse strand, counting down.
CCGATTCATCCACTCAACAGCTGGTAACCACCCGCATTGTGCCACATCTTGGACTCTGTGGAGGGGAATCAAACTTGAATGAGGCAAAGCCCGTGTATCATCCAAGGCAAGCAGGTCAGAGACGGACAAGAATGTGTATAGACCACAGGGCAGACTCAGTCTGTGGGCTGAGGCAGCTGAATTCAGTGACTGCAGCAGAGCCTGGGGAAAGCGGGGCAGAGGACTCCTCAGGGAGATTGCCAGGGAACGTTTCTTACCTTTTCTGCAAGCCAGCCCAGATGCCTGACCTCTCGACTTCCAGCAAGGCCTGTTTTCCCCAGCTGCTCTCTGACCTCCGTGATGACCCGGGTCAGCAGGTCACTAACGTTGGAATGGATGGCGCTGAACCAGGCCTGGGCAGCGGCTGAGTCTTTGCTCCTTAGGATCACTGTGTGCTTAGCATCTGGAGAGTGGATTTCAAGATGCCTAGAGAAGCAAAGAGAGCAGGGTTAGGTTTCATGGGAGGTGATGCTTTGTTGTCTTGGGTTACAAAGGTGAACTACATTCCCTTTTTTTTTTTAAAGATTTATTTATTTATGCATATAAGAACTGGGGTGCAGCCCAGAGGTGCAAGGGGTGAGAGGATTCACCAGAGACAGAGTGAGGAGCAGAATAGGCAGATCTACTGAAATACACTGCTGAAGGGAGCAGCAGGCAGGTCAGGAAGGGTCTGCTGCACTTTCCGGTCACCTACCTGGCCGGGGATAGAACTCCTGCTGCAGCGGCTGCAGACAGCCTCACAGTGCTGTGCCTTAACCCGCTGCGCCAACAGGATAGCGGGACTACATTCTTAACTCTCAATTTTAGATTTTGTCTTCACCACAGGTTTAATCACACCATGATTCACTCATTTCTGCACCTATAAATAGGAGTGCCCAGGAACAAGTAGAGAGGTGGAGGGCACAGCTAGGCAACCACCAAACTCCCTGCAGTGAGTGTCTGGGTTTCCTATTATTCAGTTGACTGGCTTATCAGTACCTTATGGAGACTACTCAAACTTGCGCTGATACTGGTTTGCCTTACCTCTCAGTTCACAGGGGATGTAATAATGTAGTCACATACTTGCTGCTGCTGGAATTAGATGGTGATATCCAGTGAGATGCTTAATTTTACTTCTCAGTGTTAATTGTGAATCAAAGATGACCAAACTTTGCATTCTCTAGGAATCCTGGCATAATTACCTACCGCTCAATCTTTGACTATGCAGAAAAGGAGGTAAGTGGCACAGACATGGTACCAATGTGGAGAGAGATGCGTGTAGTGTTATAAAGTCACACACCAGAGTTCATGGCACAGCTCCAAGTGGATCAGCGCAGACACAGAATATAAGACAGACACACTGCAATTATGGCAAAAGGAGAACATTCTAGACAGATCACTTTTGCTATTTTTCTTTCTTAAAGTACTTAACTAACTCGAAGCATAAAACCTTTATTTAATACTATTTATTGATTAACATGGTATTGCAAAAATAGTACAGAGAAGTCTGGGGCCACCCAATTTGCCCCAAGATGTTCCGACCAGTTCTTCCCGCGAGTTATTTCAGAGGTGTCTCTATAAAGGGGGAGAAGTCCTATCGCTGTTCATTTGGCATGTGAATTATTTCAAGCTGAGGCCAACCATTTCATAAGAAACTTTTAAACACTTCCTTAACAACCTAGAATAGAAATTGAACTATTACCCAGATTTAGGATTTTTATACAAAATAGCCAATTCGAGAGACCAGTCTATGAGGCAGGGCAACCACCTGATTACAGAGCACATGGTCATCATGGCAGTCGCTCTCCTCTCTCTTTGAAGCCCTGGGCCCCTATTCCATTTTTTAGTTCAGGATATATATATATATA
>NW_004567110.1:13313954-13323662 GCF_000260355.1 Condylura cristata | reverse complement strand
CATGTGGTCACCTCCGGGGCAGGCGGGAATCGAACTCATGCGGAAGTGGTTTCAGCTTCTTAGTGCTGTGCTTTAACCCGCTGCGCCACAAGGGAGGGCCCAGTTCAGGATATATTTTACACCTGTAAACAATTTGTTCTTTTCTCTTACTCATCTGTCAAATGTTAATTTGATCGCTCAAGTACCCAAGTAGGGGGAAATTTCATCTCTGCCAGGACACCCCTGGTGGGTGTATTTTAGAAACTATAGTACAATATCAAAACCAGGAACGTGACACTGATACAACAACAGTGTGGAGTTCTATGTCCATTTGATTTTGTGGAGATTTGCATAAGCATCACCATAATCAATATCCAGAACATTTTCATCACCGCAAAGCTCTCTCCAGTTACCCAGACAGACACAGTCTCCTTCCCCACCATCTCAAATTCCAGGCAACCATTAACCTTTTCTCCACGTGCATGAGTTTTAGAATCATATTGCTTATTGCAGGGAGAAATTAAAACCATTATTTATTCATTCATGTATATCATTTATTTATTCATGTTTGTGTAGAAAGATAGGTCTTCTACAGCTACATGAAATCCCATATTCATCATCAACAAATATGCTCAATAATATTCTGAGTTGCGAATATAGCTCTTGAGTTTCAAAAATAACAATTTTGCAGATCACTTGGAAATCAAAAGTCCCAATGTAACCTGGCCTCATTTACATTTGAAACTATCTTTTTGAGTAAACTTTTTAACCATAAACTTCAATGGTAGAAAAGGACTGATTTAGACAGTGGAAAATCTCTAGGGTAGTTTTAACAATGATTAGCATTATTCTTAGTAAGAAAATTGCAAAACAAGGCTTTTTCCTAAGACTCCAAAGATTTTACATGTTGAAATAAGGAATTATTTAGGTGACATTTGTCCTCACCCAGAGGAAAAAAATCTCCTGCCTCTTAGGCACTTTTTTAAAGAAAGGGGCAGTCAATCTAGGGTGAGTTTTCCTTCCCTCCCAAAGTTCTCACTTTTCGTAAAGGTGCATAGTCCTTGCAAACTAGAATTCTCAAAAGGCACTAATGAGTGCTCAACTTGCATTTCAAAACATTCTATCAATATCTATCACTCTAGGAATTTAAAATATGCAAATATTTCATTTATCATACCTCTTTTTGAAGATTTGGATTTGCCCTGAAAGAAATATCAGCTTGGGTCTCTCTCTCTCTCAAGAGCACATGCACATAACCACACACACAGGCACACTCGCACACAGGAGTAAATGATGCCATATGAAGAAAGAAGAAAAACCATATTCTTTGCTGTGTTGCCAATACACACCCCAGAAGAAAGCTGACTTATCCACTGGGGTACAGGCGCAATCTAGAGACCCATTTCCTCCCAGGTCTTGTTAGCATTTATCATTACTATTAACGTTGAGTAAACTTTTACAGTATAATATGTAGACAGTAAAGTGTACACTTTTTTTTTTTAAGATTCGTTTATTTATGCATACAGACCTGGTGTACAAGCCAGAGGGGCAGGGGCAGTGAGAGGATTCACCAGAGACAGAGTGGGGAGCAGAACAGGCTGACTGACGAAGTACACTGCTGAGGGGAGCAGCGGGCGGGTCAGATCACCACCGGGGTTAGGGCGCAAACTCATGTTCTAAGTGGCTTTAGCTCCTTAGTGTTGCGCTTCAACCTGCTGCATCACCAGGGAGGGCCCAAAGTGTTCACATTTTAGCATACAGTGCAAATAGACGTTTGCGAAGGGAGCATATTCACCAGTCAGATTAAGAAGGCTGTTGGCAGATCTCAGTTCCTCCCCGAATGGGCCTCCAGAGACTACTTGAGTGTTCTTATGACTTCGTAGAGCAAAAAGGAACTATTATTCCTCTTTATGTCCTGTTCTCCAAAGTCATATCTTCATTTCAGATTCATTCTTTTTGTTAGAAATGTGGGATTAAATCAAAGGGAGAAGAATTAGGCCCCACCTAATCCTGTGGGCAGATTTAAGTATATATCTGCAAAGAATCTATTTTCAAGTCGGTGGCATTCTGAGGTTTGAGTTAGACAAGAATTTGGGGATGAAGTCTATTTCTAATATCCTAGAACGAAAAAATAAATTTGGAGCAAGATGCATGAGACTTTTGGGAGGTAGTGAGAGATTTGAGGCACACCTGCAAATGTTTTACTCCTTATCCCATCTGCAAATTTGTTCTACCTAAAACAAACCATTTGAGTCTCATGTTCAGGAACACAATTTGATATGAGTTAGGACTGTAACTAGAGCTGCAAGCATCTGTTGAAGTCCCTCTACTTTCTGAAATGTCTGAGCTAACCAGAGACTAGAGGAGTAAGAAAAGGTGGGAGATGGTTTCCTCTTTCTGAAGTATTTTGTTGATACATTTCCCCAAAGAATCATTTTGTTGGGTCAGATATCTCATATGACCCATTCTTTTAAAAGAGCAATTTCAACTCCAGTAATAACTTCATAATTTGCAAATATATGGAAAGAAATAAAGCAGGAAGAGGGGAAGGAGGTGAAAGGAGAAGAAGAAAAGGGAAACAAGAAAAATTCAAGAGTGGAAAAATAACCAAGAGCTCTGTGAACTTGCCTTTGTGCCTGGGTGGTTGAAGTTATTAACACAAGGAGCCAAATATGCAGTAAAATGGAAGTGGAAAAACACCAGGCAGCACAGTATCACATCACTGAGTCAAAAATGATTCACATAAATGCCTGCAAATGTGGACAATATTCCTGGAGGAATATACAGACGGGCTGAACTAGGAAGGAAATTGAGTGGTAGGAGGAAAAGAATCTCCTATATAACTTTGAAATAGTTGACTTGTTCCATATGCACCCACTGGTATTCAAGGATTTGAATGGAAATGAAAGAAGAAGAGGAAGAACAGCGGACTATCCTAGTGGTTAAAGCAAACCTGTCCGCCATTTAGTAACTGTATTCTCTTTTGGACATCTGTGGTTCTGTCTGTCCAGTTCCATTCTCCCTTTTCTGATAACAGCTTTATCCCCATTCCCAAGCCAAGCGGTTTGAGGTCTTGATAGGGTAATGGGTGTGATCCCATTTGGGTCCATGAGATCCAGAATCAGAGTTTCTGCAGGAGTTACTGTTAAGGAGACCTCTTTCTCATTGTATGTGCTGAAGGGTCAGATATAATCATAGATGACTGATGGGCATCTTACCATGCAGGGAGGAGACTCTAACTGCAAAGGAAGCCAACCCAGAGGAAAATGGAACTCAATTCAGTTATACCTGACACACAGAATGTCCTTGAACCTTTCTTCTATGACCACCCCCCACTTTGCATATGCCAGTTTGAGTTGGGTTGTTGCCAAATACAAATGCAAGTCCTGAATCATAAATAGGTCACTTAATTTCTATGAGCCTCGATTTCTTTATCTCCATCAAATAGAAATGATGATGATGACAATGAAAGTGATGATGATGATGCTTATATTGAAGGTGACAATATTAACTTTCACAAGGTTATTAGCGAGTCAGACGAGATAATTGCAGCAGTACTTTGTGACTTATAAATTGTGATTTCAGGAGTTGTCATTTATGCTTTTGCCATCTTTAGCTCAGTAACTAAGACAAGAATATTAGTGAGGTTCATGCTAGTGCTGTATCTGTACATATGGACACAGTAAATGAGTTAGCTCTTAGCTGCACTGGTAGTATAGAGATAAAGCATGTATATTAAAACAAAAAATTCCAGTAAATCTCTTGGGTCACAAAAGGAATTAGATGCATACAGTGATTTTTTTTTTTCTTGCACATGCATACAAATAGCTCTGCCTATCTGTATGCATTCCAGAATACTTACAAGGTTTTCACATGTTTTGGGTGTCACAGAGGCAGTAGAGAGCATAATCCCATTTCCCCCAAAGCTCACTATGTCTATATAGTAGGTTGAATAATATCCATTGCCCCAAATTCCTGTCTAACTCAAACATCATAATGCCACTGATTTGGAAATGGATCCTTTGCAGATATAATTAAGGAAAGGATGGAGAGAAGGCCTTAGCTCCCAAATCTGCCCATGGGTCTAGGTGGGGCCTAAAGTCAATGAGACAGAAGAGATGCAGGAAACACTGACAGGCAGTACGAAGGTACAGGCAGAGTTTGGAGTGTTGCTTCCACAGGCCAGAAGGACTTCTAAGGATCAGCCAGCCAGAAAGCCCCAGAAGCCAGGAGAAAGGCATGGGATGTTCTCTCCCTAGTTTCTGGAGAGAATCTACTCCACCAAACAACTTGATATTATATTTCTGGTTTCCCAAAGTGCCAGAGAATAATTTTCCATCATTTTAAGATTCCCAGTTTATGTGGTTTGGCTATGCCATCCCTAGCAAACGAATACATCATATTAACTACCTTCTTGTGCACAGCTGAATGGAGACTCCTCAGATGCTTAAAATCTATGGATCTTAAAACAACTTGTAAGATGAAGACCACTGAGAACCTTGGTGAACATGCATTCATTTCCATATATTTTGAAGTTAAAAAGTCTTCTAGGCATAAAAAACGTGTCTTCCATCAACATGCAACTGTATAACCTAGCAAGAAGTGGGGGGACTCTTCTTAATGGGGTGCATGCCTGAAGCACCAGGAAGCATATTTGTTCATAGGAAGCTGAGCCTCAGTAAAACGAGAGTACCTTCTATTTACTTCTTGGCCTTAAAAAACAAAACAAAACAAAATCTAGACAACTTGCTAGCTGATGAGTCCTACATTTCTGGAACTGGAAAAGAGGAGGGAGGAGGGAGTAAAGGAGCAATAAAGTCAGGATGGCTGATTGGAGCTATTTTCAGCAGGCTAGTCTTTTATAACTCCTATTTTGTTTCCCGGTTGAACTGACCAGTGCTTGATGAATTGTGTTTATCTGTAGTTCAGCGATAAAGTTCTCTTTTAATTCCCTGCTGAATAGAAATATTTAGGGCAATGCCACAGCTGTGTTTATTCTCACACTCCACCACAGTTATGTAAATACTGCCTATGGAACTATTTCTGATAAAGGCCCATCTCCACCCTGAGGAATTAGACGCTCACTCGAGATGTCTGCCAAGATGAGCTGTTTCCATCCAGGGTGGCACAGCTCATGAATGATATCACAGCTTCTCAGAGATCATTTGGCACACCTCACAATAAAAGAGTAATTTTCTTTCTCTCTCACGCTCTCAAAGGCTCCCACTGAACCAAATCATATTTTCCCGGCATCCTCTACTCCCCCAGTGAGGAAATACAGGCAAACTCAGGCAACCAGCAGCACAGGTTTCCAGACCCTTCCCCTCCAGTGGGAAGCTGGAGAACACAGGTGGAGGGAGTCCGGGAGCTGGGCCTGCAGGGTGGCCCAGCCAGGGCACCTGGGACCACATGGACGAGGTGGTGCCTTCCAGTTCGTAGATCCCAGAGCCCGATGACTAATAAAAAAAACTTCTTAGCAGTCACTACCTTTAAGTAATAGAATCCTGACGTTTTCCTATCTTTTCCAATTTTTTGCAATATCATCGGAAAAAAACGATAAAGTTCTAGAAAATGAATGTTTATGCACCTTCTTCAATGTCATTAATAAATAGTTCATGAATATGATATTCTTACATGAGAAAGAAAACACTAAAAAAAAAAAAATCAGATTAAAAAAAAATTCCCACAAAGAGACCATTGGTTGTAGCTGAAAGACTTTAGAAGAAAGATGAAAAATAGGCAACGTCAGGATTCATGCGGCTGAGTACTTGTCCCATGGAAATAACTCCAACATCAAGGAGGATGTGGTTCTCATTTTACTTCATTTTATCCTTACCACCATCCTATGAATGAACCTATGGGTTTACTTCACATTTGAGGAAATGGCACCTCAGAGAGCCAGGCCGTCAGTGTTCCAGCAGGAATAGACAAGGCTGGAACTGGAACACAAGTTCACTGGATGCCAAAGCCTCTGTATTAATCATCATCTTCCACTTAGTAGCCTGTTTGTGAAGTATGATTTGGTGCTGAACAGACTAGGGAATAGTTCTCATATTGGTTGCTGCTCAACATCTTCAAAACACCCTCTCTCCCTATGTATTTGGGATGCTTTCCAAACTACAAGTTGAGATTCCTGAGGTAAAAGCCAGAATTCAAGTCCCCAGTCTTCCTTGCTGGGGCATAGAGTGACTCAAGCAAGATGGCAGCTCTGAAGGAGGAAGCAGACGTATATGGAATCCATGTTTTGGCAGGTACAATGCTGGAGGCATCCAGCTCTTTTTTTTTTTTTTTTTGAAGATTTATTTATTTATTCATACAGAACTGGGGTACAGGCAGAGATGCAGAGGGTGAGAGGATTCACCAGACACAGATTGGGGAGCAGAACAGGCAGATTGATGAAGCATACTGCTGTGGAGAGCAGCAGGCGGGTCAGGAGAGGTTTGCTGCGCCATGTGGTCACCTCCGGGGCAGGTGGGGATCGAACTCATGCAGAAGTGGCTTTAGCATCTCAGTGCTGTGCTTTAACCCGCTGCACCAACAGGGAGGGCCAGGCATCCAGCTCTTAATGGAAGCCAGTCCTAAGCTGTCCATGATGCAGGCTGTGGGCTGACTGTTGAGTAGTGGCAACAATTATAGTTCTTCTAGAACAGCTTTGGCATGTGGTTGGGAATTGAGTTTCTTAGGATTCTATTGTGTGAAAATACAGTTCCCATTTAAGCACCGCCAGCTAAGCTGCCATGAGGGGAGCTAATGAGAGCATCTAAAGAATGTGTCATGTGCCCTCCCTGGTGGCATAGTGGGTTAAAGCACAGCACTAAGAAGCTAAAGCCACTTCCGCATGAGTTCAATTCCCACCTGCCCCGGAGGTGACCACATGGCGTGGCAGACCTCTCCTGTCCAGCCCGCTGCTCCCCTCAGCAGTGTACTTCGTCGATCTGCCTGTTCTGCTCCCCACTCTGTCTCTGGTGAAGCCTCTCGCCGCCCCTAGGTCTCTGACCTGTACCCCAATTCTGTATGCACACATAAATAAATCTTTAAAAAAATAATAAAAAAAAGGAATGTATGTATGAACTGTTAATGGAAAAGAGACCAGAAAAGAAGTTCTGCTATTTTGTAAAATACACCCCATCTCAAAAACAGGTCATACATGATATAGTATCTTGCTAAGCTCTAAGAGAATCTGATGGTATCTCTCATATTAGCTAGGCTTCAGTTTTTAGTAACACATAACTTTACAAGAAATGTGAAGAATTTCAGCACTTGGCTCTTCCAAGGGGAATATCACACTCGAAATTTCAGAAGAGTCAACTAATGTCAAATAAAATATTTTGTTTTTCTTTTACATATTTCATTGATAACCTCACAAAATCCTGTGGTTTGATCTTGTTCAACAGACTTGTTTTACAAAGTGACCTACATATACAAGTTACTATGTAGGTTAAATCAGTGTAGACTTATCTTTAGAATCTTAGTACCATACTGGCAGATAAACAGTTCACTCCACATCCAAATTCAGAACAAAGCATTGGGGGTCTGAAGACCTATTTTTTTGCTTCTTCTGAATTTAGATTATTTTGGGCTAGTTGCAAGATTTAGCAAATAAAAATATAGGATGCTCAGTTAAATTTGAACTTCTAATAAACAATGACTATTTTTTTAGTCAATGTATATATTCCATATAATGTGTAGTGGCAGGCATGCTATAAAGTACATGAGTTAGAAAAATGCATGGAAAATAAAATTGATGGACATCAAGAAGAGTGGCTGATGGTGGTAAGGAGGACCGTGTTTCTGGCCACACAAAATGAATGACCGTGCCATGTCCTGAGACAAAACACTGAAGCCATTGCAACGATATGGATATAATTAGACAGCATTTTGCTCAGTGAAGTAAATCTGAGGGATAAAAACCAAAAATGTGCTATGGTTTCCTTCATGGGGCACACATAAAGAAATGAAACAAAGAACGAATAGAACAAAACAAATGTTTAGACTATAAGGCCAAAGAGTGGTTACCAGAAGAGGAGGGGGACAGGTAAATTGGGTAAAAGGGGTCAACTGCTTGGGGAAAGATAGAATATGGACTTCTAGTAGTGAATGCACAGTGCATATACAAATGTGATTTATAATGATGCATATGAAATCTATGTAAAGTTATAATGCAATGTTGTTTCAATAAAAAATTTTAAAAAGGCCCTCTCTGGTGGCACAACAGGTTAGAGTGCAGTACTCGCACAGCAGCTTCAGTGCGAGTTCAGTCCCTGGCCCAGGAGGTGACTCACATGGCGCGGCAGACCTCTCCTGTCTCACCTGCAGCAGTGTACTTTGTCGATCTGCCTGCCTGTTCTGGTCCCCACTCTGTCTCCTGCACCTCTGGCCTGTATCCCAGTTCTGTATGGGTAAATAAATAAATCCTTAAAAAAAAGATTAAAAAAATTGAAATTAGCTCAGTTTGCAGAGAAACAGCATGAGTTTGAGTAAATATCTCTACTGAGGTTCTTACTACAACCTGACACTTGGAATATATATAAATGCCAGCCACTGCCCAAGTATCTACTGATACTACGGTAGTTTTGTTTTAACAGCATCAATATTCTCCCAGAATTCCAGGTTGGATGCCTTCTGTTTTCCAGGGATCCATTTGGTTTCCAAGTTAATATCAGCATACCTGGTGATGTTATATCTTGGTGGCATTTCCCTTTCTTTTTTTTTTTTTTAAGATTTATTTACTTGTGCATACAGAACTGGGGTACAGGCCAGAGGCTCAGGGGCGCTGAGAGGCTTCACCAGAGACAGAGTGGGGAACAGAACAGGCAGATGGGTGAAGCACACTGCTGAGGGGAGCAGTGGGCGGGTCAGGAGAGGTCTGCCACGCCATGTGGTCACCTCCTGGGCAGGCGGGAATAGAACTCATGTGGAAGTGGCTTTAGATTCTCAGTGCTGTGCTTTAACCCGCTATGCCACCAGGGAGGGCCGGCATTTCCCTTTCATTGGAGCTAGCTGGATTGTAAATCGCCAATGTTTTGTGTGCAGCTGATAGGCGTCTTGAAAAGGCATCTGAGGTCTCATTCTAAACTGAACCTGGAAAAGTGTCCTAGCCACGACTGATATCTGCCATGTGTAGAGAACAGGCAGCGTTCATGCTATTTGATATTTCTAGAAAGCATTTTGGCATGGAGATCTCCGGAAATAGTCCACTTCTGTGTCTCCTGATTGTGTTATCCTTGGAGGTTCTTGGTCTCTTGGTCACCTGATCATTTCTTTCAGGGTGTATCCTTTTATAGTTTATTTCTCCTATTAGAGTACAAATTTCTGGAGGGCATAATCTATATGAGAGTTGCCTAAATAACACCTCCACTGTTTGACTACCTAGAAGGGGGTAATTCCATAAGTATTTGCTGCATTAATTGCATGGATGACTGTACTACTACAAGCTTGTACTACTTCTGTGATGGTTCTCTTTTTAATCAGTTTTTTTTAAAGATTTATTTATTTGTGCATACAGAACTGGGGTACAGGCCAGAGGCTCAGGGGTGCTGAGAGGCTTCACCCGAGACAGAGCGGGGAGCAGAACAGGCAGATCTACGAAGTACCCTGCTGAGGGGAGCAGTGGGCGGGTCAGGAGAGGTCTGCCGCGCCATGTGGTCACCTCCGGGGCAGGTGGGGATCGAACTCATGCAGAAGTGGCTTTAGCATCTCAGTGCTGTGCTTTAACCCGCTGCACCAACA
>NW_004567110.1:13257701-13313854 GCF_000260355.1 Condylura cristata | reverse complement strand
GGAGAGGTCTGCCGCACCATGTGGTCACCTCCGGGGCAGGCGGGAATCGAACTCATGCAGAAGTGGCTTCAGCTTCTCATTGCAGTGCTTTAACCTGCTGCGCCACCAGGGAGGGCCTAATCACAGTTTTATAATTGCTTTCCTTTATGTTTTTGTTTTGCCCTACTGCAATGTAACCCTTTTGGGGTCTTAAATAATAGAATGCAATTCTATTGTATAAAGTATTTCAGTTCTAAGTGGCATGTTTGGTCTGTTAATAAAGTAAAACTTGGTTTATTGTGCCAGGAGAAAGCTAGTTTCCATGGGTTATGTGCAACAGCAGACAGTTTCACAAAAGCTAATTTTATTTTATGATGCTTATCAATGCGTTGTACATAACTTTTTTTCGCTAAAATAATGTGTGATATTGCAAGCTTTACCCAGATTAGAGATAGAAGCAGGCAGCCTTGCAAATGTTCAAAGGAGGGTAAAAAGTTGATACAGTATTAAAGCAAATAGGAGTATTAATTCAAAGAGCTTTCTCCCTGAGAGAGAAGAGCAGTGAGGGATGCCATTGAATTCACTGATGCCAGTGTCGTGTAAAATATTTAAGATGTATTTGTCTGATTCATTCTCTGAGTTAAAGATGCCTTTTATTTCATATATTTATCTTTTTTTTTTCCAAGTTTCTAGAACCTACTAGATAAGGCACTGGGCACAACGAAGAGACGGACTCAAATCAGATATGGATCCTGTAATCAAAAGAATACACTCCAAGCAAATGTGAACAAGTAGCACTTTCTTAAGCTGTTAGATAACAGAGAAATTCCTAGTGCTAGAGAATAATTTGTATCTGTTTTCGAAGAAGAGACTCTTATTAAATTCTCAATGAAACACTTCAGCAATAATTTACCACATGAAGTTGGCAGCTACTTACACATAATAATCATACTTCTCCAGTGCCAAAATATCCCTAATTCATTCAGTACTTTTTTTTTAAATAAATTTTTGTCTGAGGTAACTTTAGCTTATAACATTCAGGTGTGGAGCACTATAATTCCATAACTCCACGTTTGTATATACTGCAGCGTGATGACCAGCTAAATACTCTGTTTCCATCTATCACCATCTAATGGACTCCCCTTCACCGAGTTCCCTGCTCCCTCTCATCAGCATCTCTCTGTGCTCTAGAGCTAAGTGTTTTTGGTTGGTTGGGTTTGTTCCTTTGCTTTGTTTCTTTATTTTTCTACTCTTAACTCATTTCATGGAAAGGGGAGAAGAAAACAGGGGGAGGAGGGGGGAGAAATAAAGAAAGAGGTATTGTGTCTCCAGGGCCCTTCTGTAAGTAAAGAGGTGAGCCCGCGGAATGAAGCATATTAGGCCATTAACACCCAGGAAACCTTCAACAAGATTATTAGTAGCTACCACCCAGCAGAGAAGAGGACCTTGGAGAACGGTGAAAGGGAGACATAAATTGGAAGGAATGAGAATTCCTACCACAGGACAGGACTAAAGTAGCCAGGCAATGTGGGCTTGAGGACTGGGAAGGATTTGAAGCTATTTCAGTTCACATGGGAGAAATAGATTTAGAGAAAAAGCAGAAACCAAAATTATTCCAATTAAAGGTACGAACAAATGAATGATAAAGCAAAATCAGCAATGTTGAATATTTAGAGGTCATTTAATTCAACTATTCATTTCTTTTCTTTTAAAGATTTATTTATTGATGCATACAGACCTGGGGTACAGGCCAGAGGGGCAGAGACGGTGAGAGGATTCACCAGAGACAGAGTGGGGAGCAGAACAGGCAGACTGACAAAGTACACTGCTGAGGGGAGCAGTGGCGAGACAGGAAACAGGCCCTGTGGGTCACCTCTGGGGCGGAGCTTGAATTCATGTTGCAATGGCTGTGGAGAGCCACGTGGTGCTGTGCTTTAACCTACTGTACCACCAGGAAGAGCCTCAATTACTCATTTTAAAGGTGAAAAACCTAGCCTCTGGAGAGAAATGGGTGAATCAAAATCAAAACTAGGAGAAGTAATATTGTTGAGTCCAGAATCCAGAGTCAACCAATTTTATCCACAGTCAGAAAGTGGGGAAAGAGGGTCCTCCCTGGTGGCACAATGGGTTGGGGCACAGCACTACAGACTGGCTGCAGCCGCTTCGGTGCGAATTTGATCCCGGCCCTGGAGGTGACCACATGGTGTGGCAGACCTCTCCAGTCACCCCCGCTGCTCCCCTCAGCAGTGTATCTGTTGATTTGCCTGTTCTGCTCCCCTGTGGAGAATCCTCTCAAGGCCCCTGCACCTCTGGCCTGTACCTCAGTTCTGTGTGCATAAATAAGTCTTAAAAAAAAAAAAGAAAGAAAGAAAAAGTGGGGAAAGAGTAGAGAACTCGTGGTATGCTGGAAGCAACTTAACTTCCTTCACAGTCTTCCAGCAAGAGTGCTGGTTCTGAATTTGGGGCCAACAACTCCGGCATTGAAAGGCCCACTGTAGTACTTTGTAGCTATTTCACTGTCAGGGTATTTATGGAAATGACAGCTTCATAATTATTTTCCCTGTGAAGCTTTTGCTCAAAGACACTTTCACCTCTTTTGTAGATAGCAATAATCATTTTCATTACCTGAAGGATTTAAACAAGCACAAACAAATAAATCAGCTAACCCACAAAATTGCTATTTTTTTAAAAAAACCTATATCTAAACTATCTAGACAAGTTTTAAATTGTCATGCAATTCTGTTGCAAGAGAGAGCGAAAATCAAAATAATGCAAATGCTCATCCCAAGTTTCAAAAGGTCATGCTACATGAAATTCAATCTTCTTCATTCGTATAATAAATGCCAAGGTGCCAAGCAATTTGGGAGGACAGTTGGTCTCTGTGAAGCAGCAAAGCTGTGGGGTTATATGTGTTTAATTTTGTTTTGACTTCATTAGATTTCTGCTTGTTTAAAGAAAAAAATGTGTTAAAATAGAAGAGCAAAATTAGGAGCAATGAAAGAAATGAAGTCAATATTAAAAGGGAGGTACATGGTGGGGCTGGAGTGGAGACAGCAGGTAGAAAAGAGAGAGCAGAAGCTTGTGACTTAAGTGGTGCTGTCAGGGAGACCTGGGTTCCTGGGCTGGTCAGATGCCTACCTGTTCAGTCAACTGACCAAACTTTATACCCAGCTTTGCATACTGGACAATCTTCATGAGGGCTGTTTATTGATTAGCCTGAACTACTTTTGCAAGACTTTAAATACTCCCTCCAAAAAAAAAAAAAAAAAAAAAAAACTGAAGGAAACCCAATTTGGGATGGGCCAGTAGAGTTAGCTCTGATTGTGTTTGAATCATTCAGTCAGAAGTATTTATTTATTACCTGATCTTTGCCAGATGGTGTGCTCAGTGCTGGGGAAACTGAGAAACTGAGTTTGACATGAGCACGTCATAGCTTTCTAGGAGCTCAATGTCACACTGGATGAAGTGGAAAGGGTGCAGAAGAAAAAGAACCCAACGATGGCCCTCCAAGGCAGGGCGGCCAGTGACAGAGTGTCATTAATGGAGACCTTTGTTCTTGGTCCACATGCAGGTAAGGAGCTGAGCAACATTGACCAAAGAACTTAGCCCCTCTGGGTCTCAACCCACCTCCAAATGGGTGGGTTGAGTTAAACAAATACAACATCTGAAACAGTGATGCTACTAAGTTTACTTTTGAAGGGAAAGGCTAAGTTGGCTAAAGCAAAAAGGGGAGTGGATGAGGAGAGAGTATTCTAAGGAGAGGCAGCCTGAAGCAAAGACAGGCAGGAAAACACCCTGCACATTAGGGAAACTGAGTGTACCTCTTTAACAGCGCAGACAGATAGGAGGGCAAAGGTAGGCAAGGAAGTAGAGGTAGAAATAGGGAAGAGAGCCTGAAGAGAAGAAGAGGACGCACCAATAGGATTTTATTTCCACAAGGAACACAATTGAGTTTGCATTTACATGCTATCACGCTAGGACAGTGGGACCGAGGGAAGAGGCCGCTAGACAACTCTGCAGTGACAATGCCCAGAAGAGCACACTTTAGGTATGACACGGTAGACCCAGCAGAGAAGGAAGAAGTTCTGTGGGACCATCTGACTTCTGAATTAATACATGCATGTTTGGGAGATTGTGTTCACTGAGTATTAAATTCAAGTAGCCCCCATGCTCGGGTGCAAGAATCTGTGACAGCGTGGGGAGAGGGAGAGACAAAGATAAGTTGGTTATAGTTCAGTCCAGTGAGGGGGATGGGAGCAAAATAAATGACAGTGCATGGAGAACAGCCCTAGCATTAAAGCAGCACTGGGGACCCGAGGAAGGCATGATCAAAGCAAAGGTGGGGACCCTCTTCAAAGCCTCAGAATTCTCTCTGTGTGCCTCCTCTGTTGTCTGCTTTGCGGCAGCCAGCTATCTTGGTCTTCCCACACTCCCCAAGTCAGGGAGTGTAGGGTAAATGAAGATGGGTCAGGCTTTTACTCAGCTGGCCTCTGTGGCTATCGCCAGAGACCTTGACTGTGCTAATGCAGGACAGGCAGGCGTGGGATTGTGGGCTGGGGGTGAGCATGCCTGCCGGTGGGCGCCTGGAGTATGGCGTGGGCATGTGCAAATGGGAGCAACTGAGTCTGGAGGTGAGGCACAAGGGCGGCATCACACAGAGAACCGATGCAGGGGAGAAGAGTTAGGCGAGCGAGAGCGATGGCTGCGAGAGGAAGCAAACACCAGCGCAAGCCAGAGCAGTCCCAGAGGAAAGAGTGTTCAGTGGCTCGCGGGGTGGCCCATGTTGCTGTCGCTCTGCTGGTGTGCTTCCATTGCATACTATTAAAAAACCCGTGGGGATGATGAACCAGCAGTGGGGTGGTTGCAAAGAAGGGAGTCAGCTGGGCTCTGCTGTGGCTTCCTCACCTGCGCCATGGCCTGAAAATTCTCCAAAGGCATAAAGTCAAGGCAATCTTAGGGATCACCTTGTTTGTTTCCATCTCTCAGAAATCTCCCCTGATGTCCAGGGTCTAAGCACTGGGACACTGGGAGCACATGCTTTTTTTTTTCCCCTAGGTGGGACAGTAATTCTGTTTCTGTTAATTCCATCTCGATCAACATGGCATTCTTGTCCTTTCAAATCTCTAAGGTAGTCTTTTCAGCGTGATAGCCTCGCTGAAGGAAGGCACAATGACATTTGCTATCATTGATGTATAAATTGACAGTTTCCACTTTAGGTCAGTTCAGAGGCATTTACTGGGCAGCTACTGTGATGAGTCAGGCACTGGCTTTCTAAGACAAACCAACCCCAGAAGTTTTTGCCTTCTTGGTACTGCTTTACAGATAGACCAGACAACTTTGTAAGAAAGCGACTTGAGGACTTGGATCGTAACCACGCTTTTAATATTCCCTCCATTTTTTTTTTTTTTTGGTGCCTCTGAGAAGTAACACTAATTCTGCACCAAGAACAGCTGAAGGAAATAAACTCAAGTCACACGATTGTACTAATTTAAGCAGCTCTGGTAAAAGATTGAGGGGCAGGACACTCTAAAATGAAATATTAGATGCTGAGGAGCTACTGACTTCTATTTCATTCCTCTGCTCCTCTAGCCATTGCGGTTGTCTCTGCTGCAGAGTAAACAAGCCTCAGGTGGAACCACTATCTTGAACTTCAAGCCATGAAGCCCATGGTGGTGAGCAGATCAATACCATACAGGGGTTGGATTACATGGGTCCCTGGCTAAAGTGCTCCCAGTTCTGAGATGCACATTTCATGTAAGTTGTTTGAAGTGACAGGTTGACTTTCATGAATAGGAACAGCCCGCCGGATCAGAGCCAGCGTGGTAGTATTCTAAATGAGAATTCAGTTATCCCATCTGCATGGAAGAAACGTTCTGATCATTTGTTAAAGGTTGATTTCTAAGGCACAGAGTGAGTTTAATTAATGTTACCATCACCCTCTCCTCCTAAGTAAATTCCTCACACATGTGGATTGACTATGAAATTGAATTTCATCTTGAGAAAACAAAAAAAGAACAGTCACAAAAGGATGAGAGATTAGTTTGGTGAAAGCTCAGTGATAGAGTCAAAATGAAAATACCTCTCAAACTAAGGGAATGAACCATATTAAACTTCAGATTCTGGTTCAACAGGCTTAGAAGGAGCCCAAGGATGGGAATTCTATACAATTCTATACAGGAAAATCCTGTCTTGCTGCCCTGTAACACTCTTTGAACAACAGCAAGCTAGATGACATCGAGACGTCATTTACATCTCATTTTGCCACTAAGTCACTGCTGTAGCCTGGTAGCTCTTCTCATTTGGGCTCCAGTTTAGTATAGATTATTCTCTGAGTTACCATGGTGGGCCCTCCCTGGTGGCACAGAAGGTGAAAGCACAGCACTAAGAAGCTAAAGCCACTTCAGCATGAGTTCGATCCCCATCCCAGGAGGCAGACCTCTCCTGACCCGCCTGCTGCTCCCCTCAGCAGTATACTTCATAGATCTGCCTGGTCTACTCACCACTCTGTCTTGGGTGAAGCCTCTCACCACCTCCATACCTCTGGCCTGTACCCCAGTTCTATATGCATACATAATTAAATCTTTAAATAATAAAAAAAAAAGCACACAGGTTTCAATGCAAAGTTCATTGTGGACATGGACTTGGAAATTCTGGGTTCAAGTCCCAGCTCTCACAACCCTCCAACACATGAGCTCAAGTATTCATCATTCTTTCCATTTAGAACAATCCTACAATGTAGCCACCATGTTTATACTGCCATTCCTACTCAATTCTACCATTATCACCCAGGTCCATAGATTTGAGGCCCAAAAGTATTAGAGAAACTGCCCAAACTTATCAACTTGAAAATGCTGACCCAGAAAGTATTTACTTTCAAGTTTATGGGGTCACATGTTATACTTTGGGGTTTCGCCTTTGCTTATCTCAAAAATGATATTTTTATATTTATCCAATAATTAGACTTGCCTAAAAATTTGTTAAACCTGCAGATTTCTATGCTCCTCCTCTGGAGATTCCAGTTCTGGGTCTGGGATCAGATCAGGAATCTATTTTTATCCATGACTCTCACTTCTCATATGAGTATTTATTTTTCTTGGGGAAATTTGCAACATTACCTGTTGTAGGGGGTTGAATGGTATCACCCCTGAATCATGTCTGCCCAGGAATTTGGGGCAACTTTACTTGGAAATAGGATCGTTGAGGATGGAATTTATTAAAATGGGCTCCATGGGTGAGAGTGGCCCTAAGTTCAATGGGAGGAGAGGACACATAGATACATGCACAGAGAGAGGAAGACCACTGATGGCAGAGACAGAGACTGGAGTAATGCTGGCAGCTTTCAGTCAAGAAACCCCAAGGGTTGCTGAAAGTTACCAGAAGCTGTGAGAGGAAAGGAAGGGCTCTGTCCTCGATCCTTCAGCAGGAACATGCCCCTTCAGAACTGTGAGATAAATTTCTGCTGTTTTAATCTACCCGATTTATGAGTGTTACTCCAGCCCTAGGAAACTAATGTGCTTGCCATCTGGAAAACCAAAGGAAATAATTATTGTCTTAAATTGACATTTTTATATGAAAATCTGGTAAGTCTGGTAGCTTCTGGTAAGGAGAACCAGGTGTAGCTAAAGGGGACAGTTTTCACCACGTATTCTTTTGTGCATGTTAAAGAATGTATAGGTACAATAGAAAATGTTGAATATATGATTAGATAGTCTATTACATGTTCAAATGATTCTAAAGCAACATGTTGGTTATTTGCAGCTGGAACTGCCAATTAAAAATGTACTGGTTTCTTGTACTCTACCAGAGACATAAACAAGTCACATAAAGTCTCCTACCATGAAGGTCTCCTGGAATGAGTGACTTCCAGGGTCAGTCCTGGGGGTCAGGGTGACTTACGCTACCGATGGGATGAGTGGCTTCAGTGAGCTGAGAATAGAAACTGCGAGATGATACAAACTCCTGCAGAACACTGAAAATCAGAGTCCTCTACTTGCTAAGGTAAGAATGGGGAGCTCACATTGGTCCGATGGATCACAGGGAGGCCATTCAAAGAAGATGGAATGGCTTGCTTCACATAACACACTAAGTGAAGTGTCCAAAGCTAGGGGCCATCCCATTCATTGTGATACTGGACCCTCACTGTGTACTGGAAATGCAGACCTGAATCAGATGCCTTACTGGGCCAGTCCAGGACTCTGCTCACAAGTCCATTCTTGCACCTTCCCTGATTTTCTGAATATCACAGAAGGAATGATTCCTTGCAACAACTATGTCACATGACTTCGGCCAATGGGAGGCCTGGGAGAGGGTGGGGGCAGGAAGATCAGAAAGCCATGGGTGTCTGAGCCTTTTCCCCCACCACTGTCCACCAAGGATGGTCTTTCTAGCAGTAGCTGATCTTCCCCGTAGTCCCAGCTGGTCAAGCAGGTCCACTCGGTTCTACTATTACAGAGAGGCCTGTGTCCCCTCTCTGCTCTGTCCCTTTAGCTCAGAAAGGTTGCTAGGCCTCTGTGCTTCATCATCCTTTGTCAGTGTTTTATGAGCATAGCCACTCCCTGCTTTCAGTTCTCCACCTAAAATGCCAAGAGCTGCCTGTGTTCCTGGTTGGATGATGACTGAATGCAGTGTGCTGGATCCTGACTCCCTGGGCTTGCAAGCCTTCCTCTCCGCCTGGCCCACACAGGACTGGCGCTGCAGGAACACAGATTCCTGGAGGTGCCACAGCTGGGACCAGCTAGCTCCATTATCACTGGTGAGCTTCATAGTCTCCTGGAAAGGGAGCAACACTGACCTGCCCAAAGCCAGTCCTCTTGACCACCAGTCCTGGCTCTTTAGAACAAGCAATTCTAAACTGAAGGGATGCAGCTGCAATGAGAACTCTGGCCACATGGAAGTAGGGATCTGCTTGGAACATATGACACTATATTAAAGCTCCAAGTCTTGCCAGGAGGCCGACAGGGATGATAGTTCTGATTCCCTTGGAAACAATGAATATGTCACACTGTGGTCATCATTTGGGGAGCAGAGACGGTATTTGTCCCTTGATAAATGAAGCCTCAAGGTTTTTGCAACCTAATATGCTGATTGAGGCAACCATGAAGAGGAATTTTCCCATCTGGGAATCAGGATTATTTTGGGGAACTTCCAAGGCACCACAAAGATCATAGCTGAAGAAATGCTAAACATCTGTTTGGCCCTGCCTGCGGTAACTTGCAGAGGAGAGGAATGCTGAATGGGAAAGCCAAGGAGCTCATCTCTGTCTCCCTCACATACTCTCTGGCCTGCTGGCTGCATACTTAAATTCACCTGATGAATATTTACTCAGTGCCTTCCCTGAGCCAGTCATTGGCTGGGCATTGGAGCTAGAACGCTTAGCAGAGGCAAACAAGACCACTGTACTCACAGAACCAGTGAGAGGCAGAGATTAGTCAAATGAAAACACAAAAAAATGTAAAACTACTATGTGGTGATAGTGACAACGGAGTGATGCTTGGAGACTCAAATTGGGGAAGGTTTGGATTTTCAATGAGGTATATATGTTTTCTTATGTTCTTGTAGCTTCACGGCTTATGCAATACTTTAACATTATTTCATTTTATTTTCATACCAAGTCTGCAATGGGAATATTTTCAAAAGAAGCTTGAGAATTATTTTGGTGGAAACTCATTCAAATGAAAATATAAGAGGAAGGAAATGGGGCATGGGAAGTGTCAACAAGTCTCTTCTTCATTTGTCAAAAGCTAGTTTTCAAATGCAAGACATTATGATCTAAAAGGCAGAAAGAATGCCATGGATAGACTCATGCATTCTAGAATGTTAGGTGTGGGAGAATTTGATGATGCTACTGTTATGTTGATTTTTGCTGAGTCAAACAGCGACCAAAAGTTCCTTTTGGACAAAGGTGTTCTCTTCAACCAGAGGCAAGGAACTTGGACCACAAATAATAACAGTCACTAAAGACAAATGCAGCAATTGCAATGATGAAGGATGCTGTTTAGTGGTTCTTCCTCTGGTAGCTTTGTATCTTGCTCTTCACTTGAATGACTTCCAATCAGAAGGAAGCAATATGATTGCTTTTAGGCTGCATATCAAAAATGATATAAAATAGAAAGAGAAAAAGTTTCACTTATTAGGCTCCTGTCTTTATGAGAATCACTGGGGTCTCCCAGTAAATATTGTCTAGATTGAACTTTTAGTACAGTTATATAATGACTGTATTAGTCACAATAGGATAAGTTCATGATGTTCTATCAACTTATCCTCAAATCTCTGTCATCTAACATTATTCAAGTTTGTGAATATAACAGGTTATTTGTCCAACAGCCCCCTGGGGTCGGGATCTGATCTCCTAGGTCACCAAGAAACGAGGCTTAAGAAAGTTCTGCCATTTTACAGCACCTGCAAGAATACATGTGCTCAGCAGTGACCGATCCATACCATTTCACCTAATGCTTCATTAGGCAGAATTACTCACCATTCCTGACATCACTCAACGAATGCTGGGAAATACAGAGGGACAAAGAATTTCTTGGTGAGCAGTACTATTCCTGCTGTAGTAACCTGTTCCCAGACCTCTACAAAACTCATCCAGTTTTGCCACTGTGCCCTAAACAACATTATGTCATAGAATTTCCTGTCAAACTCTGATTTTGAGTCTTTATAGAGAAAAGGAAGAGAATCAGCATTTTCTGAGGTCTTATTCTGTTGGAACACTGCAGGTGACAGTGTTTTTCAACCTCACTGCATCACTTTAGGATTGTAGGATGCTAAAAAAACAAAACAAAACCACCTTTCCAAATTCCAATGTAGTAATGATTGTGGAGACACAGTATGTGTTTCCAGATATGGGTTTTATATATTCCTGCACTCCTGATGTTTTGACTGCTAAGGTTGGCAATCGAGGCTGTTAGTGTCAAAAGGGAGCGGCAATGACATCTGGCTTGGATGTTACCAGCTTTTTGGGTGACAAGAGGCACATGCAGGTGGCAGCACCTTCTTCCCATTTTCTGACTTCTTGAGCACTGCTTAGGTGCTGTATACTTTCAAAATTCCAATGGCATCTACTGATTCCCCAGTTCCCTGATTGTATGTTTAATTTTTTTAATAAAGATTTACTTATGCATACAGAACTGCCGTACAGGCCAGAGGTGTGGGGGGTGAGAGGATTCAGCAGAGACAAATCAGGGAGCAAAACAGGAAGATCTACTGAAACACACTGCTAAGAGGAGCAGCAGGTGAGGAGAGGTCTGCTGCACCTCATGGGTCAGCTCCCTGGCCAGGGATCAAACTCATGTTGCAGTGGCTGGCAATAGCTTCATAATGCCGAGACTTAATTCCTTGAGTCACCAGGGAGGCCCGGATGTATGTTTATAGAGTTGTTTGGGCCATTAATGATACCACATGTACAGTACTCCTCCAAATACTTTTTTTTTTTATTTGTAAGCAACTAATTTCTCCCATTAAATCCCCTCCTTTAAAGTTACTTAGACTGGTTTCTGTCACTATCAGTTGACGGGTAACATTTGCTAAAAACTATTAGATATGTAAGTTCTTTTAACAGTTTCTGCCTGAACAGTCTCAGTTGTTGAAATGATTGAACCTGTACTTTTAGGGAGTTTAGGTTTGAGCTAAAATAACTACAAGCATACATTTGTTTGAAGTCTCCTGTTTCAGGTTTCAATTTCAGGTGAATGAACTATAATAAATTCTATTCTCCTAAAGTTTAGAGTGAGTTTCATGTTCCTGGAAGGCATGCCTTCTTATTCAGTGCTTTATATATTTCCTGATAAAATCTACCTTGTCCAAGAAGCATGATATGTAATGGATAATGGATGGTAGCACAGATGCACCTTCATACTTCATTTTGTGAAACATTCATTCTGTGTAGCAATTCTGAGAAATTCTTATAATGTCCATTTTAGAGCTGGATTAACTGGGATGTAAAGAGGTCAATTAGGTATTCCGAATCACAAAGAGATGGATTGAAACCTTTGTCCTTCTGATCTCCAAGTGACCATGCAGATTTCTAAGAGAGCAATAATTCTTTAGTTCTCAGCCCCCTGAACCCGTATTTTTAATGGTAGTTTGATTAATTCATTTAGCCCAATTTTCGCAAGTTCCAATTAACTCTTTTCTTCTCCACAGATATCAAAAGCTATTGGCATCTGCCTTAGAATGGTGTACTTCCCAACTTTTGAAGGATTCCAAAAGAAAAGCAACACACAGAAAAATCTTCAGAATAGCAAAAACAACAATATATGGTCCACGTGGCTGGTCGCCCTCAAGCAGCGCTTCCATAACTTTGTACAGAGCTATAACGATAATAGCTTTGTGAAGCCTGGATAGTTAATGCTACTGAAGTCAACCGGCTCCCGGGATTACTATGGTATCTGCAGAAATATTTTGGTTCAAATTCCTCCTTTGGCTCAGGCATGCTTTTCATCTGTCACTCTCCTCCTCAGTATCTGTCAGCTGGCTAGAGAATTCTGCCATCAAGACTTACTGGAATATTTCTATATGACCATATGTGGCTTTCGTAGGATTCTGCCTCTTCTTAGTGATTCAAGTCCTGTCTTGATCTTTCCTGGAGAAATTAATCCAAAGATACTATTAAAAATTGACCCAGTTCTTAGATCATTGCCTCACTCCAGTCACAAAAATCAACTCGAAGTGGATTAAAGACCTAGACATAAGAACGGAAACCATAAAATACCTAGAAGCAAAGATGGGTCAAACACTTCACGACATACACTTTAGCGACATCTTTAAAGACAGAGCACCCAACGCCACAATAGTGAAGGCAAAGATAAATAGATGGGACTATATCAAGTTAAAGAGCTTCTGTACAGCAAAAGAGACATTACTAAAAACAAACAGAAAGATCACTAATTGGGAAAACATTTTCTCACACAAAAGTAGCGATAAAGGACTGATCACAAAAATATACGGAGAACTGATGAAATTCAACAAAATTGAAGTAAACAACCCCATCAAAAAATGGGCAGTAGAGCTAAAAAGACACTTCTCCAAAGAGGAAATGCAGATGGCCAACAGGCATATGAAAAAATGTTCAACATCACTCGTAATAAGGGAGATGCAAATTAAAACCACAATGAGATACCACCTCACCCCAGTGAGAATGGCACATCTTCAAACAACTAGCAACAACAAATGTTGGCGAGGATGTGGAGAAAAAGGAACTCTCCTGCATTGCTGGTGGGAATGCAAACTAGTACAACCACTATGGAAAACTGTTTGGAGGTTCCTCAAACTGCTAAATATGGAGCTTCCCTATGACCCAGCAATCCCACTCCTAGGTATCTACCCAAAAGACACAAAAACACTGATTGAAAAAGATACTTGTACCCCCATGTTTATTGCTGCTTTATTTACAATTGGAAAAACATGGAAGCAGCCCAAATGCCCAAAAGTAGATGACTGGATTAGAAAGATGTGGTACATATATACAATGGAATATTACTCAGCAACCAAAAAAGAGAAACACATGTCTTTTGCAGCAACTTGGATGGAGCTGGAAAAGATCATGCTGAGTGAGATAAGCCAGAAAGAGAAAGAAAAATACCGGATGGTTTCACTCATAGCAGGAGTATAATGGACCAGGCGAGAAAATAACAAAAATAATGAACAACCATAGACCAGAGACATTCTGTGGGTGTGGAGTGGGGAATGGGATCAAAAACGGGGGAGGGGGGGAAGGGAGGGAAATGCACGGGACTATGGTGGTGGCACAGGGGTGATTTGGTGATGGGAAACCCATGGGGATTACAATTGAGATGAAAAAAAAAATGTGAAAAATGATGTTAAAATAAACTTTTTAATAAAAAAAAAAAAAAAAAAATTGACCCAGTTCTTCAAACTGCCAGCTTCTCCAGATGCAGTATCAGATAGAAACATAAAATCAGGGTATGATTTTCATCTATCTCAACAGCTGTTTTATACACTTTAACTCACTATTTTACCCAGGATTTTGCAGTACTTAATGATAACGATCTAAAAAAAATTCTTAACACATCTTCATGACATTGAAGGAATCCCTTTGACAATCTTAATAAGGATAAATATTGTTGAAAAACAAAAATGTAAATACAAAGAGATTACATTTTCTAAGTAATACTCTATTTATTCCAGGCTATAAGCAAAGAGCAATTTATTGAATACATAAACTCATTTGTAAGTAAAAAATTAAATTTCAAGGAAGAAAAGTAAATTGACTAAAGTCACCCAGACAGTGATCAGGAAAACTAATAATCGCATCCAGTTTGGGCTGGCCTAAAACTCAATCATTTTGCAATGCATCCTGTGCACACAGTGCATCCAGCAAAAATCATTGCCAGAGAGTCTTAAAAAAAGAACTCTGAGAATCTTATATTTCGTTTCCAGGTAACATGAGGAAATATTTTCCGATTGCCTTAATATTTAAGAATACAGGAAACAACAACAAATTGCACGACTTGGCCTTTGCTGGGTGTTTCATAACAGAGATGAAGGCTAGGATTTTGTCCTAGGGGGTGGGGGTGAGCCCACACCACATGACAAGTGAAAGTGTGTCTATAAAGAGAAAGTGATCTGGCATTTTAGATGCAAGCAAATTAACCTCAAAAAAAGATGCTGCCATCTCCAGTTTTGATTCCCACTGGTCAACAGTGACTGCTCAAATGCTCCGCTTCCCCTCCTCTCATCTCCTTCGAGTTATCTGTTGCTTTGTAATGGCTATTTCACTGTGAAGCCCGCTGTATGGTCACTGCAGCACCTCATTTGTGTCTCTCCAGTCCCAGCTTTGCAAAGGCAGCAGAGGAACCTCTGCTCGATCTCCTTCGGAGGAGGGCACAACAATCCATCATCAAGGTCATTTCTTAGCTAAGCTGTCCTGTCCACTCCCTATTGCTTTGTCCTCTGCAGTTTCCAGCTGGACTGAAACAAACCGCTTTTTCTGTGCCTCCCAATCGTCACCTCTACAGCCAGCTCGCATCACTGCAGGCAAGAGAAACCTTGATCGAAACTCTAGATGGGGCATAACACTTTTTAGGAAACAAAAACCTATAAATATTGATTTGGGACTATGCAAGATGTTTTTTACCCAACAAGGTCAGGGAATGAAGCGTTTGAGTTAACCACATTTTTCTTAGCACTACTTATCACTTCTCATACACGTATCAGACTTATTTTGAAAGCGGCAGAAAATAAATACACATTGGTGGCTTGTTCTTCATTGTGCCTCCAGATTTATTCTCTGCCTTGCTCTGAGCTGACATGGGACTCTCCGTGCGCAAAATGACATCCCATGGCCCCCTCAGTTTCAGCCTCTGGTGCAGCCAATGGGATGCATTGACAGGAGAGTCTCATGCTGGAGAAGAAAAGGTTTGGGGTGTCAAACTCCCCAACGTTACCCACTGTGAGTCTCCCAGGACTCTGGATTCCCCACTTGTTCCCTTGCTCTGCAGGCCAGGGGTGGGAGTGGCTTTCCCTGCTGCTAAGTCCTGAGAGCTTTCTCATTCACTCTTGGTTCCTCTTCTGCAAAAACCCCTTCATCAAACACTCTTCAGTTAATCCTACAAGAATGACACTTGCGTGCTTCATGGATTCTGGCCCCACAACACTGCAACTGCCTTTAAATTTAATGAGTGACTTCTGCTTGCTATTCTAAGAACTGGGCAAATGCAAAAGAAAAACAGGATATACTGCTGACTTCAGCCTGCTTGAAGCCCCAGTTGGGGACATAAAACTGTCAAAAGACAGTCACTGGGTGGCTCTCAATCCAGGCAGTATCCCCAAAGGCTTAAGCTCTAACTACTCCCACCCTTTATCTACACACCCAGTGTCCATCTAATTCACACAGGGCCAGTGGAATAATCTGGAAGCGGGTGTGACCAGGCTCCCAGTTCAGGGAGGAGCAAAGTGAGTTCTGGACCCTTTCTTTTTCCTCATTTCTGCAAGCCCAGCTTATCATGAACTCTGGCAGAGCCTGGCTCATAAAATCTCTCAAATTCATCGATTTCTCTTGAGTGCTACTTCTGTCCTCTGGCATCTGGCAGGAGCCTGGATTACTTCTCACTGGAACTTTTTTTTAGTAACCCTTGAACTGCTGCCCTAGTTTCCAGTCTTGCCTCCTCCCACCACCACTTTTCTGTGAGGCCAGAGGAACCTTTGTGAGATCTTTCCACTGTTCTACACCCCACCCAGGACAAAGTTCAAACCATAAAATCACTTAACTCTGCTGGCCACAAGCTCTTCAGACTCTTGACACATTCTTGTTCCAGATGGCTCCAAAGAGAGCCATAGCCAGAAAGAACTCCCTGACAGAACCCTCGTGCTTCTTGCCTCAATGCTTAGACTCGCACTCCTTCCATTAACAAAAATACCCTCTCTGTCCTTCTTCTGTAGCCTTTGACTTGGGTCGTTTCTATTTTAAATTCAAGTTTCAGCATAGCTTCCACTTCCCCTGATTATCCCTGCTGCCACCATCCACCACCTCCTTCTCAAGACAAGCACTGGATTAGGCTGCAATAGCACATAATGTCCTTTGCTTTCCCCATCACCTTCCTGTAACAGTGCTCATAATTGCCAGCTTACTTGTTCATCCTCCCTACCTGGGGGAGCCATGTCAAGGCACAAACTCTATCACTGCTGCAGCCTCAGCACCTAGCAAAGAACAGGAGTCAGGAGTCAGAAAAGTGATCTATTTAAGCCAACTATTGAGGAAAGGAATCTCAACTGGGATAACAATATCAAAATTCCTATTCTAGAATAAAGGGAGAGTCTGTCAATAAGCTCCAACCCTGAAGGACCAAATGGGACATCTCAATGTATCTGCTGTTCTCTGTCCCCCAAGTCTATGCTCCATGAAGGAAAATAAACTTTCACTCATACATTGAAGTTGGAGAAGTCAGGGTGCTCTCTGTAAACCCCTCTCTTTTTCCCCACCCAAGGTAATGAGGGCTGCTGGGAGAGCAGATGCCCTCAAGATGACATCAGAGCCTTTATTATCTCTGCTGGAAAATTCTAGGGCACCTTTTTGCAAATCATTTAATGTACCAAGAGCAAAGGATGAAGGCTGAAATATCGAGAATCAACATTAGCAAAATTCTCCCAACACCCAGATGGTCATGTTCAGCCTTTAAAGTCCTCTTGGAAGAGGGGAAACTGAGATTTTCTTGGAATGGTGCTTCAAGGCAGTGGGCAGGGCTACAAGGAACTCTATTGTGTACTGGCAAAATCATGGAAGCATGTTTGCGAGTTCTCCCCTGAACTCTTTTTCAGGGTTAACCAAAAATAGAACTGTTCCCTTTTCAACTAGTTTACTATTGCCAGGAAAACCTTGCTAATTCATCTCCTAGTGAACAGAAATGTATGATAATCAGGAT
The DNA here is from genome assembly GCF_000260355.1 of Condylura cristata. Classification (NCBI taxonomy): domain Eukaryota; kingdom Metazoa; phylum Chordata; class Mammalia; order Eulipotyphla; family Talpidae; genus Condylura; species Condylura cristata. The sequence goes on along the minus strand of NW_004567110.1, from coordinate 13,296,494 downwards.
GAATACCCAAGTTTACCAATGGAGGAAACACTTTCTTTAAAATAACAAGGATGTGCCAGCAATCCCACTCATAGGTATTTACCCAAAAGACACAAAAACACTGATTGAAAAAGATACCTGTACCCCCATGTTTATTGCTGCTTTATTTACAATTAGAAAAACATGGAAGCAGCCCAAATGCCCAAAAGTAAATGACTGGATTAGAAAGATGTGGTACATATACACAATGGAATATTACTCAGCAATAAAAAAACATGTCTTTTGCAGCAACTTGGATAGAACTGGAAATGATCATGCTTAGTGAGATAAGCCAGAAAGTGAAAGAAAAATACCAGATGGTTTCACTCATAGCAGGAGTATAATGGACCAGGCGAGAAAATAACAAAAATAATGAACAACCATATACCAGAGACAGTTTGCGGGGGTGGAGTGGGGAATGGGATCAAAAATGGGGGAGTGGGGAGGGAAATGCACGGGATTATGGTGATGACACATGCGTGACTTGGTGATGGGAAACCCACAGGGATTACAATTGAGATGGAAAAAAAATGTACAAAATGATGTAAAAATAAACTTTAAGAAAAATAATAACAAGGGTGTGAAAGTGTTCTCCAAGCTTATTAAAATGAACCTTTTGTGCATTGTGTTGCATACAAGGACAAAGATTAAGAAAGCATTCTCAGTGTTGGCCATTCTTGCTCATCTCTTTCCCTTATAATAGCCCAGTAAAATAGGTATAAAGCACAAGAAACTCAGAAGCAATGGTTCAATATGTGTTGGATAGACAAATAGCAATGGTGTCAGATACCTGGCTGCAGGGTTGGGGAGGAGTTGAAGAGGTTGCAACCGAATGGGTCACACAGAGGATCCCAGCAAGTGGTGAGTCCCTTGGGGCTGCATATCCATGGGAACTTAGGATCTCAGAGGGAGGATTAGGGGGTATGCAGAATCAAAAGGCAGGGTTCTCAGTGAGGTCTGCACTGTGAGTGGTAGGACTTGAAGAGCTCAGGCAGACAGGTGCTCTTCCATTCCTCCTCACCTTCACCTGAAATACTTCCCCTCTAAGCCACTCAGTGTGTACCCAGAGTAAACTTCCAAACACAATTTGTAGAACTGGAAGGGGTCTCTTGGTCGAGCTGGCTCACCATGCACTACTGAACGAATTCTCGCCAACTGAGAAGCTCTTCCCCGCCCCACACCCTCCCACATGAAGGTTCCAATTGACTTTGTGTTTTCTCATGTGAAAAATGAGCAGATAGCAAAGGGTCATAGGCATTTATGGAAAACCTGCAGAAAAGAAGAGTCAAATAACAGAAAAAAGGCAACTGGAAAAACAAAGAGCACAAGCCAAAAAATAAACCTGATTAATACTCTCCAAGAATTAGGAGAAAATATATCAACGATGAGACTAGAACAACTAAAAAGGAACATTCACAGAACAAAAAGAGCCAAACTAAGAAAGGCAAAAGTTAGACAAAATGTTTTCATGAAAAGTAAAGGAAAAAAATGAATAAAAACTAGGATACATGTAACAGAGCAAGAAACAGATTCAGAAAATCAAGTCAAGAGGCCCGACATCCTTCTAGGAGGGGGTGAGCAGTGGACAAAGTCAGTTACATGTGACTCCATAGGAGGTGAAGACATCTCCCATTCCTAAAGAACGGTGGACCACCCAAGCCCAGAAATCCTTTTGTTACAAATACCTTGATAAGATATAAGAAAAGTCCACTTGCTTCTGCTTTAATGAGGTACAACGCTTGCAAGACAGAAAAGGAAATTCCTAGGTAGAGGGAAAAGGAGGTTGGAGGACTGAAAAGCAGAGGTCTGAGAATTCAGGTTGATGAGAAGGCCCTCTGGGGAAGGGAGGAAAAGGGTTTGAGGGCAGATCGTGGGGCGGGAATAGGGGATGGGCTGAGGACTTGGAGTTTCCTGCAGTGAGTCAAACAATCTCAAAAGGTTAAAAACTCCTGAGAATGGATGGTTTACAAAATAATGGCCACTCAAAAATTTGGGGAGAATATTGGGAAGTAGAGGAATCTACTGGGGAAAAAAGAGATTCCACTTGCATCCAGAAATGAGGCTATTTTGATTGGTAGCTACATTGAGGCCATATTTATGCTACCAGGAATCAGAGGATATCCATAGTAAGTCGTCAAATCATCACAATGGTCATACCTGGTCGATACTGTTAGTTTCACGTCATAGGTAAGTGAGCCCGGTTCAGAGAGATCAGATACTTTACCTAAAGTGAAGGGGCATACACAGCCGATGTTCCAAAGCAGTCCATGATGGGAGGGCAGACCCTCATTTGAGTGTTTACTTTTTTTTTTTTTTTTGCAAATAAGCTATGTTTTAATGTACAACATCATTAGCCATAAATAGGATGCACATGTATGCTCATAGTGAGATACCACTACACACTTACTAGAATGACTAAAAATTTTAAAAACTGACCATTTCAAAGGCTGATGAGGATTCAGATCTAGAACTCTTACATATTGTTGATAGTAAAGTATTCATATTGCATCTCTATTCATGAAGTCTTTACAAAGCTCTAAGTAGCCCAACATTTAGGAGATACTTCTGTTTGACAGTTGCAGCACCCATCACAAAGTGAAATCCTGGCTTATTTAGTTAATGTGAGTCCACCTCATTGATGCACTGTTACTTAATTAGGTTTCTGACCTTCTGTGGCTGAACCTTGGTGCTGCAGTATGGTGACATCACTGAGGAAAATATAGGATGTAACAAGACCATATTCCTCTGAATCACTGTGCTGAAGACAGCTCTTCTGTTTGAGACCATAACAGCACCTCCTGAGAATTGTTCATTTGTGTAGCATAACTAGAGGTGTATACTGTTTTTAAAGAAAAAGTGTGTGCTTTTCTCCATCCATGAGTATATTACATACTTATGACAAAAGTTTTGTTAATCAACTACATTACTTAATGGACTGTCCTGGTGTTTCTGTAAATTTCCTGAGACTTCCAAATCTGTGTTTCTATTTATTCTCTTATTCTCAAGGTTATTTAGTGGGTAATTTAAAAAAATTGCAAAGGTAAGAACAGGGCCTCCTTCTTCTTACAGGGGTAATTTTAAGAGGTTAAAGTCTCAGTGCTATCAAGCTATCACCCACCACTGAGGCATAAGTTGGATCCCCAGCCAGGGAGCTGGCCCACATAGCACAGCAGACCTCTCCTGTTTTGTTTGCTTCTCCCCTCAGCAGTGTATTTCAATACATCTGCTTGCTCTGCCCCCCACTCTGTCTCTGGTGAATCCCCTCACTCACCACCCCCCACCCTGCCACCTCTGGCCTACACCCCAGTTCATGTATGCATAAATTAAAAAAAATCTTTAATTAAAAAAAAAGAAAAGACAAGGTAAGAACAGCAAAAATATACAAGTAGACAGTCATCATTTATCAATACAGCATATACATTTTTGACTGTTTGTATTGCACTCAGCAAAGTAGAAAGCTGAGGTATTAAAATGATAATAAAAGGGTACCCCACACTTTATGGGTCTTATGGTCTTAAGAATAGTGACAGGCATTTAATAAAAAAAATTGCAAGTCACTATGGATGCTAAAATGAATGGATCTATACACAAGGTATGGTGGGACCTGTAGAAACAACAGAGCTGAGGCTTAAAGGGTGAAGAGGAAGTTGTCAGGGAACCAAGTATTGGACAAGCTAGAAGAATGGGGTAAGGAGAAGCTGGACAGTTAGGGGAGAGCCAAAATGTCATGGGTTTTTCACACAATACAGAGGAATTTTTTTATCCGAGAAGATGGCAGGGAGCCATTTTGATCAAATGGATAAATTTTGAGTGTTTCCTACTCTTCTGGCTACTGGGGCATGGAGTGCTGGTGGGCAGAGAAAAGGAGTAAACGAGAAGTGAAGCACCCAGTAGGAAATGTACTCAAATAGTCTGAAGGACTGAGACTCTGGGCCTGGACAAGGGCAGTGGCTGTGAAGGTGAATTGCTGAAGGAAAAACAAGAGATATTTAAGAGGCAGATAAAAAAAAATATGTTGCAATCATTGACAACCAGTCTCAGTGACATATTCTTGTGAATTCAGTGCCTGCTGGGTGACCTTTTTCACAGAAAGAGCAGCAATTCTGCCTGCTGTTCTATGACTGCTTCTATTTGAGAAATTGAACATTAGAGTTTTTAAGGAAGACTATAAGGAGTTGTGTGTCACCAACCGAGGGGATTAGCCCCGAGATGCTGTGGCATTTGTCATCAGCTCTCAGATTTTAACACGTAGGAGGTCGTTGACTCTTGGTCCTGATGCTTATAGTCAAGGCGAACTGTTCTCCTAGCTGCCTGTCAGAAGCAATGAGGCACCGTGATTAAGAAATTGGGCTCGGGGTCAGCCAAGTCTGAGTTGGAATGTACCATTTACTTCACCTCTCATTTCTGAACTAAGTTTTATTGTCCATAAAATACAGATTAGAATACCTACTCCCCAGGGATTGCTATTTGAATGAATAAGATACTAGCTTAAATTCACAAGAAGTGGTGTAACCAAGATTGCACTTTTGGTCTAGCCCACTCCAGAATTGATATTCTCCCTTCTTTCTCTTCCATATTTAATATATGCGTCATGTTTTTAATAAATGCTCAAGCTCAGTGTCTGTTTTCCCTTGACCTAAGAATTATTCAACAGGGAGCTCTCACAATACCACAAAGAAAGACTTTGTGTGGTTTGTCCGCATTACTGATTTCCTAGCTTTATACCACTATCATCAGGTAATTTTTTATATTGTTTCTACATCATAGAACTCACTGCATTTTCTGGTGGCCTAATCTAAGATTAACTTTTTGAATGTTCTATGTGAGTTTGAAAAAAGTAAAGTGTATTTTTTATTATCAGTGTACCAAGTTTGCCATGCAGTCCATTGCCTTTACTAGCTTTGTTGTTTGGATCTTTTATATTCTTATTTATATTGTGTCCCCTGGCCCTGTCTTAGGCTGCAAGGAGCTTGCTAAATGACTTACTATTAGTATGTTTCTGCAGTTTCTGTATAGTAGGCCCCTGTTGTGTCCTTTGGTGTGGATGCATAAATATTGGGTATTCTTCCTGAACTCTGACCGCTGGCATAACATCAGACCTGCCTTGAGTTGTTTTGGGCTTTTTAGTCTGCATTTGACCATGTCATATATGAAGGTCAAAACCCATCCTAACTGTTGTTAGTTTGCATTTGCCTTGAATGCTTTGCCCACCCCTAGATCTTCCCCCTAAAAGACACCCTTCATTAGGCATTTCTCTTGGATTCAACAGCACTGGGTTTTGTAGAGCCCACAATTTCTGAACTGTACATTACACTTTGCCAAACAAGTAACAAATTCCATAAGATTTTTCTTTATAATTGTCTCCCTCAGCCAGAGTAAAGTCTCCACTAAGCCCTAACACTTATTAGCAGCAGTTTGCATCGGTGTGGATAAAGTCCCTTCCTGAACCCTTCTGGCTTAGCAGGAATCTCATTTTTAGTCTTGCCCTCTTCATTCTCATACATAGTGAGACAGTTCCACCCCTGCCCACCTGAGAGGCTCCACAGTCACCTGGTGGATGGGAAGAGCAGCAATATGAAAGCTTAAAATCACATTCTTTGCTACTGGCTAAAAACACATAAAAGTTTCCAGTATGTGCCCTCCCTGGTGGTGCAACAGGTTAAAGCACAGCCCTAAGAGACTAAAGCCTCTTAAACATGAGTTCAATCCTGCCCCAGAGGTGACCCACATGGCGCGGCAGACCTCTCCTGACCCACCCACTGCTCTCCTCAGCAGCGTACTTGGGCTATCTGCCTGTTCTGCTCCCCGCTCTATCTCTGGTGAATCCTCTCACCATCCCTGCACCTCTGGCCTGTATGACAGTTCTGTATGCATAAATAAATAAATCTTCAAAAAAAGTCTCCAGCAGATGAGCTAATATTCTTTTAGCTCAGATATTCTTAATTTAATTTTATTGTTTGATTGAGATAACATTGACTGACAAAATTATTACAAAATATTCTTTAAGATATAAGTAAGTAGAAGAAAAGTTCGAGCATTATGAAACCCACAGCTTGGAAGAACCCTAGAAATTATCTACTTGAACTCTCTCTCTAAAACATTAATCACTTCTAAAAGATCCTATGTTTTCTAATCTCTTTATATAAAGTTTCTTATATGGTAAACTGACCCCAACATCCATTCTAGAGATATGAATTTAAGGACCAGTTACATGCTAGTTTTTTTTTAAGACTTATTTATGCATACAGAATTGGGGTACAGGCCAGAGGCTCAGGGGTGGTGACAGGCTTCACCAGAGACAGAGTGGGAAGCAGAACAGGCCGACTGACAAAGTACACTGCTCAGGGGAGCAGCGAGCGGGTCAGGAGAGGTCTTCTGTGCCATGTGGATCACCTCTGGGGTGGGGATCGAACTCATACTGAGGAGGCTTTAGCTTCTTAGTGCTGTGCTTTAACTTCCTGCACCACCAGCAGGTTTAACATATAGGTTAAAACTACCCTATATGTAGTTTTAAGGTGTTTGAAATGTCTCTAAGTACTGATCCTGTTTTTTAATCAGTGGAATGGGGATGATGTGAAAAAGTCAGAGGGTTGTTAAGAGGACTAAGAACATTAGAGTTTCTAGGAACTGGGAGTGCTGGTGGGGGAGAGAAAAGGAGTAAGGTAGAAGTGAAGACCCCAATAGGAAATGTATTCAAGGAGTGGAGAAACAGGCAGGTTATTAGCGGGATCCTTGAATATCAAGCGATCACAATGACAGGAGAGTTCACTCTCTTGCCAAAGAAGACTCTACTGTGTTCCTGTGACTTGGAGCCCTGCGTGCACCACCACAGGATAATACATCATCACTTCTTCCTATTTTTCTAGAAAAGCAAAAAATTCCCAATTATTCAATGGGCAATGGATGCAGATTTCTTTGAAGCACTACATAGGCCATTTAGGAAACATATCCGTAGGCTGATTACACCTGTGGGCTGCCACTTTGCATTCTCCAGTCTGAAGCAATTAGCATAATGCCTGGCACTGGATAGGCACTTGATAAATTATGAATTCATCAGATTGGAAACCTTAGACATCAGATTCTTGGAAAAAAGACTCGTTTGTTAGGATAGGGAAGTGGAAACTCAGAGTAACCAGGCCATCACCTGTGGGCCCAGGAAATCTGCATAAATGGAGGGGGAGGGTAACTGAGAAGAGAGGAGAGGCTGGGGAAGGAATTCTGCCTTCTGCCCAGTCAGTCAGTCCTAACTCATGCATGGTAACATTCTCTGGTCTCTGTGCACATCTCTGACCTAGGAGGAGTGAGGAGCTGGCTGGAGTCAGAAGGATTCCTTAGAGTGAGCTTATTGGGACGAGAACAAAAAAGCACTGAGCTGAAGCCAAAGAGGCAACTTTCTCCTGGGCCTGGTTCCCTTTGGCTTTTCCCCATCAGCAACTCTGAGCCTAGCCAAATCCTTCCTGCTGGGGTGGGTTGCAGCTGTCCCACACATGTTATGAATAAACCCAGTAGAGTTGTTCCTATTTTTAGCATTTTAATGTGGATGCAAAGGTCACAATGATTCCCCGTTTGCTGGCTCAATTTCTCTCTCTTCTTCTCTTAGCTCTTATTTTCCTTCAAGATGCATGTTGTTTTCAGCTCAGATGAGCTTATAAGATAATTGGGGGAAGAGTGTCCCCAAATATTTGCTCCTCCTGGCTGGTTGCCTTACACTGGTTGATATATATCCTGTGTCATAAGAACTCATGCACAGACTTTAGAAAGTGCACAGCAGACATGGGCTAAAGGCACACCTTTTTTGCCCTCTAAGTATAAAGAAAGGCTCAGAGCAGAAAACAGTGCGTAGGACCCTTTTCAAACCTTCTAAGTGCACAGTTCAGTGCACAGAGGGGCGGAGAGGTGGGTATGCTTTCTGCTGCTACATTAACAATCTGTATCATATATTTATTCTAAGATTGTCCCATTGAATCTTCAATCACAATGAGGGATCAATAAATTCAATTATTCCCATTTTACAGGTGACAAAATGGAAGTTCAGTGATTTGAGAAACTTGCCCATAAGTCACATACCTTGACAATGACAGACCCAAGAACCTAACTAATTCATCAGTCATTACCAGGCCTGCACTCAGGATACAGATACTTCATGAGGAGAAAAGAAGGATGGAAGAAGTGAGCGGGAAGCCTGGCCTGCACAGACACACTGCTCAGTCTGACTCTTCTTCAGGTTATTCTGTGGGAATGTGAGTGTTCTCAAAACAGGGGAACAGCCCCCTTTGATCTCCTTAGAGGCCACAGACTTGCCGGGGTACTAAAGAGAGCTCTGGTTCTCTTTACCTGTTCTCAGGGTCAGCCAAGGCCATACTCCGAGTGACGTAGCACATCTTCAGAGGGATGCTTTTCCGGTCTCTGTGGAAGGAGAAGGGTTGCGAGGATGGAAGGTCTGAGCAGCCGCCCCCTAACCGAGGGGACTCAGGCGGTGGTGTTTCCCACCCAATCTCGGATACCGGGGAGCCTTTCTTCACATATGGTGTGGCTTCTCGCATGTACTTCACTGCATGGAAAAGAGAACAATAAACACTTTAAGTACAACTGGGGTGAAGTTCTGGAAAGTCTGTCTGTGTTTATAAAAAACTCGAGTTAGACAAACTCTTTGTCCAGGACCACTTAAAGTGGTTCTGAGTTTCTCTTCCTCTGAAAATATTCTGTTATTTAAATTATAAACCAAAGTGGCTTTTAGAACTAGACACTGTAATGTCCTGAACTTGAGAATTATTTTCTGCATTTTTCAACTGTGACAACTTTTTTTTTTCTGATTGCATGCTGCTTTCTGGGAAAGATACTGAAAGGCAAATGGATAAACATAAATGAGAAAGTATAACTTAGCCTGTAAAACACAATTATTCAATATGGATGTACAGAATCAAGAAGTCACATTATAGCAGAACTTTTTTATTGAGAAGAAAGGTCTTTATTTCAAATTAACAATAAGAAAACATATGCAAAGAAATACATAAGGACATTTATTCTGTAATGGCAAATCGATAATAACTGAAACATTACTTATAAGAACTAAAACTAGGAGCAAATAAAGTCTACTAAAAAGAGGGTAAGTTAAATAAATTGTAAGAAACCTATAGACTCATTTTAAGAAAGTCACAAAAACTTTAAAATGAGACAAATATAGATACGTATGTAGAAATACCTATAAAATCTATTAATTTAAAAAGAGAAGTATATACTGAACTATTTATACATAAAATCATAAATATATATACTTATATAGCAACAACTAATTTTGCCTAGAAGCACAAAATGCACAAACAACAGTTAGTTCTGGAGAGTGTAAATAAGAGTTAAGATGGTGAAGAAACAGACCTTTACCCGTCATTTATTAACCTTTCATACTATGAATTTACATATGAGTAACTGCATGCATAGATTACTTTTCTAAAATTAAAATAAAAGTAGTTTAAGTGCTAAGTAGATCAGACAGAAATTCTCTCAGACATATTTACCTTGACTTTATGAAGTTATTTGCCTACTCTGAATTTGATCAGTTGGTTCTTAGACAACTTTGGAGTTGGCAGGGCAACTGGAGTCTTGGAACATGCCACCCTTTAAACTGGCTCTGTGTTGTTTGTGTGTGTGTGTGTGGGGGGGGGTGGAGTGAGGTGGGGTTTGACTAAATTTTACAGATACTTGTACTATAAATGGCAGCTGACTGGAATTCCGGTTAGTGGGCATTTCTTTCACATCTCTGATGATCATTTCCACAAACTAGTACTTCACTGTGCAAGGCATGAAGCCAGTAAGAAATAAATAAAAACTAATTTAAAAAAAGAAATGAAGCCAGGTTTATGGTAACTGCAAAAAATAATAACATGTAATTTCCATTCGCAAGAGCTGTAATAGGATGGACAGCAGATTCCTTTACCAGCTCACCTTCTGTGTGTTGGCTGAGAACGACTCATGGCGTCTTCCTGCTCTAGAAAATAGCTCTGGGCTCACCAGAGGACACCAAGCTGGGAGACAATAGAGTTGCTGCCCCATTCCCTAGAGAGAAGCTCTGCTTCTGTGGAACCCCACCTGAGACAGTGACCGAGTACAGGTACTTAGACTATGGCACAAAGCAGAATGAACTGTTTTCTTGTAAAAAAAGAAATGTACTTCGGAAGAATGTATGAGAAAAAAAATGTACTTTGGAAGAACGTATGAGAAAAATAGATCTAGGAACATGAGAAAAGGTTCACAACACTTTAATTAGAAAACCAAACATAACCCAGATGCATGCTATATTAAGGGGTCTGATCATAGATGTAAAAAAATACCAGCCATATTAACTCAAAACAGAGAAGATGGGATTTAACACCTATTTGCAAGAAGGTATCAAGGGTTTTAGCTGAATGTAAGTGCAATTAGGAGAACACAGCTTCATATTTGGCACAAACTGCTAACACAGTTTTTATAACTAGACAGGGAGAAAAATGATTCACAGAAAATGTATTTAAGGAATATTGTTTATTTCTGGGCAATATATTTAAAAAAAACACAGACATATCTAAAAACAAATGCAGAAAATTTAGGGAGACAGATTTAATCTGTTCAAAATAGGAATAAACAGGATTTTTAACAAGACACTTAATTTTTATCTTTAAAGTGTTTAGCAGAAGCTTGAACAGTGTTTTGTATAGAGTAGAATTATGCTTATGGGAATTTAGGAAATTCAAGTATAAGCTGAGATAAATTGAAAAATCCTCTTGATGCAATATTAGTCTAGAGGCTACAGTAGCGGATGAGTATTAAGAAAGTGAAGACTCGGGTTTTAAGGAGAAGGTAGCATTTCAATGTAGCTTAAAAAAGGGTAGCTATTATATTAAAAACTAGAGCTAATAAATATAATCCTATTTTTATAATGTGCTCTGGTTTACAATTTTTTTTTTAAAGATTATTTATTTATGCATACAGAACTGGGGTACAGGCTAGAGGAGCAGGGGCGGCAAGAGGCTTCACCAGAGACAGAGTGGGGAGCAGAACAGGCTGACTGATGAAGTACACTGCTGAGGGGAGCAGCGGGCGGGTCAGGAGAGGTCTGCCACGCCATGTGGTCACCTCCGGGGCAGGCAGGAATCGAACTCATGCGGAAGTGGCTTTAGCTTCTTAGTGCTGTGCTTTAACCCGCTGCGCCACCGGGGAGGGCCCTACAATTTTTTTTTATTGTGGTTTCATTGGAATGGAAATTTGGACTTCTATTTGGAAAGAAGATAAAGAAGGAGTATTTATGGCAAGCCTAAAGATATGGCAAGTAAAAGTAAATTAAATAGTTTACCTATCTTTTCACACTGAAGTTCCAAAACAACCACACGTTGGAGCGTGAGCGTGTGTGTGTGTGTGTGTATATATGTAAACTAAGGTTCAGAGAAGAAATGGGTAATGGATCTTTCATTTGCTGAGTATTCAAAAGCACTGAAGGCAGAAATAACTATCTCTTTAAGACTCTGCTAGAACCATTCTAACTCCAGTGAGACTAAGAACTTTACATATCTTGTCCCTTGTATAACATTTTACACATTAGCATATGTTGATATATGCCCAGACATTAAACTTATGTGGAGTCACAAGGCTAACACGTGGTCGAAGTACAAATAAGTGGTGGAATTGCAGTTTGATTTCCCCAAAATTATAGATCACATTGTTTCCTGAAATTTGTCTGCTCTACCTTGGTGAAGGATGCAAACTGGGAAGCTAGGAGGTTTGGACTTCATAGAGGTGATAGCCACACAGTCTAAGAGCAAGAGAATGGCAGGTCCAGGGATCAGCTTTCAAGAAGACTGGACAGTGAAAATGTGCATACCAGTTGGAAACAATATTAGTGACAATTTCACTAAGGATCCTAGAGTCTTAAAGAGTTATTGTCTAAGATAAAACTCGCTATCCATATGAAGTCGGAGGAATCCCAGAAATCTGGTTTGATTCACTCATAGGCAGAAATACTGGGATATACTGCAAGTCTTAGCTTGAAAGCAAGTATTTATCAAGCAACCACTTTCATGTGGTACAGGACATGGGGAATTTACAAAGAACAGCAATGCCTTGAGAGAAGTATACTCTATCAGAAATGATATTCAGTACAGAGAAATCCTTTTAACTTACCAAATGAAAATAAGACAAAAAATGGTATGATAGTTGTGATAATTCAAAGATTCACTCAGCTAAAATTGACCAACTTACATGTGTGTAGAAGGGTACTGTCCATAAAGGATGATGAGAAATGTTCCTGCTTTAAAGAAGTTGAAAATTAGAAGACAGTAGGGAAGTGAGTACATGACAAGTCCTTTTAAATCTAAAACCTGATTTAAGTAGGTCCCAAATCTCTAGGAACCTAGAAGAAGCAAATGCAAACCTTTTCTGGGGGAAGCAATTTCATCCTAGGCATCAAGGGGTCCCTATGAGTCATTTTCAAGTACAATGAGCAACAAGAAATTAAAAAGGTGTGTATACATTGTATCCAGAGTACTAAACAAGTACTAGCAGCAACAGTACCTCCCCCCAGACAACAAAATGACTACGTAAGAATAAACACAAACTTGAGAGAGAATTCTAGAGATTATTTTTAAAAGTGACATAACAGGGCCCTCCCTGGTGGCGCAGCGGGTTAAAGCACAGCACTGAGAATCTAAAGCCGCTTCCTCATGAGTTCGATTCCCGCCTGCCCCGGAGGTGACCACATGGTGTGGCAGACCTCTCCTGACCCGCCCGCTGCTCCCCTCAGCAGTGTACCTCGTCGATCTGCCTGTTCTGTTCCCCACTCTGTCTCTGGTGAAGCCTCTCACTGCCCCTGAGCCTCTGTCCTGTACCCCAGTTCTGTATGTACAAATAAATAAATCTTAAAAAAAAAAAAAAAAAGTGACATAACAGATTGGTAAAATAATAGAACAAAACATTTAGTAATAATACTCATTTTACTACTACTATTACTACTAAAAAGCAGATTGACATGTGAGAAAAAGAATTAGCATATATACTACCTTGTTTTTTATAACATTATTTACAGTAATCAACAGTTGGAGACAACCTGAGTTTCAATATCAATAGATAAATGGATAAAGAAGGTATAGTTACACAGAGAAATATTATTCAGCTATCAAGTAAAATGAAATCCTTTCATTTGCAACAGCATGGAAGGAACCAGAGCATATCATCCTTAGTATGCCAGACAGAAAAAAACACTGTATGACTTCACTCATAGGTGATATATAGAGAAAATAAACAGATGAACTAAGTAAAACCAAAATAAACTTTTGGGTCATAAGAACAATTAGAGGTTACCAAAAAGGAAGGGGGGAGGGAATAAATAAATCTGGACAAAGCCAATGATTGTAGGGTGAAGGATAGATTTAAACTTTTTATTGCTAAATTTAATGATGTATCTACTTGTGTTATACTCAATGATACACAACTGACCATATAATGCTATGATGAAATGCTGCTTCTATTTAAAAAAAAAAAATGAACTAGGGTGTAAACTGTAGATCAGAGGAAATGATAAACACTGTAGTACAAATTACAAAAAAAAATGGGAAAATACTGAAGAGAGATTAAAAAATGTGGAAGATAAAGTGGGTAGGTCTAATATATGTTAAATCGGGGCCCCAGAAGGAAAGGAGGAAAAGAATGTGACAAAGGCTAAGAATTTTCCTGATGGAAAGACACCAAGTCACACATTCTAGAAACTTGACATGACATTGCTGAACAGCATCTATGGTTTTTACGATCAATACACACAGAAATGTAGTATCATTCCACTTTATACCTTAGGTAGGCCAAATGGTTTAGCGTTTCCTAAGAAATTATGAGAAAAAGCTCTTTTGAGGGCTTTAGATATCACCTCTTCCTTTTAGTTAGGAAGGCTCAGCAAAATCCCTAATGGGTCCAGAGATCTCTGGCCCCTCCAGAAACACGTTTTCAATTTCAAGGAGACAGATTATCATCATTGTTCCGAAGCTAGATAGACCTAGGTCATTGAGCTTTTTCCATATCATTCTCAGTCTTGAGGAAATAACATCCTGCTTAAAGCTGCTTTGTTTAGGAGTCCTGTTTCTTTTTGATATGATATGCACCGAAAAATGGAGATATGTATTCTTATGTATGACAAAGGAAGAAAAAGAAAATTGCCATTTGATTTCTCTTTGGGTCTACAATTTGTGTCTAGACACAGTAATAACATTATTAGAATATTCCTTCTTGCTAAAAGAAAATCCAAGTAATTTCTACAAGTTTTGACCAAAAGTTATGACTGTAACTGTATTACCAAACAGCCCCCTCCACAATAACTGATGGAGGCCTAAGTTTAAATCCCTTCTCCTTACCTATAGAGAACAAGAGCAGAGTGTTTTGTCTGTGTGTGAAAAAGAAGTAGCTCTAACAGGAAATAGTTTGTGATAGCTTTTCGTAGTTCTTTGTGCCTTAGTATGATATTTCTACACATTGTAATACATATAGTGAAAATATAGTCTAACACAGGGAGGGCAAGGTTTTCCTTAAGACTACATTGGACTGAAACAGGTACCCCATTTCACAATTTAATGAATATTATTGACGTTTGCTTTTCCTTTACCAAAAATCTAGTATTAAATACAATGACTGCTAGGTCAGCTCTGCTCATGGCGTCAAGCTTTAATTCCTTTCCTGTTTGTATCTCATGACCCAAGATGACTGCTGGAGTTCCAACCATCATGTCCAAATTCCCATCATTAGGAAAGAGGAAGAAGTGAATAATATGCAATCTTTCTTCCTTTAATGGCAATTTTAAGAAGCTAATACACTATCTTGGCCAGAACTTACGTTCCATGGCTACTTATACTCCTTACTCTAGACAGTCATATGCCCATCCCAGCTAAAAATTAGAAGTGAAAGCCATCATCATAAAAGAAAATAGATATTAGTGGGCAACTGTCAACTTTTGCTATAGGAAACATGCCTCAATCTGTATGCTGAACAACTATATTTTATAAATACAAATACAAGTAAATATTTTGGAACAATTAAAAAAAACCCACACAACTAGGTTCTATAGTTTTGTTAAGTGTTTGTGTGTATGTGTGTGTGTGTGTGTATTAACTCATTAGAAGCTTACAACAATCCCATGATACAGGCATTGTAATCATCTCCATTTTACCAGAGACACTGCAATAAAGTGAGGGTAAATTATATGCCCAAATTATAGCACAAGAAACTGGCAGAAACTTGAGTGAACTTCAGGCAGCCTGGCTCCAGAGTCCTTGCTTTTAACCATGAAGCAATATTGTTTCTCACACTTTTTAAAAAATTAATTGGATGTGTGTGTGTGTGTATTTAAGCCAACATTTTTATTTACTGGGAGAAAACATCCAATTAAGAGTCTATTGCCTGTAACATAAGAGAGCTTGATTTTGTAAACCTGCACTATTAAACTATGGCATTTCAATAAATGTCTTTTAAGACACCGTAATACATATTCACAATAGAGGGTTCACCCTGGCAGAACTGAACAGCTAGTGTCTGCATAATTATACCTCGTGTGCTCACAGACAGTAATTTCAGGCAAAGGGCTTTTGAAACCAATCAAGCCAGGCCCAGGTTCAGGGCATCTCATCATCAGAACTAATTAATAAACCATGTCCTTTCTGGGCATCATGAATTAAAAACTGTGGTTGGGCAATTAAAATTCCAATGTTCACTTGCAAAAAAAAATAATAATATAAAATAAAATAAAATAATAAAGTGGGGGATGGGGATAAGAGCAGTAAGAAGTGGTGTTCAAACCAGTAATCCACCAAGTCACTTTCAATATGTATTTCGTTTTTCATTTGGAGGAGAGGCCATTGTGAAGATCTGAAAAGAACATTCTGTAAAGCTCAAGTTTGCTCACATAATAACAAGTTGCCACAATTAAATCTTTGTTGGGGCAGCCAGATGACATTTGAAAGGAAAAGCATACACAGGCCACTAATGAGGAAATGTTTTAGGCAAATCCAGTCGGCTCTTCTTCCAGGCTGATTTCTGAGGAGCCAGCAACTCCCTCTGTGTGAATTTTCTTAAAACAAAACAAAAGAAAACAAAAACAAAAGGGGCTTTCCAAATGACAGGAAGGAAAAGAAATATTTCATTCTCCAGGGGATGTGAACTCAAAAGTGTACATTTTCTAAGGTAAGGAAGGAAAAAGAGAATCCCTTGGACACAACACATGTGGGTACTAGACCTTTGGTAACACTTTCAAGTTGGGGGCAGCTTGGTGACAGTGGGCTTTGATGGTAAAATGCAATTAAGACACAATGTCCCCTTTGTGACATTTTTCCTAGGTCATCTTAGTGAGGAAAAATGCAATGTTAGATCATCAGTATTTCCAAAAAGAACAAGGAATGATGAAAGAGGTAACATAAGCTGTTCAGAAACTACAGCTAATCTCTCAGGAGGCCCAGAGCTCACTGAGGGAGGACAGGCCCTGGGAACAAGGGAGCAGGATTAGAATTTCAGTTCTGCCACTAACTAGCTCTGCAGTCCTGGGCAAGTCACTTCATGTCCAAGAACTCTTCCCCACCTGTCAAGGTTGGGAAATAAGGTCCCTACTCTCCAAACACTTTAGGACTCCTTGGGAAGCTGCCTTGTCTTTCAACATAAAAAGGACTATTTCTTACCTCATGTTTTCATTTGCATCATCACCCCCAAATACTTCTGCAATAATGTGTGTTAAATTCTTCGGCCTTAGGCAGGTGTGTCTTTCCACTCTATCAAACCCCAGGAGGAGGTGGGTTTTCATTCACTTACCAATATTTATTTCATTCTATTCTGCCTGGTGGGTCCATGAAGGTAAGGCTTTAAGGGACATTTGAAGGAAGATCAAAGGCCATTGAGGGTCATTAGAAGGTGGTGAGGGTGAGGGAATGGAGTTTTAAAAATTAGGTCAGGAGTTAAATGAGCTGCAAATGAATTTATTGAGTCTTTAATTAAAAATCTATTTGAAAATAATCCTATTTTAGACAGGAGAGTCATTTGATGTGACCTGCTTTGATTCTTCAACAAAGCAAGGTCACTGTGACCAGAGCTACTACTGAGACCCAGGGAGAGTGTCTGATGCCATGAGTCATCCAAACAAGTGGAAGCAGGATTGTTGTTGTTATCTATTCATTTAGAATATATTTGAAGAATTTCTGCTAGACAGTTCTGAATAGTGGAGTTGTCTCAGCAAGCAGGACAAACTCACCTGCCCTCCAGGTGCTTATAGAACCATGTCCGTGTGTGTGATGGGGGATGGTACAGAGGCATTGAGTAGACAAGTAAAGGGCTCTGCCCTACAAGGGACTCACCTGTTCCAACTCACAAAGAGCCACTCACCTCTGGTCCCTGCCCACCTCCTGCCTCAGCTCAGCTGCTTACTTCGTAGCTCACATGCAAACCATAGAAAATCATTGAACAAGCTATGTGCTTTCCTGCCTGTGTGGTTTCTTTTATCTGGACAACTTTCTGGAAAACTCGTATAGCTGCAATTGGGAGAGCTGGGATGTGAACTGAAGCTGTGTAGCTCCAAAGCTTTCAGTCCTATCATATGCCCATGCTCTTTCCTTATACGCTGGATGCTGTCCCTACATAGAGTATTCTACATAGAGTCTGTCCAGCCATAACATTTGTAGAAAGCATGCTATTAAAAAAGCCTTCTTTTGTCTGAAACATTCTTCTTACATATTTCATTTCTTATATTGACGCAAATCTTTTTTTTTAAGATTTATTTATTTATTCATACAGAGCTGGGATACAGGCCAGATATGCGGAGGGTGAAAGGATTCACCAGAGACAGAGTGGGGAGCAGAAGAGGCAGATGGATGAAGTACACTGCTGAGGGGAGCAGCGGGTGGGTCAGGAGAGGTCTGCCGCGCCATGTGGATCTCCTCCGGGGCAGGCGGGGATTGAACTCATGCAGAAGTGGCTTAAGGTTCTTAGTGCTGTGCACACTTTAACCCACTGTGCCACCAGGGAGGGCCTTGACGCCAAATCTTACCCCCACAATTTGTATTCACTGATTGTGGCTCTGCTTTTCAGAGACACAAAGCAGCTTGAGCACCTTATAAACTGAGACATTAGAAATGTTTGGCTTCATAAAAAAGAAGAAAAGGCATGGTAAAAGGTGGCTGGAACTACCAGCACCCTGGCCATTTGGCATCCAGATTTGATTGAGCTCTTGGTCTGCATCTCCTCAGAGACTTCAAGGTGGAAATAGATGAGACTAAGGCATGATGGTATGATAGGTAGTTTTTAGCATCTCAGGTCCCTAGATAGCTGCTGGGAGAGGTATTCAATAACTTCAGGTGACAAAGTTAAGATGTTAATGGTTTTATATCGACCCAAACTAATAAAGAAGGATTATGACAGGGACATGATGGAAAGTTCTGTCAGTATATATTCAAAACAAAACTCACTGTAACAACAAGAAACTGCATTATAAATATTTCATGCAAAGAAAGGTTTTAGAAAGTTTCAGCCTATGGTTGCCATAGTAAAATAATAACATATTAGCCTCCACTGATAGAAATGTGGTGTCCAGAAAAGGGAGGACTGCTTTCCATTTTGCCACCTTGATCAGCCCCTGCCTGAAGTCCTTGTAGGTTATACATTGTTTAAGTGAGGGTAAGGAGAGTGACAATGATCTTGAAATGCTCAAAAAATAAAGAAAATATAAATGAATGACATTGAGGACAGTGAAAATCATAAACTTTGGAGTCTGACTGCTGGGGTCCAATTCCTAGTTATCCAATAGCCTATCTCTGTGGTTTTAAGAAGTAGTTAGTTATCCAATGTGTTAGTTCCTTCACTTATCTCATAGGATTGTTGCTAGGATTAAAGAAGTTAACATAAGTAAAAAATTTATGAGAAACTTGGGATAGTAAACACCATAAGGGTCAGTTACTATTATTAGCAGTAAACCCAGAAAAAAAGGTTTATAGGACCTAAGTAATGAGAGTTAAGCTAAACTCATTTTGTTTATCTCTGCAGAACCATCATCAGTTAATATAAATGATAGGGGTAATAACTGGCCTCAAAATAAAAAAAAAATACTGTACAGTAGTGAGTTGCCTATTATTAGTAACATTCAAACAGAAACTAGGCTGATATCTCCCAGCTGTGTTAATGAAAGGATTCTTCTACCCAGTGGAGGAACAGATTATCTCTAAAATCCCCTCAAGCTGTCACGTGCTATTAAATATTCCTTCTGGAATGTGATTAAGATATCCAACCCAAAGGTTCCAATACAGTGACTGCAGGTCCAGGTCAACCACCATGTAAAATCATGCTGTTCAGTTCCTTATTATCATATGCTCATTAGCTGCATGTTAGATGTAGGAATGGGACAGTTTATACAGCTACCTGAGTCTTAGATTCTACATCCATTGAATGAGGAAAACAATGCATTCCTTAGAGAGACAATGCAATGTAGTAGTATAATAAATTAGCTCCAGAGTGAGATTATCTAGGTACAAATCCTAAATCGTCTACTAATAAGCTAGGCTTGTTTGAACAAGGTATAAAATCTCTCTATACTTCAGTTTCATCACCTAATAATTATAGGATCCACTTCACAAAATCGTTAAAAGGATTAAATGAGGATTATATATATTTTATTTATCATATATATGAGTTAAGTATATTTTCTAAATAAATACAAAATCCTGAGAACAGTACCTGGCACAAAACTAGCATCAAATTTAACTACTAGTTACTACACTGTTGTTGCTATCTTTGTTGTTAAGAGATTTAAAGAAGAAAATGCTTTGTAAGGATATCAATTCCTCTTTTAACTCTAGGAACTGTCAAAATTATAAATGTTTGAAAGTATAATTTCATTCATTGTATAGAAAATAATCCCCTTGTCTGTTTCCTGTGTGGGGTTAGACAGGATGGATAACCAGCTGGATGTAAAAGTTTCTGTAGATTTTTACTCATGCC
Source organism: Condylura cristata (assembly GCF_000260355.1). NCBI lineage: Eukaryota > Metazoa > Chordata > Mammalia > Eulipotyphla > Talpidae > Condylura > Condylura cristata. Next base: position 13,276,502 of record NW_004567110.1, on the reverse strand, counting down.
AGGGAGAAAAGGCACACACCAATCTAAAGCCTGAGGATTTCTATAGAGTATAACTCAACACACACACACACACACACACACAGTCTATTTATCACATATTAGTAAGAACCGAGAAGACATAGAATAATGGTGTCTATGGGTTTCATCTCTCAAAAAACTGCCAGTAGACTCTATCATCTCATGATCAAAATTTCTCTTTCTTGGGAATAAGTAACTATTTTAACAGCTATACCCTAACTTCTAAAGGCAGGAAATGAGTAATGGGCAGATAGGATGTCTGAGTACTCAAGACCTAATGTTGTTTTTACTCTTTCCTAGACAGAAGACCACAAGTGAATGGGACTTTGCGTCAAAAGGCAGGAAGTGCAGTTCTCACTTCCTCCTTGCAGGTATCTCTGGAAAATAAATCTCTATTATTCCAGGTGTAGGTTGAAAATAACATCCTGCAAATCAAACTTGGGTCTCAGTAAAGTTGCAGCTACTTTCAGTGGCAGTAGCCCAGAGACATAAAACTTTTCAAAGCAAACCACCCTAAATAAACAAGATATTACCAAGAACAGACTCAAATCAGGTATATGATTTACATTTTTTATAACCCCATTATGCTGCAGTCTGAAAGCATTTGATCCAATTGGACAATGTTATAAATACTTGTAATTTTGAAAGTGTTTTGCAGTTTAAAGTACTTCCATGTCTATTGTCTCATTTCCTGCTTACTGTCCCTCCATCTGAGCTATGTATGAATTGAAAGTTACGGAAAAATCTGACTGTGCACTTGTTTCCTTGAGGCTTCCATGACTCAGGACTAAATTCTACCACTTTCCAAATATAGATATAAACTCAAGTACATCTTATTCAACAGAACTAGTACCTATCAGATTTACCTGATACACTGCATTTTTTCCTAAATGCAAACTTGTTCCACCTTGCTTGCAACTCCTTTGGGAGAACAATTGTCATGAACTACAAGAAGTAGATCAGGATGACAGAGGAGAGATCTAAGCAAGCATCTTATTTATATTTTTTAAAGATTTGTTTATTTATGCATATAGTGGAGAGCAGAAAGGCTGATTGATGAAGTGTACTGTTGAGAGAAGCAGCAGGTGAGACAGGAGAGGTCTGCTCTACCATATGGGTCACCTCCCTGATGGGTCTCCTGCCTGGCTGGGGATAGATCTTGTGCTGAAGCAGCTGTGGCTCGCTTCGTAGTGCTGCACTTTAACCCACTACACCACAGGGAGTGCCCCTACATAAGCATCTTAAATCTGAGTCAGGAGAATTTTAAAAAATCACAATTTTTTCACTACATCTCTAAAGGCTTGACTTATATCTGAGAAGTCAAGATAGAAGGGTTGGGTATCAGACAGGTGGGTTGTTATTTGCTTTTTTAAGGAGGTAAGAAGAGGATGATGGTGAGCATCAATGAACAAATCCAACTTCCTATAATAAATAGAATCATAGGAAAACAACAATTAAAAAAGATAGGTAAATTGAGGTTTGAAGAGTTTAGATATCTTAGCTCAAATAAGCAGCAGGCATAAAATTTTATTTCTTATGTTCTAAATTTAGTATGTAATCTAATAAATCTAACAACAGCAGCAACAATATAGCTGGTTCAAGTGAATAGAGACATGGGTAATATTATTGTATTTAATGAGTTTTTAACTGACACTGAAAAAATGTATGGATAAGGGGCGATTAAACCAGTAAGGACATACTAATGATTATATTAGAATTAGAATGATCAAAATATTCTACAGATAAAAAAAAAATAGTTCACAGCTGTCCTAAAGGTAGTATAGAAAAGAATGGAGGCATTTGGATAAATAAAAGAGGTTACCAAAAATCACTATTATAAATGCAAGGGGAAATAACTATTGCTACATAGAGAATTGATAAGGGGTTAACTCTTCTGATGACATGATAATAAATTTCAAAACTTAGATGAAATACACAAATTCTTAGAAAAATCCTAACTTTCTAAAACTGACACAGCAAAATTAGAAAGGATATTTAGTCCTGTAATTCTTAAAGGAATCAAAATACTGGTTAATATTCTCCCCACAAAGAAAACACTAGAGTCTCAAACTAGTAAATTCTACCAAATTTTTAAAGAATAAATTTTTCAAATCCTAAATCACTTCAGAAAACAAGAAGCCTCCTCAATTTGTTATATGAAATTCATAAAATGTTAATAACAAAGCCAGACAAGAAAAATTTCAGAAACAAAAATTGCCAACCCATTTAATTTATGGATATAAGTACAAATATTCTAAACAAAATATCAGGAAACCAAAGTCCAATAATGTGTGTGTGTGTGTGCGCGCATGTGTGTGTGTAAATAACAGCACCACTTTGGTCTAAGGAAGCTATGCTCAGAGAAATGTAGGGTAGAATTTACTGCAGGATAATAAAATTTAAAGTGTGTATTATTTTTGAAAGTTATATATTTTTTTAAATTATGTAACACTTAAAGGCATTAGATAGTTCAAATATTTTTTTCAGCTTAGAGTAAACTGGTGAGTTTTATACCTGGAGTTAGCAAGTAAACCATATCACCATATTAGCACTTAGCAATATCATGAATCACATGTGTGCTATTTTTAGGGTACTTTTCCCAGGTATGTGGAAACTCTGGTTTTAGTCACTGCCAGTAAGTACCTGCGTTCCAGCGGTCTACCACAAACGATGGTTTATCTCTTATATAGTCAAAAGATTGTTGGTTTGGATTCTTCTAGGAACAAGAAGATATGCCCTAAACTATTTTCCAGTGACTGTCTCAAAATTCATATTGGAACCTAGGTCAAGCTGCCTTTTAGGACAAAGAAAATTTCTGATTATGTGTTAAATATTAAGCAATTTCATATGTATGGTGAATACATGAGGGATGTGTTCTTACATCCTGTTTAATAGCTGCATTAAACTTAAGGAGATCAGGCCCTCCCTGGTGGCACAGCGGGTTAAAGCACAGCACTGAGAAACTTAAGCCACTTCCTCATGAGTTCGATTCCCGCCTGCCCCGAAGGTGACCACATGGCATGGTAGACCTCTCCTGACCCGCCCACTGCTCCCCTCAGCAGTGTACCTTGTTGATCTGCCTGTTCTGTACCCCACTCTGTCTCTAGTGAATCCTCTCACCCTCCGCATCTCTGGCCTGTACCCCAGTTCTGTATGCACAAATAAATAAATCTTAAAAAAAAAAAAAAACTTAAGGAGATCAGGAAATGGTACATGTAGCCTTTTGTGAAGGAATCAGGGGTATAAATCAAAGTAGTTAGCTCAATATCTGTAATCTTTTAACTAAGCTGAATTGGTCCTTGACAAGCCCAATAAAAATACTGTTGTTTAGTTTGAACATTTTCCTTCACCTAACTTCCTCTTCTTTCCTGCTCCCAGATGAGATCATGGACACAGATAATGTGTTAGGAAGAAGGGTTTAGGTCATCTCTCCAGTTCAGCAGCTATTTTCCTTTTGATGCTTGATTTTTACCTTTTGACCTTCCGTTGGCCCTGGGCTGTATGCAGAGATGATAAGGTGGAGATTCATGGATAATTTGTAACATAAAAGGGTATCACTAAATTGGAACCCCTAAATGGGGGTCACACACTTGCCTGATCTCTCTGTGCTGCTCTCTTTGTTTCTGGAGGCTCGCTTTGATCAGAAAGCACCAAAAAAGTGGATCAGAATGGTACACAATTTTTGTATATCTGACAATATATATTCTGGCTTAATGAATACTAATCCCCTTGAGGTTAGTATTAGAACATGGGAAATCCTGGCTGTGAATTACAGACTCAATACTCTCATTGTCCATCATCCTGGGCAAACAGTAGCTGCAGATTGTTGACAATTATCTTGAACCAAAGAGTATTCATGTATGAAAAAAATGAAAGCGCTTTACTTTTTTATTAGGCTCTAAACTTTTTTTTCCCAAAGATTTATTTACTTAGGCATACAGACCTGGGTTACAGGACAGAGGTGCAAAGGTGGTGAAAGGATTCACCAGAGACAGAGTGGGGAGCAGAACAGGCCGACTGACGAAGTACACTGCTGAGGGGAGCAGCAGGTGGGTCAGGAGAGGTCTGCCATGCCATGTGGGTCACCTCTGGGCCAGGGATCAAACTCATGCTGAAGTGGCTTTAGCCATTTAGTGCTTTAACCCACTATGCTACCAGAGAGGGCCCTTAGGCTCCCTGTTTTCTTTGCTGTTCAATAGATAATGCTTAACTAAAATATACTACCTTGTAGGACAAGCCTATCAGTCCAGTAGGATTTGTTACATAAATAGCCTCAAACTTAAGAAAGCTCTGATATATAGCAATCAGACATTTATAATCTAAAATGCTATCTATAATTTCAGAAGTAGAATCTGACAAACAAAATTTCATGATTGATGTAGTTTATTTTGTTTCTTAAGTGTATGTGTGTATATTTCTTTCTTTCTCTTTTTCCAATCCTTTTTTTTAAAGATTTATTTATTTATTCATACAGAACTGGGGTACAGACCAGAGGTGCAGAGGCAGTGAGAGGATTCACCAGAGACAGAGTGGGGAGCAGAACAGGCAGATGGATGAAGTACACTGCTGAGGGGAGCAGCGGGTGGGTCAGGAGAGGTCTGCCGCCATGTGGTCACCTCCAGGGCAGATGGGGATGGAGCTCATGCTCAAGTGGCTTTAGCTTCTTAGTGCTGTGCTTTAACCCGCTGCGCCACCAGGAAGGGCCAATAGCCAAACGTTTTTTAAGTGAAATACTCAGGTTTGAGAAAACTCACCCACATTAGACTATGTAATATACTAATTACGTCCAAGAAACGGTCCCTTCAAGTTCTACAGTTATTTATAAACATTAAGGCATATTTCAGTGAATCATACCAAGTTCATGGAATCATAGCTTTATATAAGTGAATTACACTTGGCATGAATTTTCAATCAGAATTTGGAAATATATGACATTATTCACACAGCTAATAAAGTACATAACAATTCTAAACTGTTCAACAATGTCTGTTGACAAAACAGAGAGGTTTGAGAAAGAAATACTGAAACTACTGAATCTTAATTTTCTGACACTTGTCTCATTTCTGGCATTTATTTTCATACAGATAACTGAAACATGTAGTCATTTGGAAAGGTACAGTGAAGACAAAGACTTCACACTGTAATTCATATAACGACACAGTAAACCTGTTAATACTGCAGGGGCATTTATTTCTCCCTTAGCCGAAACTGAATAATAACAGGAAGCATTCATTCCTAATTCATACACATCTAAGAACTGCCTATGGGCGATCATGTAAATGCCTCACAATAACCTGTCTGACATATGAAGAAACCGAGAAGTTCAAACAGGTGCACTTGTCCAACATTACATTCTATTTCACAGAGGGGCTCTGAACCTGTGTTCTGATTTCAGCACCAACCATTATAGGTGCAGTGGGTCTGGGACACTGGTCCCCTTTGCTTCACTCTTTTCTGTACCCACTGATGTGTCTTTAGAAACCCAACATTATTCTCAGGAAGAAAAAGCATTTGAAAAAGTATTTATCCCATCGAGTAGCCATGACTATTGTCATTTTTTTTTAAAGATTTATTTATTTATTCATACAGAACTGGGGTACAGGCCAGAGATGCGGAGGGTGAGAGGATTCACCAGAGACAGAGCAGGGAGCAGAACAGGCCGACTGAAGAAGTACACTGCTGAGGGGAGCAGCGGGCGCGTCAGGAGAGGTTTGCCGTGCCATGTGGTCACCTCTGGGGCAGGCGGGGATTGAACTCATGAGGAAGCGGCTTTAGCTTCTTAGTGCTGTGCTTTAAGCCGCTGCGCCACCAGGGAGGGCCACTATTGTCATTTTTAATTTTTTTTAAGATTTATTTATTTATTCATACATATAGAGCTGGGGTACAGGCCAGAGATGCAGAGCATGAGAGGATTCACAGAGAGGGGAGCAGAACAGGCAGATCTACAAAGTACACTACTGAGGGAGCAGTCTGCCGCGCCATGTGGATCTTCTCCAGGGCAGGCGGGGATGGAACTCACGTGAAGTGGCTTAAGTTTCTTATTGCTGTGCTTTAACCCGCTGCACCACCAGGAAGGGCCCATTAAAAAATAATTTTAAAGTGGAAAACCTGGGCTAAGTTAGGATCACCTGGGTTGAGGCACAGTTCTCAGCGGCACGAGGATGAGAGACAATTTAATCTTTCTAATGCTCAGCCTCATCTCTACACACCAACAGAAATAACAATTTATTAGTAACTCTTTTAAGCAACACTTTCTGAGAGAAAATTGTTCAGATCTCAAGTGCATAATTCAATCAGGATATGACACACATTATTTCTATCTTCCTAGAAATTTCCCTCATGCTTCTTTTTAATTACCATTTCTCTACACATACACAGAAAAACATCCCATTTTCTTTTTAGCATTTTTACTACTCTGGCATATTCTAGAATTTTTCCAATCCTGAAACAAACAAAAAAAATCTAGGATATTCTAGAGTCTTAGATATATTCTAGAATTTATTGATTCTAGAATTTTCTAGGCTTTTCCACCATGAAATAGTTTTGAGATTTACCCCAGTTGGGAGTCTGTCATAACAGCTCACTCCCAATAACAATTTGATAGGTACATTAAAAATGTTAACGTAAACATTCTCCATTCAGGTAGCTACCAAAATAGTGTTATCATTATTTCTTGAAAGAGGAAACCCTGGCAGCACTAAAGCCAAGAAGAGGAATATCTAATCTATCACATGCTCAAGTATATTTGAAAAACAGAATCCATTAATTATGTGTCTCTTATCACACTCTGTGTTTAAGGTCATGCTGTGACCTTTTGGGTGGAATTGGATTGAATTTAGCTTGCCAGACCTGAAACACAATTTTGATAGAGTACTTTCCTAGTATACTTCTCAAAAATTTCCATCTGCCCACCATAGACATGGAGGCCCACTTAGGTCAGAAGATTACCTTTGAGAGGCCCATGTGTGAAAAGCCATCTATAACACTAATTTCAGCAGGAAATAAAGCTTATGCTGTCAGTTCTGGGCAGCTATGTAATTTAATTTTTCCAAGCGAACTGGAGCCTGGCCCTTGCAAGTCTGACACCAATACTGCATTTCACAGAACACAATTTGGTCACACTAAATCAATTCACACTCTAGAAGGAAACAGAATCCTAGAGATGCATATTTCTTTTCTAGCAGAGATATTCTCCACTAAAAGCTCACTAAAAGACTTCAAAACGAAAGGGAAACAGGGAGGATCCTCAAAGAGTCTTTTCAAAAACCAGTTCTTTAAGCAAAAAGTTCAGAAGCTTCTGTCAACTAAACAGGTGAGCTATGGCAATGACATCCTTGTTTAGGTGGCTTTTGGGCAAGAATTATCCCCTACAAGGAAATGCCAAAATAGATGATGTTTATTAAAATATCAAGTTATATTTACAGCAAGGTATTAAAGAAAATTTCAGTTACTGCAAGCCTGTGGGTGTAACTTTCTATCCTGCTTCCTGCAGAAACAACATCTGTTTTTACACTTAACACAAGCCACCTCTGATATTTATTGCATTTGTTGAGTGCTGAGAGGATCTGAACTGTTCAACCTCTTCATCTGTCAGCAGTCTTGGATTTCTATGAAAAGATGAGCTACATAATAGCACAAATTGGAGAAACTTCATGTACCCAAAAGACATAAATCCCCATCACAGTAGAATTCTCTTTCAACACGCAACCATAGATGTTGTTAAAAAAAAAAAAATCCAACCTTTATCTTATAACCTCTTCTTTTCATTTTCCTCTACACACATAGCTCCACATCCTGTAATAAAAAGCTTTCAAGGTCATTCAATTTCAACTTAACCCCTTCACTTATCCACATCAAGTTTGTATTAATTGCATAAAAGTCAAAGCATGTGTTTAGGTTCATTAATCTCTTGCTTTCCTTATGAGAGAAATGGGATTTTTGGTTTATCCTAAATAATAAAAGATTGTTTATATTTAAACAGGGTTTACATTTTATTTATATACATGATCGAGTTTCTTGATTCTCATCAAAAAAGTGAGTGAGGATGGCAGTTACTCAGTGGAGTCCAGGAAACCACAGAAAGTTACTTCACACGATTTATGTTTCTAGGGAAGAAAGCAGTTTAAAAAAAAAAAAGAGGAAAAGATGGATTCGGATTTTGTGATTTAAAGGCGTTTCCTTAAAAGGAGTGATAAAAAAGATGCTGAATTAGATAAATAGAGGGTTCAGAGGACTTACCTAAGTAGCTATGAAGCATTTCATGGGGTATCATGCAAAGACAGTAGGATTATATTACCAGGGGCAGAAATGGCGAGTAAGGGAGGTCGAGTTCTTTTCTCCTTCTCTTCCTCCTCATTTTGTATTTATTAAGCACTCCCTATATTCATGATGCTGTGCTGTTTGCACAGCAGTTGGGGAAATATTCTGAGAAACTAGTCAGAATCTGAACCAATCAAAAGAGCCAAGTCTTCATCCTATCAAGGAGTCAGGGTTTCTGCAAGACACAAGGAAGAGAACCAGCTGACATCATTTTGGATGGCACCACTTACGGTGGCAAATTCCTTCTGAGCACTGCCTTCAGCAGCAATTCCTTAGTAGAATCCTGTTCTCTGTGAGCCTGCTAGATGCTGGGCTCTTTTATCTATGGGAAAAAACCCAGGTCTTTGAGCCCTGTTGTTCTAGGGCCGAGCTCATAGCTGGCACCCAATAAATATTTGATGAACATATACATAAACGAATGAATGGATGAAGGACTAAATTTTCCCATCTCAAGCACATCTGCCACAGACTGCCAGAAGATAAAGGATATACCCAGGGTTCTATTATTATTATGACAATTTTCACTTGCAATATACTTCCAATTGTTTTCACGTGTTAGTAACCGTAACTTTCAATCCCCATAGAAGCTATTCATATACTGCAATGTTATTTTCTTCACACAGAATAAAACTGATCCCACAGACAACATTCTAAGCAAAGTATTCCATATTGTGAAGATCAATACTTGAAGTTAAGCATCTATCCTAGCAGCTGACTTTACAAATAGATGTCCTCCCTCCCAGGAGGAGGAGGTCAAAGGTTAAGATATAGAAATGTAGGTCTCTGTTTTGGAAAGTTGATGATCAGGACCTTGTAGGTAACAGGAGAAATGTTAACAAACAGAAATGCCCACGGCTCCCAGCAATGGGCATCCCCTCATCGGAGGCTTCTCACGGAGGGAGAAGGAGGCTTCTCACAGAGGGGGAAGTTCACAGGCAGTACTGTGGAGAGGATGCAAGCATCAGCTTTCAGTCTAGATGCCTTTGGCTTACTCTTCAATCTGAAATTCTAAAATTTCATGAGTTAGCAAGAGTAGATGTTTTTGTTATATTATGAAGTAGATTGGGGACTGCTAAATAATTCACACAAGAGCCAAGGCCCAGAGCACCTCTGGTAGTGACCTTTTCTAGCCAAGAGAGAGAATATTTTCTGCAAAAATCCTTAGGTTTCCCAAGACCAACCCTTTTGTCAAGCACAAAGCCCTTTAACTTGTCACTGAATCTTGCCCTCCGTCAAGATTCTCCAGCCATTGTTTAGATCACTATTTTCCCCATGAAAGGTGGTTCAGCCTTCCTTTGCAAACTAATCATGGGCTTGTCGGAGGCTGCTGGGGAAACATCAGGTAGACTGATTAGAATGGGATGATTCTGATCCTCAGGCCACCGAGGACTTCACTGATAATGGAAATGCAGTTTAATGTTCCTTTCAGTGCAGCCTAGATGACATGAAATATCACCTGCTAGCACAGAGCCTAAGATGCAGCCCACTGAACCCCATGCAGGCTGGCCTGCTCTATATTAAGACTGTCCTTCCACTGCATGCATTGAGAGCTAAGATGTGGGGCCTTTGCAGAAGGAGGCCCAAGTCTAAGGGAAGCTTACATGACTCCAGTGGCCCAGGGAATTGGACTCAACCTGCTTTTTGGCTCCAACTTTGCCACAACACATTCTCTTGCTGGTTTCAGTTTTCCTGATGGAGCTTCTCAGCCAGCACATAATGCTAAGACTTTGTGAGCACTGGGATTTTCCTTTTTCCACCATGCTTTGCTGCAGAGGCAGCAGGAGTTAACACAGTTGGCTTGCATTGTCATTTGAGTCCTTCGCCCAGTGTAGATGACAAATGGCCGAGAATGAAGTTAGAGAAGAAGGGAGTCAGGGAGGGTCAAGGTGGACTTCTTGTTGTATGCTCCTGACAAAGCAACAGGGCCAGCATAAGAATTTCTTATTCAATCCCTATTCTGATAGAGAAAACCTTCAGGAGATGCTTAGAAAAAAACAAAATGAAATGGAAAACACTCCTCTTTCCTCAGGCGGCTCAAAGAAGAGTACACTTCCAGGGTGCATGAAGACAGGTTTAGGATGAAGAAACGAGGTACCAGACGTGAGTGTTGACCAGCCCTGAGATGTCCTGTTTTGGACCAGAAAAGAGAAATCGTTTCCTGAGTCCCTCTTTTAGAGAGATCGGCTTTGATCCTCCAAGGGGTAAGGAATCCTCTAAGTAAGGGATGTGCCCTGAGGAAGCCTGTGTCCCTTTTCAGAACATTTTCTGGTCTAAATGATGTCAAGCCTGGTTCCAGGGCATGTGGCATCTTTCCCCCCATCTGTCCTCTTGAGGATCACTTGAACAACAGGACGCCAAGCTCTAAATTCAAGAGGGACAAAGTAATGTTTGCAGGGGCAGATCAGGGGCAGATCATGGGCAGAACTTGTATGGGCTGAGGTGTCCATGCATGAGAGCGAAAAATGTATGATGGTACTGACCAGCTGGGATGGTCCAGTCTAGTCTACGTGGCACCTTCTGGTGCTTGGAGATTCTCTAAATATATAGGTAAGAGTAAAGGGGACAGTAGCAAGACAAGGAAGCACTCACTAAATCACTGTAATCAGCTGGTGTATCACGTCTTATGACTGGGGGCAAATGCCAAATGCCCTTTGCGCTAGCCCAAGGCTAAGCGTATTGGATCTTGCCTGGCTCAGAAACTCTGAAGTTCCCCTCTTCCCACTAATCCCCAGTTGGCCCCTATCCGAGGGTTCAACATGCTGGTTCTTATGAAAACCTGACACGAGCTGGCAGCTCACTCCACACAACACGTCAGCAAGTTCCCTTAGACTCACTGACCTTGGACCCCATCCCAATAAGTTTCTTATTCCTCATTCCTTATTCCGGCTCCTAATTTGATGTTCCACCAATGAATAGAACTCTTCCAACAACTAGTTAACTCAAGTGGACAGGTCGAGTTTCTGACTTGCTTTCTGAGGACCCACTACCCTCCCCTTAGCCCCAGATTGAATTATGATAAGACACATTTGAGATTCACATAAATGTCATGAAGAGAATCGACCAGGATCTTTACAAAACTGAACTCTAAAAATACATCAAGTCAAACATCTACAAGGAAGTGACTTAAAGAAGTCATCAACGGCCTTGGCAGATTGTTGTGTTAGTCCAAGATGAAGGAGTCCAGCCAGCCCAGACGTGGGTGAGGAATGCATCTTACTTATTGGACGAAAAACAGGGACACCAATCACCTTCCCCCTCCACTGAAGGCTCAGCCTGTCCCCAAGTCCTTTCTGTGCTAATCTCAGGCAGTAGCTCAAGAGTCAGGCTTGAGGAAAAATTTTCTGGCCATATTGAGGGTATTTCAATACTTGGGTGTACTCCTGAGACAGTCCTGGGTATCCTCATCATCTTCCAATGCTTATTAGAAATGGGGGTGCCATAGACTATAATGGAGGCTCTTGGTGCCTTGGTGGGGGTGCAGGCTGGTGACACATGCGAAGTTTGTGATCTTGTATCTCTAAATCATATACGGTATCATAAACCAATATTACTACCATAAAAATAAAATAAAACAAAATGAGAGAATTGGACAAAAACAATTTTTCTTTACATTTTAAAAGGATAGATTTGTTGGGGAAAAAGAGGTGTCTGCATAGACAACAGGCAGGAGGAGAAAAAAATAAATTTGTTAAGACATCTGGAAGTATGCTAACAGTGATTTTCTAGCTGAATTCCCAAAAATTCTAAAGTAACTTAGAGAGTTCTATAAAGCCTGCTTTAAGGGGTGACACAAATATTTGGTTAAGATTTCATTTTTTAATGAAAATTTACCTTTGACTAAAAAATGGCAATAAAAAATGGCTCATGTATTTAAATCTTCCAGGAAACGTTGATGCACTGGAGCAGACTGATGTCTGCGCTGCTCCTGCGGGGTTAACTCATTTTTATGCAGACCTGAAGTCAAGTCTGTCCTGTCGCATGTATCCAGCTAATTGCAGTGGAACCTATTAAATAATGAAGACCACTTACAAACACCCGCGCAAGCCATGAACTCCCCGTCACTACGCAACCAAAGGACGCCGAGTCTCACAAAGCTATAACCGCCGTTCCCGTCTCCAAATTAAAAAGTGCCATCTAATCAAAACAGCCTTATCACTCTAATCGGCCAGCATTTTAATGAGCACATATATAAAGCTGCATTTGTGAAATAAGTTTGTACAAATGTAATCCTAATGTCACTTTCACTTATGCTATTTAATGGAATTTGGTTTGATTTACATGATGGGAAAAAGTCACATCTAAAAATAAGTTTGAGACCGCTGGATTAGATAAAGGTGACTGTCCCTTCTGATTTGATTATTTCATCATGATCCTTGTTCCAACTGTATCAGAGAGCTGAACTTTTAATATGGAAGAATATTCATGGTGCTATGTCATTCATGGTGCTATGTCGTTCATGAAAAAAGCAGGTTCAGATGCAACACTTTAAGCACAATATTTTATACATCTACACACACATGTGCCACACAGTACAGTTGCTTAGAGGTGACCGAAAGCATAGACACCAGTTACAAACCAAACAAAAAGCTAATTGGAATCAGTTTTAGAAGAGCAAGATAAAGAAAGTGCCATTTCCTTGGGTATGAGCCTCATTTGGCATTCCTTGCACAAGCAAAAGTAAACACAGGTGTGGGCTGTGCGTTTCTCTTTCATTCCTACCTACCTGCTGGCTTGGCCAAGCAGCCCACCCATACCTAGATGGCTTAGACATTGGGATGACTGGGACCCGTTTCCAGTTCTGTCCTCCAAACACTGTTTATCCTGGGGCACTCTTGACTTCTGTCAACCTCACATTCACTCATCTACAAAATGAACATAACACCCCCCACAGCAGTATCATGTAAAGGACCTCGGACTGGCCCTCAGAACCTTGTCTGGCTCATAGTACAAAGCCACTAAGTGGCAACTGTTATTAATGACTGGGCTGTGTGACCTCCCTGCCCCCCTCACCACCCCCTCCCGGTCGGGGTGCATCTAGTAGGTGGGGAAGGCAGCAGACATTGAGCAACTAAATGACGCTATGACCCAGCCATCTTTGCGACAGAGCAGGAACAGCGTGTTTTGGGGAACTCAAGGGAGGCACTTGATGGTGTGACAGCCAGGGAGTCAGATTGCTGCACATTCACCACAAAGGAAAGAGATTGCTTCGGGCTCTTTAAGGTCTTTTGGGCCTGTGAAATCAGAAGAGAAACAAGGCAGTAGGTGAAGAGTGCGGCTGGCTGGCAGGGGGAGACAGGGCAGGTGAGTACAAGGAGTCAGACTACCTGCTCCTGGGCTTCCATGTCACATCCCTGCAGCCACTTCTGACTTGAACCCCATCGACTTCTCCTCCAGCTGTAGTGGCTGTGCTTTTCAATACTGAGAAGCCCCATGTCAAGGTTTTTTAGTTCCTTGACTGACACAAGCTATGCAACCTCTATCGACTGACATATTTCGGATAGAGACAGAAGTGCTCTGAAAAGTCAGACTTTCCATGCTAACTTATGTTATGACCTCCCTTTTTTGTATAATCGTAATATCAAAATATTCTGAGCAACCTTCAGCTTACATTGGATTGCCCCAGCCTCAGAAGGCGCTCCCTGGCCCTGACAAGCAAGTACTGCACCAGGGCGAGAAATTCCTCTTGAAGTCAAAAGTGATCTTCAAATGGCTGATTGATAAAAACAAATTGGCAGTTACTGCAAAGTCTCTCTCACTGCCTGACCAAGGAAAACCCAAATCTTATCACTTACTATCTCACATAGCCTTCTGTTCAGTTTCTAAATAACCACTCAAGCTTTCCACTATCTAGTCTTTAGATATGGAAATTCACCCAAGTCTCCTATTCAGAGCTGATCAGGTTTTCTACCATCTAGACTTCAAGAAAATTCACTTAAACTTTCTCACAAGTTTTTCAAAGAATCTTACCCTAACTTGATTTACAAGAAAATTTCCTCTTCCTGCCTTTGCTGTCCTTTACCTCCTAGGATGTCTCAATTAGAATAAAAGCCATTAAGTAGTAGATAAGGTTTAAGGGATTTTATTTTGGTTAATCTTTACTGTGGTAAATATAGTAATATTAGTCTTAAACTTTGTGAATCTATGTACCTGTTAACATTGATAGATTGATTTAAAAAATGTTATCATCTCAAGTAAAGGTCAAAACGACCCCAGACTATTCTTAGAAAAAAGGTGATTGTGATCTCAGCCCATTTCATATGCTAATGTCATCCCTCTGCTTGAAGTGTATAAAATAAACCTCTGCTGAAGGCAGAGCAGGAAGACTTACACCAACTCCCATTCCCCTGTCTTCCTCGCGCCCGCTCCCCTTTTTTCCCTTTCCCTCCTTTTCTAGGAATCTCCGCTCCCTGACGCCGTTCCCACCTTGAGACCCTGCCTGTTCTGTCCCCCAGTCATCCATGATCGGGACAAAGAGTCTCTGACACTTGACCTCAGCAGTTCCCCCAAACTGAAGAACTCATTCAGCCAAACACAGAGAAGTTAGTGTGAGGATGGGAGGGCGGAGTATGGACAGGGAGCAGGGGTGGGTGAGGAGTTGGGAGGCGATGTTACGGGTTTCAGTGCTGCTGGGCAGGGGAATAATTACTCCAGCTACATTCAGAAATATTCCTCAGAGGGTTTGCTGTTGCCCAAATTGGTGGCCAGCTCCATCTTTCAATATTGTGCTCTGATGGGCTTTCCATTCTTCCTATACAGATCTCCCTCAATCCAGTGTCTTGAGAACACCTCCACAGACTGCCTCAGACTCTATCTCAGGCTCAGGTTTTGCTATGAGGAAATGCAGGCTAAAAGAGGACTGATAGTGTCCAGTGTGAGGCTGGAGGAAGTTTGTGGCAGTGGCAGTCGCGGCAGAGAATAGGCGTGGCGACACCCATCTACAGGGCACCTCAGCAACATAGGGCTGAAAGGAATCTTAGGACAGTCTGGCCTGTCTTCCTGCCTCAAAGCAGCCACATCATCAGCCCCAGGCAAGAAAGACTTCCTTAAAAGTTACTCAATGTCATTAACCAAGTTAATGAAGTTAATAAATATTAACACTGAATGAACTTGGCCAGCGGTACCAAAGGCCTAAGAGATGCACCGCAGGCCTGTCACAAGTCCATCTGGTCAATCTGATCGATGACCATGTGCGAGGTCGGTATGTGCATTTGTAACGTCTAAATTCTTTGCAGCACCCTAGGGTAGATCAAGGAGGGGAAGCTAGAAGAGAGACTGGGGAAAATGACAGAGTGGCAGCAGCAGCAGGAGGGAGATGGAGGACGGAGAAGGGAGGAGACATATGGAGCAGAAAGGCAGGTGAAAAAGCTGCCTCACTTGCTTCTTGGCTTTGAGCCGGTATCAAGGATTTGGGGGCAGTGAAAGGAGACACTTGAAAGAGAGCAACGTGGGCAAGAGACCTATGGGGAGGTAACAAAGGCAGCCTTCATCTTGCTCTTTTCCTTCCAGACCTGCCTTCCACCCCTTCCCTATAATTCCCCATCAGAAGGTGCCTTACACGTGATAAGCTTTTGGGCCTCAGTGGGTTCGCTTGGGCCACCCCTGTTTAGCTGAGCATTTACAGGGGATAGGTACCTTTGGGAGCTTGGTTTGGACACTATATTCTTTCTTTCTCTTATCCCTTTTGCACCCCGATTACACACCAATTGTATTAAAGTTCTTTCCCATTGAAGGATTTATGTGCTACAGTCTGTTTTGACTTTATGAGGTGGATGGCAAAATCCACCTACAGAGGTTAGATTCGGGGGTGCCAGGGTGCTCCTTATTCTTCCCACTAATAAATTCAGTGCTCACTACACTAACACCACTACTATTCTTTCTTCCCACCTCAACAGAGCTTCTGTGTTCACCAACTGGAACTAAAGTTTTCCCTGCTCATTGGTGCAGTGGGAGAAAAATTACCTTGTTCATCCTTGTTTAAAAATGTTATATCCAGGCCCTCCCTGGTGGCGCAGCAGGTTAAGCACAACACTACGAAGCTAAAGCCACTTCTGCATGAGTTCGATTCCCGCCTGCCCCGGAGGTGACCACATGGCGCGGCAGACCTCTGCTGACCCGCCCGCTGCTCCCCTCAGAAGTGTACTTCGTAGATCTGTCTGTTCTGCTCCCCACTCTGTCTCTGGTGAAGCCTCTCGCCGCCCCTGCACCTCTGGCCTGTACCCCAGTTCTGTATGCATAAATAAATAAATTTTTTAAAAATGCTATGTCCATGGGGACAGACTGTGGGTACTTTAGTGGTAGGTGTGAAGTATATACAACTACCAAAATAGGGAAAGGACTTTACCTCTAAAACATAAGTGACTATGCAAACTAATAATGTCAGTTTAAAAATGAGCTGTGTTCAAGAGGCTTTAGGGAAAAAAAATCTATTTTTAATATCTACAGTCCAAAAAAATCATTAGCCATCACTTGATAACCTAAATATTATCTTAATAAGTAGTGTGTTTCTCTAGTTTCTTAGCTGTTCTTAGAGATCTTGTTGACAAGGGAGTACAAATTTGATTGGATACACATTTGATGTGTTGCTCTTTCAAAGCAAAGAGCCCGATATTTCTGTAGCAAAGCTATTTTCTTGATAAAATCATCCTCCATGAATCAAATGTCTCTCTTAACATTACTGGCATATATGTAATTCCCAGTATTATCCCAGTGGCTAAATACATTTATGAATGAATTTCAGATAACAAGTAAGATGAAGATAGACATTCGAAACAGATTCCCGGTTAAGTAGTTGTCACAGAGAAAAACGCTCTTTTTGCAGAAGGAAAACAGTTCTATCCGATTTTATTTTCATGGTACATAAGGGGAAAAGGAGTTTTAAGGGGGAAAATGAGAGCTGTCATCTGGACTGTTTGGGACAAGCAGCAAAATGAAGAAAGCTATTAAAAACCCACAATGCAGACAGAGTAGCAGGTTGTAATGACAATGAAGTTCCAGTAGTATTTTGAAGAAGCACATCCTGGCAGTGTAGAATAGTGCTGGTAATTAAACACACATAAAAATCTGAAACTGGAATGTTGACAAGAAAGCATCGGGGCGTTACTAGCACTAATAGTCTCATCGTCAATCTGCAGTGCTCCTCTTCAGCTTAAATAATGTTTGCCAGAATTCTCAGTCAACACTTTTCTCCCTTTCTTTTTGCATTACTCTGCAGGAATAGTATGGAGCCTGCTGTGATCAAGATATGAAAAGACATAGAGCCAAAAGATGGGAAGAGGAGCGATCTGAAATGTGCCTCATGTCAAAGCCCCTTGCTGCAGAGTGACCTGGTGGAGGACACTATGGGGTCTCCTCCACTGAAGGTCTCAGTGTGTCTTGTTACTTCTTTTTGCTATAGATTAAGAAGCTGCAGAAAACTTCAGAGGTGTGTGCTGAGAAGCGGGCAGTGATGGGGAGAAGTTCATTTCCTCTCTTCAACATCTAGGGCTATGTCTCCAAAGGCTGACACCATCTGACCCAAGGGGCAAGCTAAAAGGAACAAGCTAGAAACATGAGTTTTGGTGTCAGGCAGATCAGGGCTCAAGTTCTGGGCTATTATTTGTGTTTAGGAGAAAATTATCTTACTTTCCGGCTCAGATTCTGATCTGTAAAATAAGTCATCACCGTAGCTAGCTCACAGAGTTGCCTGTGCTTTAAATGTGATTGTGTATGCAAAGTGCTTTGTACTGTGTCTGGCACATACTAATGATCCATGCTGGCCATTGCTTCCAGAGACAGGAAGACACTACTAGATTTTGACCTGCAGTGTGTGGAATATTGCAACAAGAACCAAGCTGAAAAAGAGCCAAGATACCATAGAGTTCATGACAGAGCAGCAGTTACTGTCTTTCCCGACTGAGATGCACCATGTGCCTTGGGGTGGATGACTTCCTAGGGAAACCTTCAATTTGAGGATCACTGGCCAAATAAATGGCTAACACATGCTGGGGTGCTTTGATTTCAAGTCCTGTATTTTTATTGCTATACCACCTAGCTCCCAACTCTGCCTGGAAGGGATGAATGGAGACTAGAAGCCCAATTTCCTGGGCAAATATTCTGTGCTGTTCTGTGGGTTGGCATGAATCTGTGGGCATTCTTTCTCATATCCCTTTGTCTTGCTTATTGTCTTTGTGAATTAATTTCTTAAACAAAAATTTATTAAATTTGGTCTTCCCTGTTAGTGCAATGGGTTAAAGTGTAGCAATATGAAGCAATCTGCAGCCACTGTAAAATGAGTTCAATTCCAGGCTAGGGAGCTGACCCACATGGTGCAGCAGATCTCTACTGTCTTGCCCGCTGCTTCCCTCAGCAGTAGATACTTCAGTAGATCTACCTGTCTTGCTCCCCACTCTGTCTCTGGTGAATCCTCTCATCACCCTGCACCTCTGGTCTGTACCCCAGGTCTTACATGCATAAATAAATCTACAA
>NW_004567110.1:13197445-13256665 GCF_000260355.1 Condylura cristata | reverse complement strand
CTCGCCATGTGGATCTCCTCCGGGGCAGGCGGGAATCGAACTCATGTGGAAGTGGCTTTAGCTACTTAGTGCTGTGCTTTAACCCGCTGCACCACCAGGGAGGGCCCCCACCAACACATTTTTTAACCAGAGTGTGTGTCCTGGGAATTTGAAGCCTCAGGCAGCTGCCTTCACTGCACTGGGGTCAAACACAGTGGTGTCAAATCACAGTACAAACACCGAAGGAGAACGAAGGAGCCTTCATCTCAACTCGACAAGATGACCTGCCACATGACTCACTACCCCATATGTTCCAGACATAGCTCCCACTTACATAAACCCAAGTACCAGCTCAACCAAACAGGGAACCTATCATACATGTCAGGGACTATTCCAGTGATTCTAAACATTTAAAGAATGGGCTTAAAAGGGACTTCAAAATGAGTTTAATTTCACAACATTGTTTTGCAAATGGAAGCACTGTCACATCCGATGTCTTTTCAGGATGTTTAATATGCAGATACACATTTGATATGTGCCCTGGAATCTCCTTCAGCACCAGCGAGCAGCTATAGGTTAAGCCACTTCATCTATAAGTAACTTAATATCTTTGCGTTTCAATTTCATCTTCCATAAAGTGGAAATAATGACACTTATCTTTCATGGTGATTTAAAGAATTTAGATAGTATATATCTAGGGAGAATTTAACACGGTGCCTGCCATGGGATGGCTTAATCAATAATAGTAAGAAGAAAAGTATAGGGGTTTCCAGTTAGATGAATAAATTATAGTTTCATAAATCCAACTCAAATTACACCCTGTCTATTTTAGTTTGCTCAAGGGGAAAAAAAAGAATGGTTAGTGCTCCAGATTTTCCTTTCACCAGTTAAAGAAACTACAAGCCATAATATAAGGGCCATACGTGCTCCATAAAGTGAGGTACAGCATCTCATTTTCAGACCCAGAGAGATTGAAAGGTCAAAGCTTGAGAACAGTATCAATAGCATCAACAGCATCTGTCTTGGCTGGTTATAAAGTCCTGGCTGGATTGGGTTTTGAAGAGACACCTGAGTCTTCCCGAGAGTCCACTATTTCAGAGATAAAGAGTTAGCTCCTTGCCTTACTGGGAGTCCCAGGACATCAGTGCGGGAAAGGACATGATGCATTCCTATCACCAAGGAGGAAACTTGCCTGAATCACTCAGCAGGCGAGTATCAAACCAGGAATCAGAAGCCAAATCTGAAGATGCCCTTGACAGAACTCGTCTCTCACCAGTCAGCACCCAGCTGTTTGGGGTTTAATTTTAGCTAATGACTATAACTTGTTGAATTTTTAACTTTCCCTAAAACCAACTTCATCTGAAAACCCTCAGCATTCCCAAATGCTACCTAATTCCTGCAAAGATGACTAGAATGATGATTTTATTTCATGAAAATGGGGAGACTGTGTCAGTGGAGCTGTTTCAAAACTGAAGCTTCCTTTGACAGCGGTATGATGCCATTTGGCTCTTTTCAAGATACTTACCTCTCCATGAGGATCTGAAAATTAAAAGTTGGAAAAGCCCAAACCCTTTGTAAAATTACTGACACTTTTAATAGGCTATGGCAGCTGTGTTCTGTTCTTCAAAGTGCTGATAGGGTGGGTTGGTAATTCAGCGACTTCTTTCATGTCTCTCTTGGTTACTGAAAGACTTTCTTACAACTTGAATGCTAACTTCCCTCATTTTTGCAACCTTGAACCACACAGAGTAGGACAGCAATAAAGTTGGTGGATTTTTTGTTTGCTTGTTTTGTTTTTTTAAAGTGAAGATGTACCAAATGATGCTTGCCATTTCTGGCAGGACTCATACATTAGACTTTGTCAGTTACTCCTCAAGATTAAGCAGCAAACCTTAATCATGAAGAAAGATTCACTGTGAGAGTGTGAGTCTTGGGATCCTGAGCAGGAAAAGTTTTTCTTCTGCTGTCAGGTCACAATGCCATTGTGAGAGTTGATCATTTCTGTTATGAACAATGGAATGTCCTAGGAATAGCAAATACACAGCATGCCTTTTAGATGCTTCTTGTCTACCAAGAAAATGGACCCAGTAACTCATGCCACAAGCTTACCTCAAATGGACTTCTACTTCTAGAGTTTATAAGTTGGGGTAAACATCTACTTCAAGGAGCCATTCGAACTATTGCTATAATATCAGGAATGCTAGTCAAAGTAACAAATATTGATGTTCCCCATCAATTGGAGGAAACTAATTTTACCCAATAGATCCTGACAGGGAGTAAAGTTTATGTATGAAAAGTATGCGGCAGACAAAAGTTGTCTCTGAGAAGTACCCACAAGTGGTACAAAAATACATATAGGGTAGTTTATTTTGGAATCATGACATGATCTGTTCCTTTTTTCTTCTTGGAAGTTTCACTATACCCAGGGAACTGCTTGGTATGCATAAGAATGTCTATCTGAGTTAAAGATCTGGCTTTAGTTTTTAATTGAGATCAAGGAAAAGTATCCTTGGTTGGTGGTTAGTGGTATACACACAGGGAGGGGTCTATCATTTTTCTCCCTGAAATACCGGTTCTGAATTCAGTATACTGCTCCCTGAAATTCCAGGCCCAGTGATTCTGGATTCCCAAGCAGTCAATCCGTTCTAAGCTCACACTTAGCCCACCAAGTATGAAACTTCTTTCTTCAACAGCCTTTTGTAAGGATGCACACTGGGAATTCCTAGTAGCTTAGACTCTTCCAAAAGAAGGCTGGACTGTGTCTCTTGTTTATTTGTAATAACAAAGAATCGCCCCTAATCTAGGAAATACAAACAACCTTGTCTTTTTCATTCACTTTCATCTCTTAAACTTTCATGATTTTCATTGATAAGACCCTTAAGGTGTGCAAGAGGTTGGTGATATAATTTCACAACATGTACCACTTAGCCATAGTTAGGGTAGGTCTATTTAAACTCCAGGATCTAGTAATCACTACAAAGAAGCAGGTACTGCCTCAAGGAGCACTTGGCTGGTGTGACTACTTTATTGTAATTACTAGTTTAACATCTGGCTTTTTCAGTGTACAATAAGGTCTGGCAGGAAGGTACAATGTCGGTCTTGTTCAAGGCTATATTCCCAGGACTGGAAAGTGCTGTTAGTAGTAACAACCACCTCAAGGCAGAATTAAATAAGATCAGTAAGTATAAAGAGCTTATCACAGTTCTAAGAACATACCAGATACTCAATAAATATTTTGTTTAATAAAAATAATAGAGGCGGATAAAGGGAGGGAGAGATAATAACTTAACAAGTCCAAGCCTGTTATTAAATTTCATTTGCATGATCGTCATGAACACTATATTTACCAAGTGCTCACCATGAGTCAGATTTTATGTTCTATTATTTAATGCCTGAAAGAAATACTAAGAAATATGTATCCTCATTATCTTCACTTTATAGACAAGGAAGTCAACAACTTTGGGAAATGATCTTTTTTAGATTATCAAATGAGCAGATGGCAATTCCACAGTCCAAATTAGTATTTACTCCAAGCTACAAGGATGCAACTTGACGTTATGTGTTCCAATACAGGAAAACATTAGATCAAGAATGAACAGACTGGAACACTTGGACACGTCAGACAGACCTAGATAGAACAATGGCTGCTTTAGAATTCCTTGGAGGAGAAAAGAGATCTATACTATATAGAGAGTCTGAAAATTTCCAGATGCTTCTAGTATGACTGGCTAAACTGACAATACATGTCCAACTTGTTTTTCAACCCAGTCCATAAAGAACTTGTGATGTTCTGTAATGGAGAGTGTATAAAATAGGGTGAGTAAGGAAAAGCAGTCAAAACATTAAGGGGAATTTAGGGGGCTCAGGTTCACAGAGGACAGACTCATGGGGACACATAAAAAAATGACTTTGCACACCAGTAAGCAAAACAAAGAGGCTTCTGGAGAAACCAAACCTGCAGACCATAAGAAAACACAATTTTGCTGTTGAAGCCACCAGTCTGTGGTGTTGTGGGGGAAGGCCCCAGCAAGCTAATATACAAGGGAAGGGAGGAGCGTCTCTGGCTTTCTCCTAAGGAGGAGGAAGAACTGGGAAGAAGGATGTGGTCAGCTCAAGTGCTTCTAAAGGTGGTTCACAATTATTTTTATAATGAGCCATGAATTTTTTGGGGGAGAAACATGGGGAGGTAGAGATGGAATAGCTAAGGCCCAGGACCAAAGTTGATATTCTGAAGAGAGCTTAGATAAGCGTAAGGCTTTGTAGGTATCAAAGGAGAGGATGAAATCAGGAGAGGAGCATAAAGAAAAGCTGGGAGTCCATGCCCATGAATATGCTTCCAACAGAATTCTACCAAGGACTAGTTTCACTCAAAACCAAAGCTCGCTGGCTGGAAATAATATGTCCATGATATAGGTTGGGTGGAAAATACAACACATATAAAGAGACTTTACCAGTTCCTTCAGCTAAACCAGTTTGGGTTTTGACACAGAGGAACTCTCCCTCATCCCGAATCCCCTAAGAATGGCCAAGCCAGTCACCTATTAATATGCCAGGGCTGAAGTGGGAGGGCTAAAACATGGAAGCCTTAGAATCCAGAAGCTTGAGAAAAATTAAATGCATGTTACTTCCAGAAGCCCGTTTGATTACATTACCATACCTAAGCCATAAGCACATACACTTTTTTTTTTACAAGATAACCTAATTTCATATGGATGAGGTACTAAATATCTCTCACCTGTGTTTTAACAAGACAACATTTTAAAATTTTTCTCAGTCTCCTTGACAGTAATAACAAAATACCAGACTGGGTAACTTATAACTAATACAGATCCATTCCTTAACGTTCTAGGGGCTGGATGTCTCAGATCAGGGTGACAGTGTGGTCAAGTGAGGACACATTTGTCAGAGATCTCTCCTTGTCAGAGATCTCTCACTGTATCCTCACCTGCTGGAAGAAAAGGAAGAAGCTTTTCTCAAGCTCAAAAACACTACCTATCTGTATTCAGGAGGGACCTCGCTCAGGGCCCAAGCACCTCCAAAGACTCCACCACCTTGGGGATTAGGATTTCAACAAGTGGAGTTGGAAATGAGGAAACAAAACATTCAGAACATAACTCTTGCACACATACACACACATACACCCACTCACACTCACTCACTCTTTCCTGGCTCTTCTTCTCTCATTCTTTCTCAACACTTTGTAACACAGAATGTAAACTTAAATGTCCAAGGTTTCAGAGTTCATCGGTATTTTACCATGGTGAATGGGCCATTTGAAAGATGGATTCACCTTCAGCTGCCCTATGACCTTGATGCAATCACACAACCACTCTGATTTTATTACCATTTCTAAAATGGGGTCAAGAATAAGTGTTTTCCATATGCATGGGATTCATGCAATTTCTATTGCAATTTTCTATTTCTTATTTCTACCACAAATTTCCATTTGCACTTCGAGGTGCAAAATCCTTTACAAATGTTGTCTCATGCAGTCTTCTCAATCTGGTGAGATAAGTATAAATTATTGCCCAAATCTTGTAATACCTACTTCTCAGAGTTCACGGTCTCAATAAATTACATTACATAAAAGTATGTTGTCATCTATGAAATACCAAAAGAAATTTTAGTTTCCAGTTTAAATAAACCTCATGATTCATACAGTATAGAACTCTTCTGTTGATATTTTCTAAGAGGGAAAGGAAAGGCAGTTTGTGTCCAAACCTGATAGATCTTTTTTAAAGTAGCAATGTTTGATAGGGGAAATGAAAATCAAAACAAGTTGAGAAAGACCTAAGCAATATCCAGAGGTTTAGGGGTCTCTAGAGTTCTGAGGTGGCTTAGGGGATTAGGGTTTTTTTTTAAGGATTTATTTTTTTATGCATACAGAACTGAGGTACAGGCCAGAGGCACAGAGCAGTGAGAGGATTTGCCAGAGACAGAGTGGGGAGCAGAACAGGCAGACTGACAAAGTACACTGCTGAGGGGAGCAGCAGGCGGGTCAGGAGAGGTTTGCTACACCATGTGGGTCACCTCTGGGGTGGGGTCAAACTCATGCGGAAGTGGCTTTAGCTTCTTAGTGCTGTGCTTTTAACCTGCTGTGCCACCAGGGAGGGCGTACATTTGGTGACTTTTAAAGTAGAGGGCAGATTCAGGGCTATCATCAAAATCTGCCTTCATGAAATATACTCTCCACATTGTTGCAATGCAAGTTACCATTTCCTCCTTTGTTATTGCAAAATTCAGAATTTTTTCTAAATCCCTTCTTATTTTTCATAAGTATGATCCCTTTTTTCATCCCTTCAAGGTCCCTCTAGAAGATAACATGTAAGTGGCTAAGTCAATACAGTTGATGTGTGGATGTGTGCTCTAGGGTTACTGTTACCCACAACTGTCCCCCAACCTCCACCCACATGGGAACTTTGAAGTGCAGTAGGCCAGTGAATGAAGCAATTCGGGATGGACCAACTGTACTGAGTCATAATATAAGAAATAACACCCACGAGAATTTCTAAATCCATCTTTGGATAAAGTAAGACTTTCATGTAGAGTCTACTGCTAATGATCCAAGAACTTATCAGAAAACTAGAATAAAGTTTATTTTCATTTTTCAAAAAAGGAAATCCAGTCTTGAAAAGGATAAGTGACTCATTTCTTTCCTTCTCCCCTACCAAGCATCCTTATCTTCCTTCTCAAATGTAGCAGAAATGTTTCTTCCTAGAGCTCCCAGTCATTCATTTCAATGAATCAACATCCCAGTCATTCAGCTCTGGCCTCTAACAGCTGTCACTGAATACTATCAACCAAAAGCTACAAAAATAGCACTTTTGAACTATGGAGAGCATGTATGTCAAAGTCCTGTGCAAATCACAAAGCTACACTCAGGTAATTGACTGAATGAATCAATATTAAGGGTCTTTTTATAGCAAAAAGGAAAAGTTTTCATTTTTGTTGTTTTACCAAATACATACTAGCCTCAAGAATCCCCAAATTCCACAACCCCCAAGTTACCCTCCATTCTATTTCAATGGAAAGTTACTAGAAGACTTCATTCATCAACCATTTCTGCAATTTAGGACTAAACTAGAACTATAAAGCTAACCATTGTTGATAAGACTCGTTCTTCTGGGCTTCCTGATGGTGCAGTGAAGTTATCTGCAGCAACTGCAGCATGAGTTTGATCCTTGGCCAGGGAGCTGACCCACATGACACAGCAGAAATCTCCTGTCTTCCTGCTGCTCCCCTCATTGCTGAGGAACAGTCAATCTGCCTGTTCTGCTCCCCACTCTGTCCTGGTGAGTCCTTTCAGCCCCCCACACCTCTGATCTATACCCCAGCTCTTGTATGTACAAGTAAATAAAATAAATACTAAAAAAAAAAAAAAAAAAAGAATTATTCTTCTGATTGGCCTGTGAGGTAGGTGAGACATGGGCATAGCAATGAGCCATAGAAGCAAAAGCTATCCTTAGCGTGAGGCAAATTTCCTCCGGAAACTGTGTCCAGACAAATGTTTAAGCAAAAGTTCTGGTCATTTCAAGACCTCGAACTGTGTTCATCGAGTGAAAGCCCGCCCTGCATTAGTGAAAGTGTTTTACAGTAATCCCTCTCCCTTCCCAATTTGCCTTTTCTGTTCCTCTCCTCCTTTTCTCCAATAGTGAACCATTCTGACAGGAGCAGATGCAGGGTTTCATTAGCTAAAGGAGCCAGGAGGGCCATGAGGTTGAAGGGGAATTACTTTAGCCTATTGCAGGAAATAAACTAGACTAATGAAAAGAGAGGACTTCCAAAGTGGGGGCTGTTCTGGGACAAAGACGCTCAGTGCTTTCCTAAAAGAAAAGGCTACTTCTGTCAAAAACAAAGGAGCCCAAGTTTTCCTGTACATGCACTCAGGAATTCAAAGTGGGAAGCAATACATCCGGGCTCCCCAAGAGTTACCTCTAGAGGAGGAATTAGCATAAACTCTGATTTGATGTTGGGTGGGAAGTATTTGGGCATGGTAGAAAAAGAAAAATTAAAAAGGAGAAAGGCTCAAAACTGTTCAGGGTCTCTAGTGTGTGAACTGGGGAATGAAACACATCTGTAGAGCTGTCATCACAAAACAATGTTGGATTTTGAACCCTCCTGACATCCCCCTCAAGTACCAAGTAATAAATATTTACAAAGCACTTGGGCCTGTAGAGCGCTTGCTCGTTCTTCTTTAAGTCTTTGCTTTCTGCCAGATGGAGAAGTGTGACTATGAGTCTGATTTTATTGAGCAGGAAGTGGAGGATCATGAAACGCCAAGTGATTTATTCAAAACTGCACAGTTAATGGAAGAGTGGGGGCTGGCATGACCGCTCGTGATTCTGGCACACATGAACCTGTATCCTGAAGTAACCACACCAGACCCAAAGGAGATCAGTCCAGGTTCCTAAAAGAAATTCAACAGGAAATTCAAGAAGACAGCAGTGCCTACTTCCTGGATAGGATCTGCGTTTGTCACAGGCCAAGATACTGGATTCTTTAATTTTGATGGCGTGAGGAGGCCAAGGAAGGGGAGGATGAGGTTGGGGTGCCTCACTGATGAATATGGTGAAAGACAGGATGAGGTCCACGGTGACCGGTGCTCTGATCTCTGTTCATGATCATGCAGCTGTCATGTCAGTAACTTACACAAGACCCATTTTATACCTTATAGGAAATAACATGTTCAAATTCAGGTCCCTCCATCACATCTACCTCTTCTGTAGTTATCTCTTAAGTAGTCATCATTCATTTCCTTTATTGAATTTTGGAATCAAATCATAAGAGCTGTCACAATAAGACTAAGTAATAGTCACAGCATTTATAAGCCATCTTTCCAGCACATTTTAAGCATTTACATCTATTTGCTCAATTCATCCATGCCACACTACTATGAAATAGTAACAATTGTCATTTTACAGATGTAGAAACTGAGGCCCAGTGTTTGACTGATTATATCCCAGCTTTACAGGAATGGCACAAGGTTTGCACCCACAGCTTTCTGCTCTTAGTCACAAGGCACAGGAACATCCTATCAGTTTTCTCATCACACCCTAACATTGGACAGTGAGTCTAGACACAAGGAGGCTCCTTGTAGGTATTGGGTGCATGCTTTTTCCTTTTACATAAGGTGCGATCTTTGCATAAAGTTATTCTGATCTATGTACAAGTCTACCAAGTGATGACGACTACAACTTTTTTTTATTTCTCTGTGCTTAATATCACATAATTTTGATTCCTGTGGAATACATTAGTACTCAAGCTAGAAGTACATTTTACCTGCTCCATTGTTGAAAATATGAATCTGAGTATCTTCCCATTTAACTTTTCTGTATCAGGAGCTTCCACACTACAGCCGCTAAACCAACCTGGCTCTCAGCCTGTCCTTATCAGCTACCTGCCAAGATGGAGGGATACAGGCTAAAGACGGTATATGACCCACAAAGCCCATAATTATTTGGCCCCTTGTAAAACAAAGTTACTGCTCTCACAGTTTATGTAAGTTCTCAAGGTTATCAGAAGTATATTTCATATTTTCTCTAGGAATTTCACTATACTCATTGCGACATTCAGAAGCCCTCTTCATCTGATTAGCATCTATGTCAGAAAAAAATCAGAAAGAGACCACAGGTGGAGTGAGCGGCAGGAACTCCACAGAGAAGTCAGAGACAGCTCCAAACACAGCATGATTTTCTCAAAACTAAGCCAGAGGACTCTTGTGGCCAAAGTGGGGGAAAGGTCAGATCAACCAGCATTTTGGGAAGAGAGGGAGGGGACAGTAAACAGTAGTGATTCCTGGGGAATCAGCTCTAAGTCCAACCTGAAGTAGTAATTTAGTTTTCTTTTTCTTTATGTTTACCGAGGCAAAGTGGGTTTCATCGTTGTATCTGCTTGGGAGGTGGAGGCAAGGTGGAGTTACATGTTTGAACTTACAGAAATGTAGCTTTTCACACCCTGCCCAACACCCATGCTCCAATGATCCTCCATTGTGTTATTCACGGCTCTAAAAATGATTGGGAAGTGGCCCTCCTTGGTGGCGCAGCGAGTTAAAGCACAGCACAAAGAAGCTAAAGCCACGTCAGAATGAGTTTGATCCCCACCCTGGAAGTGACCCACATGGCGCAGCAGACCTCTCTTGACCTTCCCGCTGCTCCCCTCAGCAAAGTACTTCATCAATAGGCCTGTTCTGCTCCCCACTCTGTCTCTGGTGAATCCTCTCCCCGCCCCTGCACCTGTGGCCTGTACCCCACTTCTGTATGAATAAATATATCTTTAAAAAACAAAAAAAAAGATTGGGAAGAGAGAATACTAGTTTCCAAATGTACAGAAATAAGACACCTGAAAGAAAATGTAGAGGGAGCGAGTCCATCAGGGAGGTTCTTACAGGCCTTCAGAGTCATATGTGGGGTGAGAGGGGAGGCTGCATCTCCAGAAAGCAAATGTTCAGCAAGGTCTGTGGGGGAAATATAGCAGGTGCAGGGCAAGGGTGTTAAAGTAGCCTTCGCAGGCACAGCGAAGCCTGGAGGAAGAAAGGAGGCGATTGCACCCCAGAGACACCACCCAAAATGGGCAAAATAATTGGTTTCGTTCTCTTTTTTCCCCCCATCACTGACGCTACTTGTTACAGACTATAATCAAAACAAAAACAAAAGCACAAAAAATGGAATTAACTGGTTTAAGTGAAATTATTAAAAACTCTGTATTTTTTTTTTTTTTATAATTGCTCTGGGCTTTACATGTGTCCTTCTAAAGTTCATATGGTAAAATAGTAACCCCGAGGGTGAAGTTTTCAGGAGGTGAGGTCTCTGGAGGTCTTCCGTCCTCATAAATGGGATCAGTAAAAAGCAGGGGAAGTTTCTGACCCCTTCTGCCGTGGGAGGCCCTGTGGACACATGGCCAGTCAGCAATGACCCAGGAAATAGGCCCTCAGCAAGCAAATAATACACCAAGGCTTGTTTCTCGACTTCCAGGCTTTAGAACTGTGAGAAATAGATATTTGTTGCGTACAAGCCACCCAGTGGATGGCGTTTTGTTATAGTCACCTGAACAGATTTAGGTGATAATCATTGCTTAGTGGGGTACTGGGGATGTAAGTGTAGACAATTCTTGGGCATTGAAGGTAGATGCCTGCCCATGGCCTGTACTGATGGGCTTCTCTGCACTGACTTCCCTCAGCAGAGGCCGCTCTCTTCCAGACTGCCTGCCTGCCTCCAGCAAACCTGTCCCTTTGGGGCAGCTCTTCCTGCCTGCTCAGGCCTATGCAAATCAAGTGTCCTTTATTCTTCTGTCCCCTTTCTCTAATAAACCTGCTCTTTAAATATAAAAAATAAAATAAAATAAAATATGAATGCAAAAACCCTGAAGGGCAAAGATTGTTGCTGAGCAACCTCTGAATGTTCCCTCTGTACTGTGTCTGCAAACTTGTAAAGTGACTCTTTTGCAAGTTCAAGTCCTTAGAACAACAGAACTCCTGAAAGAAAGGTCAAAACTCTACAAACAGATGTGGCACAATAGAGCCATTCTTTCTTTAGAACAACTATCGAATCTCTAGATGTTCTTGGAAGAGAGGTAAGTTTAAAATGCTCCTACTTGCCTTTTGGGTATCCAGTCATTCCATTAATATGATCCTACTACAAATGAACAGATTTGTTTTCTTCTCATGAGAACAGGCAAACGTTGGAGATATTGTGAGTTTTGGTTCCAGACTACCAAAGTAAAGTGAATACCAACAAAGCAAGTAACACAGAGCTTTAGTATTTCCACAACATATAAAATGTTATGTTTACAATATACACAGCCTATTAAGTGCAAAGTAGTACTATCTCTTAAAAACAATGTTTATGCCTCAATTCAATGTGACATAGAAACGCAATATGAACACAGGCTTGGAAAAATGGCACCCAGAGACTTGCTCAGCACAGGGTTGCCACAAAAATTCAACTTGTTAAAAATGTAGTATCTGGGCCCTCCCTGGTGGTGCAGCAGGTTAAAGCACAGCACTAAGAAGCTAAAGCATGAGTTCCATCCCCTCCCTGGAGGTGACCCACATGGCGCGGCAGACCTCTCCTGACCTGCCCGCTGCTCCCCGCAGCAGTGTACTTGGTTGATCTGCCTGTTCTGCTCCCCGCTGTCTCACCGCCCCTGCACCCCTGGCCTGTACCCCACTTCTGTATGCATAAATAGATTTTAAAAAATATACTATCTGCAAAGTGCTATATCATGGAGTGCCATGAAGCGAGATATGCCTACATTGTAGGCATGGAGTGGATCTCTTAACCCTGGCACCTCTGGGCACTAAGTCACTGACTGTACCACATATTCTTGCTGGGTCTTTAGTTCAATTGTACAGCAAGGGAACCTCTTGATTAGTAGGGGCCATGTGTGTGTGGGGGTGATCTCAATACATCTTAATTTTCAAAGAATACAGATTTTAAAATGAGTGCTTTACTCTGTTTCATTATCACTGGAAATTGCATTTAATGCAGAGGTAGTTATGAAAAAATACAGATCGACACCCCTTCTTTGGCTTCTGGATCGATGTTCCTGCTCCCTGGCCAGCATCACTCTTGTTAACGTGCATCTGTAATGCAAGCAGGAGTAATCAGACCACATTAGAAGAAGTTGAGAGAAGGCTGAGCCAGGGTCTGTGTCTGTGCAGGAAGTTGAAAATCTAATGGAGCTTGATTTGCAGCAAAGGTACCAGTGGTAATTCCCTGTTTCCTGATAAAGTCAGACTCTCTAGTCAATCTATAAATAAAACATTAACATCCAACAGGCCAGCCACTGAGGTGCATTGGGAGGGGTGGGGTCTTTTGTGGGTATCATTGTTACTATGTTGGCAAGTTGTGTCTGAGTCAGCCTGAAGATGTCCAAATCAGATCACCCCAAGAGTCTCAGAACTAGTCTCCTCAAAACATCCTAATCTGCTACTGCGAGTATTTTGAGTAAAAGCATGAACTCTCTTCCTTCCCTCCCAACCATACCCACTCCTGATGTCTCAGGTCTAAAAATGCAGGATAAAAATTTCTGGTCTGCTCCATGAGTCTTTAAAATTTATAACCTTGTAAATTCTCCAGATATGTTATTAAAGTTTGGCCTTTTCACCTTCTAGTCTGTCTGATGTTCCTTTGTTCATCCATCTAGACTCACAAGAACCCAGATGGGGTGGGGGAATTTCCCCTGCATTCTACAAACATCTATCTGTTCCTAAGTGTGTGTGTCTTGGACAAAAGCACATGTGTTACCCTATGGGGATCAATATAAGAAAATGGGATACCAGATGGGTTTTTGGTTTTGTTTGGGTCAGAGCTACAAGAAACTAAAATGTTGAGGGAAATCATGCCTTTAACTCCAATTATTTCCAGTTTTCTTAGGAAGACAAGTGGGTTAAATCAGTCCTACATCTATTACACTGAAAATTAACTAGTGTCTCCCATTTCCCTTTGAAATCTGACAGATCCATTTAAGAGAAGATCAATGCTGAAAAATGGCAGCCTCTGCAAGAGAAAGATGTATGGTTTCCCTGAGCCACCATGAGGATGATTACAAACTGTCCTGACCGCTCCTCTAGGTTTGGAGGCTGACTCTTCTGGGGGAGATGGATCTGAAGTGTGACTTCCTCAGAATACAAAACTGAACTTTTCAGTTATTCCTAAAGTAACCGGTGTGGCATAAACTCAATATTCTACCAGTTAATATAGCATTGTTATAATCGCAGAGGACTCCAGGGGCACAATGTTTTCCTCCTGTTTGAATGCTTTATTATCAATCTTTAGTGTCAGAAGGGTTTTTCCTGGATGAAAGAAATTTTGAGTAGATGCCACACATGGATCAATCTGGGGGCACATTGCGGCTTCCCTGAGACCAAATCAAGATGAAGCACTAAAGACAAGTCACATATGTCTCTGCTGTCTCCTCTCTGCCACTATCTTAAGCATCAGGTATTATTGCCGTGTTTAAAAGAAGACACAGAATTCAAATTTTACAGTTTTTCATTAATTGAGCAGATTTTTAGGACCCAGAGAGCACAAACCCTCCAACTTTCTGGTAATGTCTTCATTATACAAATAAAATGGCCCATTTTTCTCCATTTCAACTCTTGTCCCCAAGTCACTCTGTCCTTGTGCTTGGGAGACTGTGGATCTGTTCGGGTCACTGGGGGCACAAACAGAACAAAATGGGAAAAGAGAGACTTGCGGCATAATTTGCCAGCTTGTCCACCTAAATATCTGCTCTGATCTGGGCTTGTGCAGCATCAGAGTCCTGGTTAGACCCCAGTTCTCTCAGGCTCTGGTGACTCACTTCTCTACCTCCTCATGCCAAGCAGTGTTGATGGCTTCCCTCTGGTGTTAATCCCCTCCACCTACCTTAACCCTATCCACACCTCTACTCCAGTATTCCACCTGCTTCCTCAGGACGCCACCTGACACTGCCCAATTCCACAGACTGAGAGACAGCCAGTTTTCCCCCAGGACTTCTGATTCCATTGGAACTGCTGAATGACATCCTCTGGTGACAGCTGGATGCATTCCTTCTCCCAATTTAATTCTCAAACATGCCCTTTGCCATGGCATCCCTGAGTGATAGCCTCTTCTTTCTGCTTACTCTTCCCATGCAGCAGTTCCTAGCTCCTTTCTCCAGAAGGTGCTAACCAGCATGTAACAAATGCAGCCAATGAAGGAGGAGGAAATGAAGGAGGAGGACATCTATTAGTAGTAAAATAGGAATTTCTTAGACAAGAAATTCCTCAGCCAAATTTATGCAGCTACCTCCACCACTGGGAATTGCTCCCTGCCAAGCTTCTCCTTACATGTTCCAGTGGCGTGACACTAGGCTTTCCCTCCTGCCCCAGCGTCCTCTCTCAGATGCATCAAATCTTCACCTTCTTACTAAGCACCGTTATTCTACATGCGGGGAATGATTGCAAAGTCTTGTCTCAATCTTATCCTTGAAGAGCGGGCCCTAGCATCTAGCCCAAGCATCTGCAAACCACAGCCCCATGCAGGAAATAATCCTGCATCTGAAATGAAGTTTTGTTGAAACACAGCCACACCTTATTGCTGTGGCTTCTTTGGGCTATTACAGAGCTGAGGGATTGTGACAGAAACCTGATGATCCACAAAACATAAGCTTCAGGAGAAACATTTGCCAAACCTTAGTCTATCCTTTCGTAATTTAAAAAAAAAAAAAAAGTCAAGCAGCTATTACCTTAAATAAAAGTTGCAGTCTTAAGCTTAATTTTATCATTTCTTAGGATACCAAAATGTATAAGCAGCTGGCTTTTAAAGTGTTGATTTTCTTTTTATTATTCAGTATCAAGAGTAATCAATGAAGATTAAAGAAATGGCATTTCCTATATTCAGACTTTTCTAAGGGCAGCTAAAAGTTGAGTTAGTGTAGAACGTTTAAGCCATTAATGCTATCTTTATTAATCTAGATTAAGGTATTGGGTAAGTATTGAACAAAGATTCAGGTTCAAAAATGTCAACAGAGTAGTTCGTGAGAAATAAGCAAAAAGCAAAATATACCTGTGGTATGTCCATTCAAAGAATAATCTGAAGTGATGAAACTAATCATGTGAAAAAAATTGTTTTAGTGAGAAAAATTTAGCTATGGCATATTTTCAAGTAGAAAGGCTGGTGAAAATACAGAAATATGAGAAATACATAGGTTTGGTTAAAAAATATTGTGCAGGCCCTCCCTGGTGGCGCAACGGGTTAAAGCACAGCATCGAGAATCTAAAGCCACTTCCGCATGAGTTCGATTCCCGCCTGCCCCGGAGGTGACCACATGGCGTGGCAGACTTCTCCTGACCCGCCCGCTGCTCCCCTCAGCAGTGTACTTCGCCGATCTGCCTGTTCTGCTCCCCACTCTGTCTTTGGTGAACCCTCTCACCCTCCGCATCTCTGGCCTGTACCCCAATTCTGTATGAATAAAAAAAAATAAATCTTTAAAAAAAAAATATTGTGCATCATTGCATATACATGTACATATATAAACAAAATAATCCAAAAAGATATATGAATTAAATAAGATTGCCTCTTTGGAGAAATAAAAACATAATTTTTCCTTTTTTCTTCTCTCTATATTTTTAACCTCAGGAAATACATTTTTTTTTACTTTATTGGGCATTTTCTGTTTGAAGCGATATTGAATGAACTTCTTTGCTAGTATTTTAACTGTATGATACCGATGAAGAATAACTGCTAATCCCCCTATTAACTCAACCTCTTGCTCCCCTTTCTCCTCTGCAACCAGGAGTTCTATCAGACGAATTTAAGACTCTAACTCTATTCAAACAAGCTCTGTTGTAGCAACAGTTGACATCCTGTCTGTAATACTCAGCATGAAGACGCCTGCATTTTTCTCTATTAGATTAGGGAGTTGTTTGTTTGGGGGTGGGATTCTTTACCCTCCTTTTTTTTTTACTTTCTCTAAAAATACATCTACCCACAAAAATAGACATGACAGAATCAAAAAACTCAGTCCTTATCCTTCCGTGGTCTGGGATTTGTAGTCTGGAAATGTGATACAAAGGTTCTGTTTTCTGAAGCATCTGGCACACACTGGATCTGCAAAGACCAGAGAGAAAAGGGGTGGCGCAGTCATGTGCTGTCCAGCATGGCCACATTCCTATATCCGGCGGCCACAATGCCACTCTACAGCTGCCCAGGTACAGAGGAGAATGTTCATCCCTGGATTTGCTGTGTAACTCGAAGGCAGAGAATTCCAAAGAAAAAAATAGATGAGATTTTCTTCCAAGGGTATGTTATATGACCATGCTCAGCAAGCAAGATTTGAGTGACAACATGTCATATGCTTGCTTCATTGTGAGGACAGACCTCTGGGTTCATTGCGAGTGAGAAGATCCCTGACTTCAGGCAGATGGACTCCAACATTTAAGACCCCAGGCATGGAGCGTAACAGCTGGGGGCTTTGATTATGTCATTTGCATCAATCTGGGCCTCAATTTCTTATTGTGAAAATAGTACTACCAACCCTGAAGAATTTATACTATTCTTAGTAATTCTATATGTGAAAAAAGGAAAAAAATAAAATCTAGCTCTTTGACTAATTAAGTAAGTACAACCAATAAAAATATTATTCATTCTGGGCCCTCCCTGGTGGTGCAGCGGGTTAAAGCACAGCACTAAGAGGCTTTAGCCACTTCCGCATGAGTTCAATCCCTGCCTGCCCTGGAGGTGACCTACATGACTTGGCAGACCTCTCCTGATCCGCCTGCTGCTCCCCTCAGCAGTGTCCTTCACCAGTCGGCCTGTTCTGCTCCCCACTGTCTCTGGTGAATCCTCTCACCACCCCTGCAAACTCTGGCCTGTACCCCAGTTCTGTAATCCATAAATAAATAAATCTTTAAAAATATATTATTCATTATAACACTGGTTATAATATAATCTTGTAGTTAACCTGATTTTTCAAACTCTAGGAAGCACAGTCTTCCAGGGATTAATCAGGAGGTCTGGGTTAGATCCTATTTCTTGCTAGGTCTTCTAATATCATGTCTTCCCTAACCCTGTAAATTAACTGTTACTGCAAACATCTAACAGGCCACTTACTGTACGAGGAAGTAAAAGAAAAAGGAAAAAAAAATATCTCTTCTGTACATATTTACAGAATCTTGAGACAGAGGCTAAGTCTTAAATTACTCCATTTACTATGTGTTAGTAGTTGAGCAGGCTGCTTACTAAGAAGTCAAATCTTGGTCTCTTTGAAAGACTTCATAAATGTGGCCCTCTGTGATGGCACAACAGGTTAAGCACAGCACTGAGAAGCTATCAGCAACTGCTTCGGCATTAGTTTGATCCCAGGCCAGGGAGGTGACCCACGTGGTGCTGCAGACCTCTCCTGACCCACCTGCTGCTCCCCTCAGCTGTATTTCACTCGATCTGCCTATTCTGCTCCCCACTCTGTCTCGTGAATCCTCTCACTGTCCCCACACCTCTGGTCTGTACCCTACTTCTGCATGTATAAACAAATTGATCTTTAAAAAAGAGAGAGACTTCATAAATGCATTGATTTTTCTATGTCTAGGAGTTGGATCAACACACCCTACATAAACCATTACTGTCTCGCCCTCTAGTACCTGCCAAGTGTATTTTAACTACTTCTCTGGTAGACTCTTTTGTTTGTCTGGATGCTGTGAAAGGATCCTCTCTTGTGGTTGTCTGTTGGGGTTTTTGGTGATTATGAAAGTCTTGTGCAACCATGTTGATATAGGTTTGCAAAGAAGAAAACCGAAACAGATTTAGAGGAAGTTAGGGACCACATATCTTTCTCATCTTTACATTTCCACCAAAAGCCTAAGTGAGGTTTGTCATTTGCAACGCTTGAGTTGGCCTGAAATATTAGTATGGAAATTAGTGCTAGTCTTGGAAACTCTGTCTGCCAATTGTTTAGCTCCTCATGAGTCTAGATTATGTTTCCTTTGTTGAACAGGCTATCCAAGTCTCTGTAGCAAAGGTTCAAGTCTCTGTAGCAAAGCCATTACATGGAGTGTTCCAAGTTTTAGAATTTTCATGTTAGAAGCCTTATTTTAAAAATTTGGACATAGCAGATCACATTTATTGTTGTAATTAGATGATTTTTTTAATTAGGTAACATTGGCTTACAATACTACATGATTTTGTTGTTTAGGATCACATCTTTTCTGATGCATGTTCACTGTATAAATCTTCAGCAATCATAGGGCATGAACATTTCCACTTCCAGTTATTTGATTAAATCAGGTGTATACATGATTGTTTTAATCATTAATATTAAGAAAATTCATTTTATCTTTTCAAAACCAGTCATAGCTACCAGGGACAAATCATTCATTCTTAGCCCTCCTGCCTGCCTGTCTACCTCCCCCTTTCCCTCCCTCCGTCCTTCTTTCTTTCCTCCCTCCCTAGTTCCCTCCCCTCTTTTCTTCCTTTCCTGACTCCTTCATTTAGGCATTCATTAATAAACACTCCACAGTCAGAGAGCTGTAACCCCTACAACAAAGCAACACACATAATTAGCCTTCTATATATTATCTGAGTGAATTTAAATCAAGTCCCTTCATGATACAGCCAGTCATTCCTTAAGTAAGTGATCGATGGACGAGAAGACACAGCTACCTCTGTTTTCTTGGAGAGCTTATACCTGTATGATGTTGAGAAGCGCTGTACAGATTTCATAAGCAATTGAACTGTTGTATGTTCTGTGGTGAAGCAGAAGGGTGTTTTGAGAACAGATACAGAGAGACCTAATATTGTGCAAGAAGAAAGGGGATGTAGGGGCAGATAGGGGCGATTGTTTTTGAGTTTGTGATAAGAAAGACTTTGTAGGCTCCTAATTGACTTTAATGCCAACTGCTGGCCTGAAATTCTTTTGCTAGTGACTTATTTGTTGAGCTCACTTCTGTAGGTATCACCTTATGTAGGCGACACACAAGTGCTTATCATTCATTCATCAAAATCAATTTGTTTTCCCATATTCACTCTCTGCTAAATCATTGTCCTCAAATGCCGGTCACTATGCTCTGGCTTGTGATAATGTTGCCAATACAGTTTGTAACGTGCTCTCTGACCCTTGGAAAAAAGATACTGCAGAAAATGGAATTGATTAGAAAATAATTGAATACACTGGGGTGTATCTGGCCTTCTGTTTAAATGGAATTGACTCACTAAGGGTCACGGATGCTCATTTGTTCAGAGAAGAAGGATGCTGAGAGATAAGAATGAGAAGCGGAAGGGACATTTCCATCTGTCATGAAGTGTCAGGTGAGAAAATAAAGGGCTGGCTGCCATTTTACAAGCAGGACCAGCTTGCTGCATTAGCCAAGGGAATTATGATTTAAGACTTTGTGGAAAGACAGCTGGTGAATTTAAAAGAACCTGGCCCGATTCATTTCCTTAGCCATCCTGCCCCCCAACTCAATATATATGGACAGCTCATAGAATCAGCCTGCTGCTTAAATATTATGGCACTGTTTTAGGAGAAGGAAAGGGATCATATTATCTGTAGCTGAAGGATTCCACCCAACAACAAACCTGTTCTCACACACTGCCTGCT
Organism: Condylura cristata; assembly: GCF_000260355.1. Classification (NCBI taxonomy): domain Eukaryota; kingdom Metazoa; phylum Chordata; class Mammalia; order Eulipotyphla; family Talpidae; genus Condylura; species Condylura cristata. Next base: position 13,236,631 of record NW_004567110.1, on the reverse strand, counting down.
TTAGAAAACAAACAAACCATGGGCAGTCACAGGCTGGGGAAGTTCTGATAGAGAGGACAATGACAGGAGACTCGGTGTGCAAGCAAAAGGTCAGAGGAGGACACTAAGTCACCTCAGGGTAGGAAATGGCGGGGAGGGGTGGAAATGAAAAGATAAACTCTGAATGTTGATGAAATCTGACAAGCTCTGAATGGACTGCCCGCATTATGATAACGCCCAGAAAAGCGAAGCAAGGATATTAGTCATTGATGACTGGGGACGTGACAACTGGGGACATGGGATCATTCTGGACAGGAGGGCTTTAGTAAGTCACTGCAGTCACTCCTTATATGTTATTTTTCTTTTTAAATACAGCTCATTCAGAGACACATAACAATTAGATCTCAAGAGTCAGATTTGATGTGCAAAAAGCCTGTATCCAGTTATGAACCTCAGTGCTGTGGTGACAATATTGTTATTGGCACTGGAAGAAAACATCTGTTCTTCCAGTTTCATCCTTAGGTTTTCTATTCCCTTATATACTTGGCTTATGATTAAAGAATTCTTCCCCTGTCGGCTGAGAAACTATATTAAAGAAAAACTCCATGACTTAGTTGTATCATCTTGCACCACCTACTTAACCTCAATAAGCTTCTGTTTCTTTTTCTGTAACATGGGGGTAGTGGTAGCATGGAGACTGAACGAGAAAGTTCTTGTCAGGGTTGAGTCTAGAGTCTGCGTACAGTGGGCACTCAATGTCAGCCATTATGACCAGGCAGCTTTTCCAATCCATTCTTGTTCATTTACCTTGTCCTAGATTCAAGAAGTGAACCACACATGGTACAACTTAGTGCACAGCTAAGCACAGCATTTAAAATGTTTTAAGGAAACTTGGCATTCTAACCTGCCGCTAGATGTTGGTGATGGTTTGGGTTTGCTTTTCTCTTGCCTATAAATCTCCCCAAAATATTAATTCATGTATTTGTCTTACTAAAAATGACATATAAGAATGACAACTTTTAAAAAGCAGTTGACAGAACCCAAGTCTAACAGAAGGGCTGGTTTAATTGGTTCATTAGGCAAGGTCACAAAGAGTCCAGTTTGATCTTGTGTCAGACCAACTTGGCTAATTTTAAATTCCTGAAGTACTGGGATTAATCAATATGTGTATGTTATATCATTCTAAATGAAGATTGAATATATATATATGCTATATGCTAAAAATAATAAAATCACATCTCTGTCAAGTAGTAACTAGAGATTGAGGTGGATGCAAATCCAGTTTAAAACAACTCAAAGACTCATGATCTCAAGGGTACTGTCTCTAGAGCTAGATAGCTTTTAGAAATGCTGTCGAAAAGATCCCCAAACAAGGTGATATTCTGGATCAGATGAATTTCTATTCCTTATTCCTCCACATCACTAAGATTTTAGGATCCATAATGAGAGTCACTAACATAGTCAACCCCCACCCTACCACCCGAAATTATTTTTTATTTCCTTAGTTTGCTTTACTTTCCAACATATACTCAAATTACTTGACATTTACATATTTTTTTATCTATTTGTGTACACACTAGCTTGTAAACTCCATGAGGCTGAGAATTTGTTTTCATTCACATCAGCATCGTAGTAGCTAGATGGAATAAAATGAATTGAATAGAAAAAAAATGCTAATTTGTTCAATGGATGGGTGGATGTCGATGAATAAATGAATGAGGTGGTAAAAGTTGGATTAATTTTGGCACAGGACACCACTTGGGTAACAATATAAGAAAAGTTCAGAGATGCTACGTACAGGGCAAGTGTTGGGAATAGTAATTAACCTCATCTGAATTGGTAGGAGGTGAGTATAGAAGAGTAAAGGAAGTTGAAGTTGTTAAAGTGGCTACAGTCACATGTAAATGCAAGACAGTTAGCCAGGGCAATGACAGAGAAACCATACTTCAACTGAACTGAATGAATCAGCAGGTGTTCAGCAAGCGTAAAGAGACACTTACAGTCTCTTTAACTCTTTAACGTTGGCCTGGATGGAGTCAGTATTCTGCCCAATTCCCCAGCTTGCTTTAATGGGGCTTTGATTTCCCTTAAGACAACTGTCTGAAGACACAGGTTAGAAAACATGAGAAAAACCACTTGCTACATTTCCAGTGGCCTAAGCATTGAGAATGAAACCTAACGCCTGTGGGGAAAACAAATTGAAGTCCTAAGGACCAATTTCTGTGGCCTGTGCAGGTGAGTCACATCTGCAAGGAATCTCATCTTTTATTCCCATGGCCTCAGGACAGAGTATAAACTCTCTAGTCACATGTCTTGTTCCTGTGGGATGCCAGGAATGGAGATTACAAGAATGATAACAATAACCATAGCTATGGTTCCCTGAGTGCCTACTCATTGGACTGGTCTTGGACCAGGGAGTATATAGCAAATATCAGTCCCTAATCTGTACAACTCAAGGAAAGGAGAAACCAAAACTTTCTGAAGGTCACCCTTTTACTCAGTGGGATAGATGGAATCAAAACAGATCTATCCGGTTCCCAAACCTGTTTTCTACTGAAAGGACTGCATTCCTGCATGATACGGGGTATTAGGTCTGCAGCTGCCAAGGCCAGCTAAGCAAAGAGCAAAACTCTGGGGCAGAGTGAGGTGGAAAGGCAGAGTGATTAAGGACACTAAAGAAAAAGTATAAGTCAGGACAGTGGGTCCTCTTAAAGTTGAAAGCAAGAGTAGAAGGTTAGCCAGAGCTAGGAGACCTAGGCAAGGAGCCTGACAAGATAGGCTTAGTGACCAGACATGCAGTTGTGTTTAAATATCAGAATGGTCACAAAGAAGGAAGGATATTCACTTTATGTTTCAAGAATCAGAAGTGTTAGCATTCAGTTTTAAATAACAAGATCATTCCTAATCACCCAAAGTGACTAATGTCCTTCTCAAACCTCATCAACCTAATAGTCTTTCTTTTGTGGAAAAAACTTCCTGTATTCCAAATTTTATGCGGAGGTATTCCTCCTTCCTGGTCACGAGATCACGCAGGTATAGATGTTGGATGGTTGTTAAATTAATTCAGTCTCTTCTCCCCTTCAAAGAAGCACGGGAAACAGAAATAATAAATCCCACTTTCCCGTGGTGCAGTGAGGTGTGAATGTGGTCTAGAATGATGGCATGGTTTCCAGAGGGTAGAAAGCCAATCTGAAAGAATGAAGAACAGAGAGAATCAGAGATGGAAAGAGGGAAAGAGAGAGACAAAGGAAAAAGCAGAGAAAGTGGTAATCAAATCTGGTTTATATTCATGCCTGCAAGCTGTCCTTCCCAACTTTGGGTCAAAGAAAGCAAAAAAGAAAAATGGAACATTTTCCTAAAACTAGTTTGAGTTAGGGCCCTCCCTGGTGGCATGAGGCTAAGACCCTCTCTGGTGGCACAGAGGGCTAAAGCACAGCACTGCAAGCTGGCTGCAGCTGCTTCACTGATTCAGTGCAAGTTCTATTCCCGTCCCCCTCATCACCCCCACACACACCCAGGTGACCCACATGGCGAGGCAGACTTCTCCGGACCCGCCTGCTGCTCCCTTCAGCAGTGTATTTCCTCCATCCACCTGTTCTGCTCCCCTCTCTGTCTCTGGTGAAGCCTCTCACTACCTCTGCACCTCTGGCCTGTACCTCAGTTCTGTCTGCATAAATAAATAAATCTTAAAAAAAAAAAACAAAAAACTAGTTTGAGTTGGATCCTGCCACCTACCACCACAAGATCAGGTTTCTCTCTGGTGCAGTTACTAGTCAACCCTAGAGGACATGGGTGAGGTGGGAGCACAAATTCCCCTTCTCTATACGAATTCATGTTCTCTAGGTGATAACAAACATGAGCCATTAAAGTGATCTTTGGTTGAATTGAGGTCCTTTTCAAATTTAAGTTCTATGAGAGCTGCAACATAGTCAAGAACATGCTCTTTCTTTGTGTCTCTGTCACTTCTGCAAGGCTCATTTGCTTCATTATTTCTCCAGTTGCATTAACATACAATGTAATCTATTAATGGTCCACTTACAAGGCCTCCCCAGGGGATTTCACAATCACTCTGATAAAGAATATAAGAAGAAAGCAAGGAAATACATTTTTGTTTCCATGCCAAACCACGGTATAGTGTTCAATCAGGGTTGCCATTTGGAGACTGAGCCACAAAGACTAAACAATAACCAAATTATGAACTAGACAAATCTTAACATTGGGTCCCTTAAAGGGTCCAAGAATTTGTATGGTCACCTCATTTTCCTAAAAGCTCTGAACCTCCAGAAAGTTGCGTTGGCTGAAAAAAAAAAAAAAAAATAGTCCAGATTGTATATCTCCGTGTTGGCTGCACCAACCCAACTATATAAGCCCCAAACAGACCCCTTTTCGAATCAACCCACTGAAAATAAGGTGTTTCTGATATCTTGTACATAACAGTAAGGACCGGAAGAGTTTATAAGATGTCATTCCTGAAGTTCTAACATTCCTGTTCTCAATGGCAGTAATAATAGAATATATTAGAGAATTTACATGAGCTCTACAGATTGTGGTTTCTTCTTTTCTACATGAGATATAAAGTAGGCTTCAGTTGATAGTGAGATTTGTAAACATCACCAGCAGAGATAAGATCGACCCAGAAACATTCAATTCAAGAAACATTCAATTACCTGTTTATAAATGTTTAAAAATTCTCCCTGGTCATTGTTCATTACTGAAAGAGATTATGTTGATGGTCTGTTTTGAATTCTTTTTTTCTAATAAGTAAACTGTTAACTGGAGTAAAACTCACAGTCGTAGTTGGGGGAAAAAATGTTTACTAGCTGATCAAAGTAAAGATCAGGACCTCGGACACACAGATTATACTCTGTGAGAACTATTCCAACAACCTCGAGTTCAAATTTAGTTTAGAACAGTGAGTCACTGACATTAAAAATGTTATTATTCTTGGTAGGGGGGCTTCTGGTTCAAAGTTGTTTGGAGTTAAAGATATGTTGATGCTATCTATACACAGAAGGCAAGGCCAGATCTAATCTCTTCCTTTCTAAATAATGCACCTATGGAGGTACAAAGGTTTGCTTCCAGATAAACATGTTACAGTGATCTGAGTCCCTCCCTTCCCTCCAAATTCTTATATTAAAATACTGACCCCAGCTGTGATGGAATTAGTAGGACAGGGCCTTTGGGAGGTGATTTGGTCATGAAGATGAAGCCCTTGTGAATGGAGTTAGTGTCCTCATAAGAGAGACCCCTGAGAGTCTTCTCACCCCTCCTTCCATGATATGAACATTCATTCTTCACTTAAGGGTGTTGGTTCTTATCAAATACAAAACTGCTGGAAAAAACGAAATGATTATTTTACAAAAAAAAAAAAAAAGCTAATCTATTTCCAAGAACAATTTGCTTCCCCCACCCCCCCAACTTCTCAGACATTTTCTACTTTCAGCAGGACAAGACCCACATGGAGAAGCCACCTCTACTATGGATTCCAGAGTACTGAATGTGATGACTCATTATGCCTTGGCTTTACTTTATGGATTGATTATAGTGAATGTCACACAAAAGAGTCACATAAAAGAGCACTAATAGCACTAGCTGGCACTGGGCAAAAGATATACCCGTATTTATATACACGTCTTCCCTGTCACTACAGCTCTGTTCACTGACAAAAGCCCTGCTGTTTCCAACCAACTGCAGTCCAGCAAATTGCATTTAACTAGGGTGGTGGACTGCAAAGCAGGCACGATGTTTACCAGGGTGAGACCAGCCAGGAAACCTGTTTCCTTTATCCTCTAATCAGGATGAGAAGAGGGGCTGGGTAAATGTCTGTGTATAGGACCCATCCCAACACTGTCCTCCCTATTACTGGCATGAAAGAAGGCATTGTCTGGTTTTGGAGGGAGAGCAGGTAGAAAGCTCTCACTTGACTTTCCAATCCAGCCCTATTCATCCATAATCTTATGCCAAGGTAAGTTCCTTTGCCATATGTGCCTCTCATTCTTTTTGTAGGTTAGATGACAATGGATAGTTCTATTGAACTTATTGAACTAAGAGAGGATTTTATTAAATTTTGGTCCCCCATACCTATGTACAATCTAAGTCTGTGGTCTTTGGGAACAGGTACCTTAGTTAATCTTCTTTGTTTATACCTCAGAATGCAAGACAGTGTTTAGTATGCCATGGACACGCAATTGATGTGTGCTGGTAGGAAAAAATACTAGGCAAAGAAAGTTATACTTAAGAGTATAATAACTATTACTATATTGATCATATTATTTTTATATGTAACATACTTATTGAGCACTTAAACTTTCAAGAGTGTTTGTCAATAGTTCCTTGTAGTGGGTAGTGCCAACATCCCGTTTTATTGATGAAGAAACTGAGGCTCAGATGAAGTGGCCACACTCATAGTGGGCTGATGAAGTTCCTTTGACTCTGAAGCCTCATGTCTCACGACACTGAACTATCTCAGAACTGTCTCTTGTTCGGTTGTTCTATGTACATACATGTGCTCACATTTCTTTTAGTATCTAGACATTATGAATCTGACCTATCCCATAACTGTAAGAGGCTTTATTCCCAAGAACTGCTTGGTAATGAGGCTCATTGTAAAATGCAAAGCTCTTCTTGGAAATCAGAGGGTGGCAGAAATAAAGAAAAATATTTCCTAGAATACTCAGAAAAATGACTAACTGACTAAACCATGGAAAAAAAACTGCAATAAAGAGCCATTCCATTGTTGGTTTCTCTCCTTGTGAAATGCCTTTTCTTCTTGGAGGAGCTGAAATCAGTCTCCTAGAACTTGTAGTTTAGTTGATCTTTGTCTCATCACTGGAGAAACAGAAATGACATGATCCCTCTCACAACCACCTAGCTAGTAGCTGGAGCCTGTTCTCTTCATATTTGTATTAGATGCCAAAGGTCTTAGTATGGATACTACCATCTTTTAAAAAGATTTATTTATGTGTACAGAAATTGGGGTCAGGCCAGAAGTGCAGGAGTGGTGAGAGGAGTCACTGGAGACAGAGTGGGGAGCAGGATAAACAGAGTGACAAAGTACACTGCTGATGGGCAGCGGTCAAGACGGAGAGGTCTGCTGCGTCATATGGGTCACTCCCTGGCCAGGGATTGAACTCATGCTACAGTGGCTGCAGCAAGCTTTGTAGTGCTGTGCTTTAACCAGTTGTGCCACTAGGTAGGGCCCTATTACCATGTATTTTTCGTGCTTTTATCATTATAAAATAATGCACCATCAACAGAGTAAATCACAGATGATCAAAATATAAACTTAAATAATGGAACTATAAAATATCAGAGGAAATAATTTTAAGGTAGGGTAGGTTTTTCTAAAGATGATAGTAAACCTGAATGCCAGTTCAAAAATGATTCATACATTTGGCTATTGCAAATTTATATAGATATATTTTTTAAGATTTATTTATTTATACATACAAGAGCTGGGGTGGAGACCAGAAGTATGGGAGGTTAAGGGACAGCGTGCAGAACAGAACAGGTGGATCTATTGAAATACACTTCTGAGAGGAGCAGCACAAGGGACATGAGAGGTCTGCTATGCCATGTGGGTCACCTCCCTGGCTGGGGATCAAACTCAGGCCATTGCAGTGATAGGTAATAAGACTTAATCCTTTGGCAACTGGGAGGCCCCAGTAAATGGCATAGCTAAGGCTGTTTTTTGGTCTTGCTTATGAGAACAAGATGTTGGAACTACTTAATGAATATTTAAAAAAAAAACTGTAGTTAAATAAATTGTACCATACATTATTAACAAAGTTCATCATTATAACAAGCTCATCAAGAAAAGAAATTGTGGTATATCTATGCAGTGTTATATGAAGCATTTATTTAAAAAAAATAATAATAAAGGCGACTGTTTCATAAGAAAGAGTTGGAAAGGCATACACCTGGACAGGTGTTATCCTGTACTTCTGACCCATGCAGAGTGTTGCAACCCAAAGCTACTTGAATAAAAAAAAAAAATCAATATTAAATGAAATAATGTGCAGAGCAGTGTGTCTGAGACGGTCTCACTGGCTTAAAAATTAAACTAGAATGGGGCCCTCCTTGGTGGCACAGCGGGTTAAAGCTCAACACTGAGAAGCTAAAACCACTTCAGCATGAGTTCAATCCCCACCCCGGGGATTGAACCCATGTGGCGCGGCAGACCTCTCCTGACCGCCCGCTGCTCTCCTGGGCAGTGTACTTTGTTGATCTGTCTGTTCTGCTCCCCACTCTGTCTCTGGTGAATCCTTTCACCACCCCGGCACCTATGGCCTGTACCCCAATTCTGTTGCATAAATAAATAAATCTTTAAAAAAAATTAAACTAGAAAAATTAAACTAATATGTGTTTACAAATACAGAGATCTATACAAATTTATAACAGTGTAGGAACGTTGGTCTGTTTTGGGAAGGGGCACAGTGACAGGAAGCACGTATAGTCGGAATAAAACCGCTTTTCCCATGTAGCAATTTTGTATCTGTTTAATTTACATCTATGTATTTACACATGTGCGATATTTTAAAAGGGATTAAAAATCAATATGCAGTGGTAAAGTCAAATATATCATGAAGTCAAAACACTAATAGATATTCTGAATTGCCCTGTGACCCTTAGACTTCAAACTCAGGGACTATATGAAGCAAAAGCCAAAATAAAGCACCATGGTCACTTCTGACCCTTCCCTCACGTTCAGGCAAGGCCCGGCCCAGCTGGACTAAATCCACTTGGAGGAAAGCCAAGACAGGAGGGTTTCATATTTGATGCATGTGGTTCCCATCCAAGAAACACACATCAATCCTTTTGATGAGTGTTGCTTGCCCAGAACAATTATCCCTTTCTTCACTGACATGAGAACCTCTCTCTTTCATGTGGGGTGGCCAAGTTCCCAGTTAACAGAAAAGCCATAGGTTTCTCTGCGAAGTACATTTCCTTTCAGAAAGTGGGATGGCATCAGATATAAGCAGAACATGTGCAGAATTGCTTTACAAGAAAGATGTTTCCTTAGGTGCAAAGTGTCTTTTACTGTCGCCATTCTCCTTTATTTTGACTTGGATTGTGGATATAATGGCTGGAGCTAGAGTAGCCATTCTGTGGTCTTGCACTAAAGAGAAAGTGCTAAGTGGGTGAAACTAAAGAAGAAAAAGAACTTGAATCCTTGATAATCTCACAGAGTTATGTCTGAGCCATTTAAGTCTGGAGTTTATGTAAGAAAATAACCTTTCATTTTTTTAGCTATTAACAGTAGAGCTGTTTCTAAGCAGACAAACTACATTTCAGTACACAATCCTTAAAAAATTTATTTAGTCTTCAACATACATCTGAGTGTCAACTTTAACAAGGCATCATACGGCCACTGGAAGACTGGGAAACAGATGAGGACATGGTGCTTGTCCTTAGGGTATTTATTGATGAGGGGCTATTTTACGACAGAGAACAGAGAATCCTATCACCCTCTTCTTCCCTCCCTCCAGCCATCTCTCTTTCTTTTAAAAAATTATAGGGGTCCCTCCCTGATGGTGCCACGGGTTGGAGTGCAGCACTGTGAAGCTGGCCTTGGCAGCTTCAGCTTGAGTTTGATTCCCTGTCCTAGAGGTGACCCAGCTGGAGCGGCAGACCTCTCCTGTCTTGCCCGCTGCTCCCCTCAGCAGTGTACTCTTCCTCCATCTGCCTGTCTGCTCCCCCCTCTGTCTCTGGTGAATCCTCTCACTGCCCCAGCACCTCTGGCCTGTACCCCAGTTCTGTATGCATAAATGAATAAAAATCTAAAATAAATAAATAAATAAATAAAGGACCTGATTGGGGGAAGCCTACCATGTTAGACCTTATTTAACAAACATCCCCTCGATCTTCACACCATTGAGGTTCTTTCCATTTTTTTGCAGATGATGCAAATGAGTCTCAGAAAGAATAAATAATTGGCTCATGCTAATAAATAGCAGCGCCATGACTCAAATCCAGGTATGACTGGTTACAGAGCCCATTCTTTTATGGCCAATTTATCTCTGTATTCACAACAGTGCTTATTCATATATTTTAATCACATTGCTTTCTAGAACATAAAGTTTCTAATTCACTTGTCCTCATCACTGATTATAACATTTGTCAACAAGAAACTACCCGCTCTTACAAATAAAACTATCTATTGCATATTATTTTCTTAATATCGTTGTCCACTTATTACATTACTAATATCAAGTCACTGAACACGTTTGAGTGACATACTTGTGTACAACAGCAAATAAGAAATTAAGTTTGTTTTAAGGTAAGTAAAGAAGATAGTCACCAATACTACACAAAATGAAAATAACCAAGAAAATTTTCATTTATTGGCTAATGATTACAAATCACTGCATGTTGATTTTTAATCTGTTTTGAGATATTTATTTGTCTGCTTTCCCCCAGCCCTATTAAGGTATCAATGGCAAATAAATTTGATAAAATAATATATTTAAGTGATTATTTGATATACATATGCATTGTAAAAGGATTCTGCCCATCAAGTTAAGTAGCACAATCATCACCTCAAATGCTGCTTTTTTTCTTTTAAGTTTTATTTTTTATGCACACAAGAACAGAAGCCAGAGGTGCAGGGGGTTGAGAGGATTCACCTGAGGCAGAGTGGGGAGCAGAAAATGCAGATTACTGAAACACACTGCTGAGGGGAGCAGCAGGGAGACACTAGAGGTCTGCTGTGCCCAGTGGATCACTCTGTGGCCAGTAATTGGACCGACTGAGGATAGCTTCACAATGCTGTGCTTTAACCTGTTGCACCACCAGGAAGGGCCTGTGCATTTTTCCTTTATAAAGAGAGAACATTACATTATACTCTCTTAGTAAAGTTTTCCCTGATTTCATAGAAGAATATAAATCTATGTATTTGCTACAGTGCATACACTTTTGGACTTACTGTTGTTTTGTTCCTTGATTTTTTTCCCACTGTTTTTGTCCCATGTAGGTAATGGTTTATATATCCATATTCAGTTGGAAGACAGATGTCTTATATTTAATTACAAGAATGGTCATTCTGGACTTCTTTTCACAAGCACACACACACAAACTTATTTATCTAATCAAAACAAATAAACAAAGGCGAGTTAACGATGTTTTACAGATTTCCAGCAATGCAGGGCTTCTACTTCCCTCAGTACTCACTCTACTTCAATATTCAGCTTTTAATTTAATTTAGTTAGGTTCCCAAATGTAGTCATTACCCTGTATCTTTTTTTTTTTTTCACTTTTAAGAACCTTTCTTGTCCTTTGTATTCTAGTTTGTTTCCATAGCTACAGGAATTATTAGCATCAGTTCTTGTGCTGGCCGTTGTATTTTTATTCACCTGACCTCAAAGTTCAAGCAAAGCTAAATAGATTCTCTAGGGATTCCTGCATTGGGTGGGAAGCTGGGATAAATTGTTTTTGTAATTCCTTCCACTAGAATGTCCTTAGTAACTGTATATGATGAATATCAATTCTTTATACACACACCATGTTCATATATGTCAACAACACAAGCAGCTAACATGCTAAATGCACTACTTGGCATATATATTATTTTATAAGCTCTGTGGACCTTGAAAATGCCAACAACAACAACAAAAAAGGAGCAACAGGAGGATCTAGTGATATAGTTGTTCAAACACAAGTTCTAAAGTAGATCAGCTCTGTTCAAACTTGGGACACATTGCTGTGTGACACTGGGTGAATCACTCAGCATCTCTGTGCCTCAGCCTTCTCATCTGCGAAATGAGAATAATAGATCAGAGTGTTGTCTATGCTTTTATGTGATAAGACACATAAAATACCTTACAAATGCTTTAATAAATTCTCTTCTATAACTAGGTTTTTAATCAGGTTTTGTGGTGACTTCAGCAAAGTGGTATTATTATGAAAATCTTAGTAACACAAGTTTATCTTGTGTTACTCATTTCATTCTTGATAAATTGTAAAAGACCCTAATGAATGAAAAGAGAGATGTTCCTGTATGTTCCCACCAAAGTCCTACAGGAACCACTAAGGAAAGAGTGTCCTAACCCAGCCAGTGGGTCCCTTTCTGGGACCTGGATTATTTAACTGCAGCTGAATTTCATTGGCTTGTTGAACTGCCCAAGAGCCAGACAATCCTTTTGATGTTCTAAGTGTTCTGCTGGAGAGACAGGCAGTTATTCCTGTTATAAAATGGGCCACAGAAAAGCAGTACCCCAGCCACAAACTGGGACTCGAGACTGTCTCACCTGTACATGATCACACAGAGTCGCCCAAGGAAAGTAGGGTACTCGGACTGCACACACTCCAGCAGGCCACTGCCATCACTAGCCCTCAGCCATGTACCAGTACCCTAGAGCCAGGAATGATGGAAGCAGTCTCCATCCTCAGGGTATCATCACAGAGTAGTAGAAAGGCAGAAGTCATTTCCTGAGTACTACTGAGATGTACAGAGACACATCACAGGTGCAGTTAACACTGGTTATATTTGTAGCTCCTCTTTTTGCCAATAGCATCCTTCATATCCGGTGTCATTCGAATGTGAAGGGCAGGCCACATACACACAAATGCCCATGGGTCATGCAAGAGAGCTTTACATTTTTAGGACTGTGTAAGATGGTCTTTGTCCATCTGAAGACAGATTAGCAAGGGAGAGTTTTAAGTGTGAGTTGTGGAGGGGAAGTGGTGAGGTTAGCACATTTTAAATATGCAAGTTTTAAGTATATTTGTTCCATTAGAGGTGTTAAAAGAGAGAGTTTGAGGCCTCTGAGCAGGCTCTATTCCTTACCCTCTTATGACTCTGGAGAGGAGTTGGTGCATTTATTTTGTTTTCTTCTGTTACAAAGATATCCACAAATTCCCATGTCCAGCCTGTGAATGTGAGGGGGAAGGAAGCCAGCCTAAGATCTCCTCAGTGTTGTCAATTTTCTACAAGAGGTAGACAATGTTGCTCTGGTGGCTTCCAGTATGAGAGAGAAGGGACTGATAGCAAGAGATGTCCCCAACAGACCTCGGCTTTTCCTTGGTTCTGAACCTAAACCTGTCTGCAACACTTGGCAGACCTAGCTAGACTGTGCCAGACACATGACTTGCTAGGTCGGCCATTTTAGATCCCAGCCCATTCCACCCCACAACGTGCTTTAATCTCAGAGGAAAAGAGGGGCATTGTCCTCTTCCCACTTGGGGCTTTTGTACAGTTTCACAATAACTCAGCTGATATTTTGATCTCCAGTTGGGCAATAATTCCTTATCACAATCTTTTTTCAAACTGATATCTGGAGAAGAGGAGCTTAGTCAAACATGGAACAGGAGTCAGTGGTGTAGTGAAATAAAGCTGGCATATGTCCTTGCTCACGTGAGGGCCATTGTTTGCTTCGGTTATTTGTATTCCACTTGTGAGAGGAACCATTGCCTCCAGTTTCATCCCAATTGTCACAAAGGTGAGATTTCACCTTTGATAATAGCTGCGCAGTATTCCATTGAGTGAATATTTCACAACTTCTTACCTATCTGGCCAGGCCATCTACGTAACCCAGAACTTTTTCTACTACACGTGGCTTTTCTTCCTACCTTCCTCGTAGGCCCCTACATTTTATGTGCAACATTTCCAAACATGCCAGCTCTCTTTTCTGTTGTGAAACTCAACTCTTTCTACAGCTTATGTCTATTTCAACATCTGACTATGTAGTAATTACCCTTGTGATGCCTTTTCCTATTAATCCTATTTTTTTCCAGGTAGCTTTTCATCCCCACAAACACTAATCCTGGTGAAGGGATCGACACAGAGAGACAAGAAAACATGATTTACTTCACAAACAGTGAGATCAGTTTGGATATTTTCCATAACTCCTCACTATTCACTCTCTCCATCCATCTCTGCCTTCATGATATGAGCCCAGACTAATAGGAGGGCATCTTTTTGCCCTCCTGACTTCAAGAGCTTCTTGAAAATTTGACCTTAAAACAATTTACCTTTCAATACTAAAATGGAAAATACAAAACCTGTGTGCAAGATATACCTTGGAAAATACTCTTCACCATGGATCCCTTTAAATTAATGGACCTTATTTTCTGAAGCAGTTTCTTTGTATGAATAGTTACCTACATTTAAATTTAGACAGAGAATGGGAAAAACAGGCAGAAGTATGGGTAGTGATTTTGGAAACTTAAGGAAAAATCACGTTGGATCCTCTATTTCCAGATTGTTTGCTCAATGGATCAAGGAGAAAATCACTATGTAGGGAGGGTGGGCAGATTTCACAGCTGCATGCCATTGCACCATGGCCAGAACCAGCAGTCTAATATCCCCAAGAAAGGAAACTGCTTTGTCCCAGTGGGAGGTGAACAAGGTTTTGGGAAAAGAGAAAGGTCCAGGGACCCAGTCAAAAATTAGAAGCTTAGAATCTGGGGAATGAGATAAAAGAAGATCAGAATTTATGGAACTGCAGGGTGGTGTTCTCTTAGTTTCTATGATTCCTGTGATCTGAGCAAGGGAGAAACAATTATTCTTCAGGAAAATGTACCTGGAAATTTTGCATACTGGTATGAAAATAAAGGACAGGTTCAGGAGAAAAATGTATTAAGAACTTCTATTCCACTAGACCACATGTGATGAAATGCTTTTGCGAAGAAAGCACATGCCATTATGATTATGTAAATGCAGTTGGACTGTGCCTACATGTCTACATTTCTTTCTAATCATCAATAAGTTTGGATGGAAGAAACACTTAATTGGTTTGACTTCTTCCCAGTCAAGAACATTTTCAACCTGAGGGGCTGACTTGCAAACAATGGAAAACAAGCTTAAAACAAAATTAAACCATCTCTTTGCTTTGCAATGCAACCTCAGATGTAGAGCTTTAATTTACATCAAATGCTCGGAACATCTTCCTAACAGAATCTAGCCCAACTTACAGAAACTTTCCAAAACTGGCCGCTCTCAGGAGCACCACGGGCAACAGCAAATCATTACATGTGTTTTTACTCTCTTGTCTGTCCAGAGTCCTCGGGGATGCCTATCAGACATGAGGCTGGGGACACGTGTCTTTTAATATAAAGTAGCACAAAAGAGCTAGATAAATGTCTTCTGGTGTCCCAATGGCTGGAGTCAGCTACACGGAAATGAGAAGGGTGGGGAATGTCCAAATTTGTGTGTTTCTGCTACAGAAAGGAGAGCAGGAACAGAAGCTCTCTAGTCTCAACTAGTCATCAACAACATTCACTCAAGGATGTTGAGTGACCTAAACGGGGAAGAAATGAAAGGGGAAGGTGATGGAAAAAAGATGATGCCACAGAAGAGTGCTGGCAATACCTTTTGTCAAAAGTACCCACAAGTGTGTTGCTGTGGTGGTACCAACATCGGCCAGAGAGCAGAGAGGCCAGTCACCCACAGCCCTGCAGACTACAAATTAACAAAGCAGTAGGAACTGAGATGTCAAGGAGAGATGTGAATGGACTCAGGCTAATCTGGTGGGGAGCTTCTTAGAGAAGACTATTTGAATGGGTCTGAAAAGATTGATTGGTCTACCTGTCAGAGTGGGGCCGTGCCCTGGAAGAACCCTGGTAAGTGTAACCAGAATTAACCCTCAAAAAGACATGCACAGCCCTTTGTCCACATACAGAAACAACTTCTGGAGTTTATTCCATGCATCATGGCTGGCAGAGGAGACTAGAAGTAGTCACATCTGACCCCTATACAAGTCTTCAAATTAACAGGGAAAGAACTGTATCAACAAGTAATTATGAGACAGTGTGGCAAGTGTGGGCAAATGATTACAGTCCATGTCCATCAAGACCCTGCTGGGGCCATACACAGTGATTTCGGTCAGTCTCATCTAACACTCACAAATGCTGTGTGCAGTAGCTACTATGCTCATTCAGGTGAGGACACAGAAAGGATAGTAGTTTGCTCAAGAAAACATACGTGCTCAAGGCCACTGATACAACAAAGTAGTGGGATAGATTTTAAAGCCACAGCCTCCACACCCTCCATTATGTTTATAGAGGTAGTTAGTGGATGTCAGCGTATTTTCTTTAGAGGTCACAAGCTCAAACCTCTACAAATGTTTGTTTTTACATCATGTCTACCAGCAAAACCCTCATAATCCTCCACCTGTTTGAACTGCCTCAGTTCTGTAGTCAGATGTCAAGGGTCTGTTATTGGTTTGGTTTTGTCCAACCCTTTGTTTTATTTCTCCATATTTCTCCAAGTACTGATACTATTCAGTACTTGCTTTCTCCCTCTGACTTCTTTCACTTATCACTATCCTCTCCATTTCCATCCATGTTATCACAAATGGCAAGAGTTCATCCTTTTTTATAGTCGGGTAGTATCCCATAGTATAATACACAGTTTTCTAATCCAATCCATTCCTCGGTGCTTGGGCACTTCTATTCTTTTCATAGCTTAGCTATTGTTGATAGAACTACAATGGACACAGTAGTGTCTGTTTTCCTTCAAATTAGTGGTTTGTATTTTTTGGGTAGGTAACTAGGAATAGAATTGTGGGATAGTGTGATAGATCAATTTTCGATCTTTTGAGAAGGTTTCATGTTGTCTCATATGGACTGGACCAGCCTAGACTTCCACCAACAGTGTACATGGTTCTCTTTTCTCTACATTCTTGTCAACACTTGTTTCTGGCCTTTCTGTTGGACCATTCTCACAGGTGTGAGATGGTATTTCATTGTGGCTTGATTTGCATTTACCAATAATAAGGGACAAGGAACATTTTTTCATGTGTCTACCAAATCACGGCATCTTCTTTTAACCACACTTTGTTGTGGGGAAGCAATTAATATTTTGGGGAAACATGCTATCAGTGATTCTATTAAGTGGGCACATCTGTTTGCTTTAACTGCAAATGCTGTTTGCCTAGCAAGCCACACTCCGGGTAAAAGGATGAAGCTACCAACCCAACAGACTTTGGAAGACTTGATGAAAGTGGACAGAATTGAGCTGAGTTAGAACCAACAGCAGGACATGATCAGTAAAAGAACATTCTAAGTGGTGGGACTAACTGGAGCCAAGTTACACAGGCATTTTTGAGCACATCTGGCAAAGGCAGGGGCAGGTGGTCAGTGAAGTTGCAGAGGGGCATCATCACTGGACTTAGTCCTGTAGAATCCCATAGTTGTGTCCTGGATGGGCAGGGATGCCACACTCTGAGACTGGGAGATATTATATATATATATCATTCTTCCTTTTGTGCATTTATTCATCTCAATTGTAATCCTCAAGGGCTTCCCACCACCAATTCACCTGTGTGCCATCATGACAGTCCTTGGGGTCTTTTAAGAAGGAAAATGGCATAGTGCGATTTGCATTTTAGACTGATCTCCTCAACAGTCAGGTGAAATATAGAGTGGAAGGGAGGCAGTAATTGGATTCAGAGACATTTAGGCGGTGGAACTGACAGGACACAGTGGGTGAGAGATAGGAATGTGGGACAAACATGGGGTTTCTAGGTTAGAGTTGGTGGTGGATTATGGAAACTGAAGAACAGCAGGTTTCTAGGGGAAAATGGTCCGGTCAGTCGGTGCATGCTGAGTATGAAAACCTTTGTCACATTGAGAACTGCTATCAATGAGGCAGCTCAGAGATAATGCTGGAACTCCAGGGAGAACTTTAGTCATCTTACATTTGTCTAAAACTCAAAGAAAAAAAAATAACAAGAACAGGAAGTGGCAGGTAAATTAGTCACTCTTAGTTTGTCTTCTCTGCATTTTGGGGGAGGGAAAAGGGGATTGTTTGTGTGGGCTTTTTCCCTTCTCCTCTTCTTCCTGTAGTTTTGGAATTTACTGGGAAAAACTGGGTTGCAGGCCTTTCATCTAAGTGATACAAGGTCTGCCACAGACAAACCATATCCAGGGCTCCCAGCTCCAGGACAGAGAACAAGTGGCCACTCTATGGTGAAGCCCTGTTCTGGCCCTGGGCAACCCAGACATCAAAGCTCAGAGTGCTCATATTGTTCTGATGGAAACCACACTTTCTGCTTTTGATGTGGCCACCTCTGTTGTTGGTGGGAACACTGCGGAGTATTGCAAGGTGACACTGGCAGTGAGTATAAACCAGGATGCCCTCAATTAAAGAGGGGAGGAGGGGAGAGAAGGTTGGAAAGAATGAAGGAAGAGAGGGAGGGAAGCAGAGAGGGAAGCTAAGTTCAGCCTGCGTCCCAAGAAACGCTACAGCTTCAAGAGCCATGCAGCAAGGGAAAGCACAGTAGTGCTTATTAAGGATCCCTGCTCAGGAGGAAAGAGCAGAGCACTCAGGATTAAGAAACCTCCATACTACGCCCTTCCTGATGGTGCAACAGGTTAAAGCACAGCACTGCAAGTGAGCTGTAGCCACTTTAGTCAAGTTTGATCCCCAGACCCAGAGGTGACCCACATGGCAAGGCAAATCTCTCCTGTCTTTCCTGCTGCTCCCCTCAGTAGTGTACTTCATCGATCTGCTGTTCTGCTCCCCGCTCTGTCTCTGGTGAAGCTTCTCACCACTCCTGCACCTCTGGCCTGTACCCCAGTTCTGTATGCAAAAATAAATAAGTTCTTTTTTAAAAAAAAAACTTGGGAATAATACTGAGAGTTCCAATTTGAGGCCTTTAATGAATATGAGGTCCAGGATTCAATGGTCTCCACCTGCTCTTCTCAGTCGGGTCATTTCCGTACCACCAAGATTCTGGCACATTGTTGTCCCATGTTGGGTGATAAAGAAGCAATCCCTAAATGAATACATGTGCACATGGATGAATAAACAGTCAGCATATTCGTTAGGAAGTGTGACTAAGACAATATGGTTAAGCTGGCGAACCTGTCCACTCCAGCCAGGACCACCAATGGGGCTACTCAGAAACCAACCTTACTCTATGGATTGAGGGGCCAGACAGGAGACTGTTACCTACAAGGATGCAATCCCAGTTGCAATTCCAACCCCAATCATCTTTAACTTGATTCATTTCAGTTTTAAAATGGACAGACTTTTCCAGAAACCAGCGACTAGGTCCCAGAAAGAACACCATCGATTTGTTTGGAAGGTTGGGAAAAAACTGTTGGTTAAGCAAATTTCCCCCATGGATAAATAGGAGACTCCAAAGATTTGACAAACAAACATGTCAAATTTGGAAAAGCCCCACGATCATGCACCATGGTCTTGATGTGACGAATATACCCAACTAAGCAGAAAACCAAGTTTTAGTATTCAACCAGTGTCTCCTGCTAGATTTACCCAATGAGGACTTCTGAGTGGTGGCTGGAGAGTGGAAAATAACTGTTGGGGAAAAAAATCAGTTGGTAAATGTTGTCTCAGACACCACAAGATGGTAGTTTCTCTTCCTAAGATTTCCCTCGATGAACCCAACTGGCCGGTAAAAATGTGTGCTTCAAATTCACAGCCCGTGGAAGGAAGACAGCTTGAACTGACAGCATGAATTCGCAGGTCTCATGGGCAGGATTACTGAGTTAATAAGAGTGAACTACTTTGCCAGCCATAGGTGACTGCCAACATTATTAGGACACATTCTTCCTACCCAAGTGGTTCAGGCTTTGAACAGAAGGTCCAATCCCAGGAGAAGTGTCTACTTTTAACACAGCAACTAGGTACTGCTACTCTCAGGTAATAGGCTGCCGGTAAAAATATCCTTGGTTGTCTAATCACTGGTGGCAAGGACAGATTTAGACAGTATCAAAGCAGCAGTATCCCCCAAAGCCCCATTGAGAGTAACCAAAGTAATAAGCATCCAATTAACAGTGGCATCTGCAGTAGTAGCAGAAATCCTGTGGTCGGGATGGATGTTTCTCTGAACTCTCTCCCTTTCTCAACTCTAAAACTTATGTAGTGGTTTTGCAACCTCCAGTTCTGTTTACAGTGTCAGGTCATTCGCCTGGCCCACATTCAGGCTTCCTGTGCATCTGAACATGACCAGCTCAAGTCACAAGTGCTGTATTTATATGACACACAGAGGGTGATTTCCACTCCCCTGAGCAGATAAAATACAAAGTTATTAAGTTCACTTTAGGCTTGGATAGATCTTTTCCTGTTCCCAGGAACATTTCTTCCTGACTCTATATTTACTCTCCCAGTACAAATACTGAGAGATGGTTAGGCAGTTAAAATGTACTGCAAGATCGCCTGTGTCCTGCAACATTATAGTCTGTTTTGCAATCTACAGTCCCTAAAAATCTAAGCCAATAAAAGGCAGCAATAAAAGGAAAATTTTCAATGCTTTTAGGAAGGGACAATCTTTAAATCAAGAGTCCTGACTTCCGATGTCATCAGGGTTCTAGCATTTGGGCAAAAACTTCTCAATTGCAGGAAGAAAGGATGAATGCATCAGGGCTGAGAAGAGTTGGTTTTAAAGAGAGAGAAGAGAATGGAGGTGGGGAAAGTACACAGGAAGTCATCATGGGATTTTAGGAAAAGTAAAAGAAATGAATAGTGCTGGGAATTCAAAGGCAGACTGACTTCCTGTGCGTGTCAGGTTTTTGTGTTGGGTGCTAAATTTTTGCTGCATTGTTGTGTTCTACGAACACCTGACATACTCATAAATAACCATGGCATAGATCAACTGTGGCATAGTGTGGGATGAAGAACATCTCCCAGAATCACAAACTGGGAGGAAACTGATGGGGACTGGGATTGTTAGGAAAAACTTCACAAACAATTCTAAATAGGACTTTACCCATAAGAGGGGCTAAATAGCTCTCTTGGCTATTTATGGGGTCAGCCCTTGCTAAGTCACTCTACCATGTATTTATTTGACCGCTCCCTTATATAGTTCTCCTCTACTCCCAGGCTGGGTGTCAGGCCCTGGATATTGATATATAGTTCTCCTCTACTCCCAGGCTGGGTGTCAGGCCCTGGATATTGAATAAAGGTTGGTGGGGATAGATTAAAAAAAAAAAAAAAAAGACAGATGTCTGGCTATGAAGGTGTTCTGTATCCCAATCACTGAGGCTCTACGCTAGGAGTTCTGAGCAGGCAAATGCCACAAATACAACTCCAACTAAGACCGAAATTGCTTAAGCCTCCCTGGTGGTGGAAGGTGTTAAAACACAGCACTATGAAGTTCTCCCCAGCCACTTCAGCACAAGTTCTATCCCCGGCCAGGAAGCTGACTCACCTGGCATGGCACCTCTCCTGTCTTTCCTACTGCTCCCCTCAGCAGTGTATTTCGGTCCATCTGCCTGTTCTGTTCCCCACTCTCTTTGGTGAATCTTTTCATCCCTCCCCTCGCCCCCCCCCCCCAACTCCCCACATTTCTGGCCTGTATCCCAGTTCTTGTGTGCATAAATAAATAAATCTTTTTTTTAAAAAAATGACCAAAGTTACCATTTACAAACAGAGCATCAGCAGATTAAATGGGAAGACATCGCTACAATCCAGAAAGAGGATGGTCAAGACCAGACCAGGAGGAGAGCTGAGGCACCCAGCGAAGCATGGGGTGTGCACACTGTGGGTATAATAACCGGGACACTGGGTCAGGGCTAGGGATAGAGGTCCTGCCTCAGTTTCCTAGTCGGATACGAGCATAGGACTTGTTCTGTTCCCCTGTTGCAGGGAACTTGGCAGAGGGAAGTGTGAGCAGCAAAGTAAAGGATGATGAGCATGTCACGTCTGAGAAATTTCTGGATCATTCATGCAGAGACATTCAGCAGGCACACAGGAAGGTTAAGACGGAGGCAGCGGCTAAGAAAGATGCCTGCAATCATGAACCAGAAGAGAAGCAGATGAGATGGAACCTTACCAGAGGCTTTAGAGACACACAGGAGAATGCTCTAGTGAAAAAAGGTCTGTACCAGAACTAGTAGGAAAATAAGGAAAAGGCACTGTGAGGAGGTCCACATGGCAAGAGGGTAAGTAGCAAAAAGGGCTGAAACACAACCCCTTCTATGTTTCTTTTCACCCCACCATCAAAATTATTTGCCCATCTGCAGGCGTATCATTAATGTCTCCTTGGAAGCTGTGCCTTATATTTCTCTGGGGCAACAATCTATATAATAGTCAATCTGAAACTCCATGAACGTCACCACTTCCGGTGCCCACTTTGGTGAGGCAACTCACGTGCGTGTTCGAGAATCGGAAGTGAGCAGCAGATGTGTGTCAGGTTATTTGAGCAGTGGTCAATATACGCAAACCTTTGCAAAATATATTTACTGGCATTACAGAAGATAAAGAGGTCTGCCAAGTAACAAGCCTAGTGATTTCCTGAACAGCATTTCCAGAAAAATCTGAAAATGCAGAATTGCAGAATGAATTGCAGAATGCTTTGTTTCCAAGAAACAGTAATGGTTTCTTTAGCTCTGCTATCCCTCTGGTATATTGCCCCAGGTTAATAATTACAACTTTCTGGAAAAGAAAAGGCTGCAAAACCAAACTAGCCACAAATGAAATCACTGGGCCATTTTATAATAATTTGGTTACTTTTTAAGATGGAAGAATAAAGCATCTTCCTTGCTAACCACCTCTTAATTCCTTTTCCATATTATGATGTCTCAGGGGGAGATATATATTCTTCTGTATAAAAGTAACATACACTATTTAAGTTCAGTTTTTGCTTTTGTATTTCATTGAAGATAAATAAGCACAGACAGAAAAATAGAAGAGAAAATAGGAACAACTCAGGCCCAATATGAGCTTGAGTAATTATGCCAAATTCCTTTCCATCTTGTGTTATGCCCCGTGGAAATCATCTAATCCCTCGTTTCCCTTTGAGTGAGACTAAAAGCTCTTTTCTCAAATTAGATCCAGAGAGAGTGAGACTCCAGAAGAAGCCTGCTGACCTGCAGGCTATCAGGAATGTCTGCTGAATCAGTGATTCTTCACTTTAAAACTAGTAAGTGGCAGAGAGAGAAGAGATAAAGTCTAAAGTTGATCATCAAGGAAATGTAGCATAAGCATATTAAAGTTAGGGTGGTAACCACTCAAAGAGCTAAATATGGAAACTGTTAAAAGTGGTTTCCTCTGAGAAGTGAGCTGGGGGTTGAGGGTGGGGATAGCTGAGGCAAGAGACTGCTTTTCATTATGAGGCTTTCGTACTTTGCAATTTTGTTTTTAACCAACCGTATTTTTATTTGGATAACGTGAAAGTGGAAAAAAAAAAAAGATCAAATGTTATTACATGCCCGCTTACTTTGTCCTATGTTCTACAGATTTTCAAGTTTACGTTACCCAAGTCACAAAAAAGAGAGACTGACTTCTATTTTCCAAATAAAAAGACTGAAATTCAGATGAGGGAGCTACCCAAGGTCACTGAGCACAGACACAAAGCAAGAACCTCACCTCTGACCCAGACTATATTTTACATACTCCCAAACTGCACCTGACAGGGAGTGGATGCACCCTAGTCAACAATCTTTAGACTCTACTATGTGCCCTCCTGGAAGATGACTGTACCAGAGCTCACACAGTAGACATTGTAAGAGGCTCATAAAGAGAAGAAGGAAAGTGCCAGCAGCTGGAGCATGGAACTGGAATCTCCAAAAACACAAAGTCAGCTTCTGAGAAGGGAGGAGCGATGACTTCTTGGATCAGCACACTGCTGCTGTGATGTCAGATGTGTGTGTGTATGAGAGAGAGAGAAAGTTTGCTAGACCAAACTATCCCAATATAGGGGATAGCAACAGAAACTTATTGTGTTCCAGTTTGGGGAGCAAAAAGTTTAAAATCAAGGTGTCAGCCAGCAGGGTTGGCTCTCTTTGAGAGGTGTGAGGGGGACCCTCTTCTGGGCTTTTCTCCATGGCTTGTAGAGGTCTTGCCCTGGTACCCCTTGGACGCTTCCTCCTTCTAGGCTTTCTTCCCCTGCTGTAAGAAATGACACTGGATTAGGGCTCACTCTACTCCCTGAGACCTCATCTCAACCAATTACATGGACAACTCAATTTTCCAAGGGAGGTCTCCTTCTGATGGGGGTTGGGAATTTAGCATAGGAAATGCAGAGAGTGGGGGAGCAATTCAACACATAACACCCAGAAATGACTAAGTCCTTGATGCTTTCTCCTAAACCTTTACATAGTTTTTTGAAGATTTTCTTCTGTGAATACATCCCACTGACCAGTGAAATCAATTGGAAAACAAGACTTGCTGGCTAGGAATTCATTTTTCTATTTTTAAATCTTTTACTGTATAAAATGAAACATGGTAATCTTAGCATGATTTCCTCTGAATGAACACATGCTGGGGGGGGAGAATAAAATAATAATAATCTAAATCCAAATAATATGTATATAGATAGCTATAGTGTTATGTTATGAACATAAAAAAAGCCATACAACAAAGTCACCATCCCATAATAAAAGCACTGGCCCAACGCTTCTTGTAAAAGGTTCAACCTTTCAGTGTGGTGATGTCACATTTTTTTAAAAAAGATTTATCAATTTATACATAGGAAAACTGGAGTGTAGACAAGAGGTACACAGGGGTGAAAGGATTCACCAGAGACAGAGTGGGGGACAGAGGGACAGAGCAGGCAGATCTACTGAAATACACTGCTGAGGGGAGCAGCCTCGGGTCAAGAGAGGTCTGCTGTGCCATGTGTGGGATTCCCTGTCCTGGCAGGGACCTCAGGCTGTAGCTGCAAAAGCACTGAGACTTAACCCCTCCACTACCAGGGATGCCCGATGATGTCACATTTTAAGGGGTCTTGTCCACTTTAACTGTACAGCTGAATAAAGTCTGAGCACCTCAAACTGGGAAGACACATCAAAATTTAAAATCCAATTGACTTTTTCGTTCGACCATGATATTTACCTTTTGCTTTTTCACTCAGAAGAAAAAGCAATGATAACAGTTTTCTTTTTGATTTTTAGTCAACTCTTCTTGAATAGCAAGGATACATCTCTGCACAGGAAGTTTTAAAAAACAATCATTGCCTCTTACTGGATCTATCTAAGCAATAGTTCTTCCACAACATCCACTTATGTATTAACCTAAAAGGCTTTTGCAAATGTGCCTATTTATCTTGAAACAACTATCCTGCATTAATTTCAAATTTAACTACTAGCAGTAAAGAAGTAGATGGTAGCAAATATTTATCAGGAGAATATTTATATAAAGCTGAGAGTTGTCCAAAGACAACAATTTGTTATTCTTAGTCTATCAGTTTTCACTAACTCACTAACTCACTCATTCACTCACTCACTTTTTACTGAGTCATGGGAAAATACCAACCTAAAAGTTGCTTGCTTCCTTAGATGATAACCCTAATTTGGAAATGCAATACATTATTTAAAATAAAAACAGTTAGACATAATGTTATAGATGTGTAAATGGCTATGTGTATGAATAAAAGCTTATCTAACCATAATGAGAAAAAGTAGTAAGATGACATGGGTATATCAATACCCGTGGTTAAGGCACAAAAGAAAATGAATTACAATTTCTTATGAAAAAAAATTTTTCCGGCCCTCCCTGGTGGTGCTGTGGGTTGAAGCACAGCCCTGAGAAGCTAACGCCACTTCAGCATGAATTCGATTCCCACCTACCCGGGAGGTGACCACATGGCGTGGCAGACCTCTCCTGACCCACCCGCTGCTCCCCTCGGCAGTGTACTTTGTGGATCTGCCTGTTCTGCTCCCCACTCTGTCTCTGGTGACGCCTCTCGCCGCCCCTGAGCCTCTGGTCTGTACCCCAGTTCTGTGTGCACAAATAAATAAATCTTTAAAAAAAAATTCTCTTTAAAAAAAAAAAATTCTTCCTCCTTATCTTTAATCTTTTCTCAAACACTCCCTCCTCCTCCTCTTACTTGCCCTAACGGAAGCCTGGCTTTCCCCTGAAAAATACCACTTCCTTTGTCTCTCTTTCCAATGCTGTAACTCTTTCCTCTCCTTTAACCTCTGCTGAACTTCAAGGGCAAGGAAGAAAACTCAGCAAATGCTTCTTCCCCTCCTGGCCCTTCAAGATTCTTGATCCCCTCCACGCTCATGAACACTATTCTTAATCTACTCAGAGCAATGGCATACCCAGGCCATACCCAGACACCCTGCCCAAAGGGTGAGCTCGGAAGCCATGCTGAGTGAGCACCCGGCCACAGGGCCTGATTTCCTGGACAAAGGAGACACCTGACCCGAGTCACACTGCTTAGATTCCTCCCTCCCAGGAGTTTGGGTTTGGAATGTTCTTGGCATAGTATGCTATGAAAAATGGTGTCAAAATGGCACAGAAGAAGAAAAAAATTACATTCATATCCCTTCCATTCTCCATTCATCATTAATTCTCCAAATATTTTCTATTCGTCTGCTGCTAGTCAAACACTGTAACAGCTCTGATATCGTACAGGTCTTCCAGAAGGCAAGAAGTAGAACAGAAAAATTTAGCTAATGCATAGCGCTCACGTGAAAAGTTAGAAAAGTAGGTTGAGATTAAAATTGTAACAGGATCTAATGGCAGAACCAAGACTTGGGGTTTTATCCTGCAGTTAAAATGAAAAAGTAGTTGGTCTACAAAACACTGCTTCACGGACCTGTGTCAAGAATCATTCACACCTCATACTTTGAGTGTAAGCAAAATTGATGGAGATCCCATTCCAACCCACCCTCTTGAGTGCTAACACTGAACTGTACTATGTCAGGGTTGTCCTGCTCTCTGGCCAAGCCAAGAGGAAAAGAGAAGACCATGGCTTCCCTGTGGGTCTCCACTCATGTAGTCGAAGCACCTTGGTGCTGGTTAATATGCTTCTGTCTCCGTGATCTGCTACAATGCCAAGTTCACAAGCAATTCAGTCACTATGTGCAGATGGGCCTGAGTAATATATAACATGTGTTTAGAGATGCAGCTTGGAAGGAGTGAGTTAAAATTTTCTGAAAGACTACCTTGTTGGGTGTGGAGAACAAGTCTGGGAAATATGCCTTCTCTGGCCTAAAGAGGGGGTGGGAGGAATAAGGGTGGAAGGAGAGCCAAATACTTTCAAAGAACAACATTATGTCCTAAGGACAGAGTGATTTAACGGTATGCAACACACCTGTGCTTGCCCAACGGCACAGTGATTAAGAAATACTGTTATCCCCTTCAAAAGGAAGTTTCTGAAGTATTAAAGATGATAACCTCCTGGTGGATTTTTCCACAGCAATTTCAGCAACCATTCTAATCATGCAGCTGAACAGAGAAGGCGAGTGGGGATGTAAGAGAGGGACAGAGGCTGCCCACGGAGAAAGGCAGCTGCTAAAGGAAGAAGCTCTCGGACACAACTCCTCAAGGCTCACGTGAGGGACCAACCCCAGTTCAACACCTTGCTTTCTTCTGTGTCCTGGGTTCTGAAACTGAAATTAGGAAGATTTGGGTGGTCAGAGGTAATGAGCTGTGCAACTACAAATCAGCCTGTTGAACTTCAAACCTCCCTTGTTGTGACTAGTCAAATGCAGATTTTTCTGAGGTGATTAAAAAAAAAGCCTATTTACAAGTTTCTAGAACACATTAACAATCAAAGATTTTATCTGTATTTTAATGATGCTGCCAAAGAAAAAAAAATATTGGAGATTCTTTCATCTTCATGTATTTGTTATCTGAAGCACATGAAAGAAATTTGCTAAGGATGAGTAGCTCCTGGTGTTTTCTCAATAACTACTTCACCTGATTTTTAAAATGGGTAAAGGGTGATGCCTTTTTTTAGATGCAGGGAAAAGGGAAAACACCCTCCACTTGGCTTAGTGATGACAAGGATAGGGGAAAGCTAGGAAATGAAACATTCTACCTCTGTAGCTCCAACCCCTTCATGAATCAAGCTGGAGGAAGGAGCAAAGAGCTGGTGAAATCTCTATGAAGAACATTTACCTTCTCTACTGGCTAGCAAGGACCGGGGTGCCTTGGAGAGGCCTTCAGACCCTACAGTGTCCAGAGCCCAAGAGTAATTCAGGATGAAATGTTGAAGTTCTTCTCTTTTTTTCCTAAGATTTATTTGTTTATACATACAAGAACTGGGGTGCAGACCAGAGGTGGAGAGAGTGACAGGGTTCACCAGAGACAGAGAGAGAACAGAACAGGCAGATTGACTGAAGTACACTGCTGAGGGGAGAGGTCTGCTGTGCCATGTGGGTCAGCTCCCTGGTAGGGACAGAACTCATGCTGCAGTGGCTGCAGACAGCTTCACAGTGCTGTGTTCCAACCCCTTGTACAACAGGGAGGGCCCAAAATGTTGCATTTCTTGAAAAAAGGATCTTTTTCTCTCTAAACCTCTCTTATTATTGTTCCTTCCTCCACCAGCCTAACTTAATTCACATTGAAATTTCCCAGATCTTCACACAGAAAGCTCAAAGGGTAAACTTCTCAATCATATGGACTCATTGATAGGGTTTTCTGTGAGGTCTTGGGTCACTTAAAGAAATCTCTATAAAGATGAACCAATACTAACCCTAGAAATCTGACTGTGTTGTTGGGGCTATGGTGAGGGTGAGGATACGGGTTTGGGGGGGAGTGGCACTCGAAGAAGGTGGGAGGATCAGTGGACAACAGTGGAGGATCATGGGTACTTTGTGGTGGATGTGTGTCAAAACAGACATTTGAGGGGACACGAGCCTGTACCTATGAATCAACAGCTTGTTGTAAATCACTGAATAAAAAATAGTTTAGAAAAAAGAAAGCTATTCATACATGCAATTGGTATTTATTGAGCAACCCACTGAGATCCAAAGAATTCTTTAGTTAGTGGGAATACAGTTCTTTTCAAGATGCGGAGAGAGAGAAGAAACCAATAAGTAACATATGGTATGTATAGGTATGTAATGTATCCAGACACACACAGTATATGTAATAGTGTATGCTATATGATATATGTCAGTGCATACAAATGTGTGTATACTTATACATATGTGTATATAGACATACATGTTTATATATATGTTGGATGTACAAAATGAATACTATGGGAGCTTCTGGACTGGTGAACATAAGGGTTTTGGGGAGAATGTCATGCCTGGACAGGACGTGGAAGCTCCATGCCTTCCCCCCATATCTTACCCTATGCATCTTTCATTAGATATGTATCCTATATAGTCAATCATGGATCTAGTGAGTGAAAAAGAGGAAAGGAAGAAAAAGAAAAATGTATAAACGATGCTGTGCTAAGAGAAAAGCAGGATAGAATAAAGCAGGGCTGCTATTAATAGCCAGGCTGTTAATTAGTTTTACAGATAGAGCATCAAGATATTAAATCTTCACTTTTCAGATAACTATTTCACATTACATTGGCAACATTCATTTTTATTAATCAACGAGCCACTGTGATTATAGATTAACTGCTGTCTTATTCTTGCCCCTGTTTCTTTTTTTCTTTTTTAAAGATTTATTTATTTGTGCATACAGAACTGGGGTACAGGCCAGAGACTCAGGGGTGGTGAAAGACTTCACCAGAGACAGAGTGGGGAGCAGAACAGGCAGATCGACGAAGTACACTGCTGAGGGGAGCAGCGGGCGGGTCAGGAGAGGTCTGCCACGCCATGTGGTCACCTCCAGAGCAGGTGGGAATAGAACTCATGTGGAAGTGGTTTCAGCTTCTTAGTGCAGTGCTCTAACCCGCTGCGCCACCAGGGAGGGCCATCTTGCCCTTGTTTCTTAAGTGCTATTTTAAACTCAAGCTCAGCTAAACTTGAGGATGTGAAGTAAAGGTCTCAGAGAGGGAATCTCCCCTCCAGCTACTGTTCCTGTCTCCTCATGAGAAGAGCCACGGTCACTGGTTTATTTTACCTTTACAAAACCCTTTTGAATGATCCATTCTTGGATTATCCTCTTAAGTGGCACAAGGTTCTATCAATGGCTAGCTGTAAGACTGTAATTTTGAAAGCCATGTAATAATGGTTGTCAGTTTTAGCAAATAAAAGTGTTAGACTGTCCATTCAAATTTCACTTTCAGACAAAGAACATTTTTTAAGTATTTTTTAAAAAGATTTATTTATTTATGCATACACAACTGGGGTACAGGCCAGAGGTGCAGGGGCAGTGAAAGGACTCACCAGGGACAGAGTGGGAAGCAGAACAGGCCGACTGACAAAGTACACTGCTGAAGGGAGCAGTGGGCGGGTCAGGAGAGGTCTGCCGTGCCATGTGGTCACCTCCGGGGCAGGTGGGGATCAAACTCATGTGGAAGTGGCTTTAGCTTCCTAGTGCTATGCTTTAACCTGCTGTGCCACCAGGGAGGGCCCCAAAGAACATTTTTTAGCATAGGTATGTCCCATATAAATTTGGGATACACAAAATTAAGGAAATGGATTTGTATCATATAACTCTATTTTACTCAGAACCTAAGGATCTAAGGATTCTGGGGTGCGGGGGTGCAGGTAGTGAGTTCAATGGTGGGGACAACAAAAAATAGAGAAATGGCTTCCAAATTAGCAGTACATATGGCAAGGCTAACAGCCCAGGTGAGAGCAGGTGCAGAGGAGCTGAATGTAGCTAACAGAGAGCTGGCCCCACCTGTGTCTCCATCAAGGCTCTACCTGCAACAACCTGTGTTATTGCCCAGCCACCCTGTATTCAGCACTTAAGAGGGGATGAGGAGTTGATCATTTCGCAAAGACAGATGGCATCACCATCCACCAACGGGAACAAAAATGGTACTAGAATTCATACATATTATATATAGTTATTATATAAGTAACATTTACATAGTGTTTACTATGTACTAGGCTAAGTATATACTTTTTTTTAAAAAAAATTATCATATATATATTTTGTTGACATCAACCAGGGACTGATAGAGAAAGCGTCTGTGTCCTGGAGACATCCTTAACAAGCTACTGACTCAACGCCATGTACATTGGTTTATAGTAAATTTCACCAAATCAAAGCTCGTTTCTTAGATTTGCCCACATTCTGTTGTCTAAGGATGGTGGCTAATGACCCACAGACAGGTGCTAATAGGTTAATGCCCTTCAGTTCACTGACGTGTTCGACGGATAAGACCTGATACCTTACATGAGGATCATACAGTCAGCAGAGAGGAACAGCTATCACAGGGATAATCAGCTACTTTGAACTCTTGGTAGCAGGTAGCGCAGCAAGTTCTGTTTTAACTCTTTCACTCTCCCCCTAGCCCCATAAAGAAAGCACTGTTGTTATCCTCCTCTTATCAGGGAGCAAATCGAGTTCTAGATAGGTGAAGTCATGGCCCCCAAGGTCACAAAGCTAGTTTGTCCACTTTGCTGCAAGCTTTTGATGATCACTCTGTGGATCAATAGCGCCCTTGTTGCCATCACAGGAACAGCATTGTCAGAAGAGAGGTGCACTCTTAAGTGTCCCAGGGAGCATTCTTAAGCACCCATGCAGGGCAATCGGTGATATGCCTCAGAGAGACTAGGCAAAGCAAAAAGTCACCCCTCCTAAATGACAAGTAGCTCCTGTGCCCACCTTTGAGCCCACCAGGGCATGAGGCCCACAGACAGACTGTTCTGGATCTGTTCCATGTTACAGTGCATGACCAAGTATTTTTAGCCAGTAGTTTTCACTCCTGAATGTAATCAAGCTCACCTGGGGAGGTTTACAAGCTCCCCACTAATACCCAGAAAAAATCCCTGACTAATGAAAACCAGAATCTCTTGGAAAGTCATTCAGTCATGAGGGGTTTTTATGCTTCCAGATATTGCCAATGAATGGCTGAGTTTGGGTGTATACCCATTTGGGCCACTTTGTCTTTCGGGAACACTTGGCATACCTGGCAACATTTTGGGTGATGACAGGTGGAAGGAGAGCATGCTCCCTGCCTCGAGTGAGTAGAGGCCAGGAAGCTGCTAAGCGTCCCATCGGTCAAAGACAGAACCCCACAACGAAGAATTATCTGGCCCAAATGTCACTAGCACTGAGGTTGAGAAACACAATACTCCCCTTTGATTCTATTTATACAGCTTGTACAAAACCCACTGAGATGATTGTACAATCAATAACTAGATCTCTGAAACTCTCTGCTAACCACACATTCAAAGAAATTAAAAATCACATACGGGTGGCCAAAGTTTTCCCTTGCAAGGCGTCCTGAGGACATTAACCTCCATCTTGATTGCATTTGAACCAGTCTACAAAATACATAGGAAAGGAATGTGACCAAGACTGTGCACAATCCATCCTGCACCGAGATTGCCTCTGAGCACTTTTTTTTTTTAAAGATTTATTTATTCGTACAGAACTGGGGTACAGGCCAGAGATGTGGAGGGTGAGAGGATTCACCAGAGACAGAGCGGGGAGCAGAACAGGCAGATCGACGAAGTACACTGCTGAAGGGAGCAGCGGGCGGGTCAGGAGAGGTCTGCCACGCCATGTGGTCTCCTCTGGGGCAGGCGGGAATCGAATTCATGCAGAAGTGGCTTAAGGTTCTTTGTGCCGTGCTTTAACCAGCTGCGCCACCAGGGAGGGCCCGCCTCTGAGCACTTTTAAATAATTAGACGGGATTCTGATGGAGACAGAGTCAGCACTTTATGTCTCTACAGTCTACGCGCCACACAGGGAGTGGCTTACAGGTCTCTGCCGGAGGGTTTCTTATTGACAGGGCAGTTCTGACCCTTGCAAAGATGCCAGCTAGAAGTGCCAGAGAGACAAATGCCCCCAGAAGTAGCGCTTAATGAAATGGGTGGAGACTCAGTGAGGCTTCTTCACAGCTCCCTTGGGACTGCCAAGCTCCCAAGCTCTGAGAGGTACACGGGGCTAGTGAGGTTCTATGACTGTCAGCACCATGTTCCCAGCCCACTGTTGGTGCTCCCTGGGAACAAATTTCTGACACTGAGACTCTCATCTCAGGCTCTACTGCTGCAGCAGCGCACGTCTCAAAAGTGATGAAACAATGGATGGACATAGTGCATTGAAAAATGAGGTAAACAGGGCCTTCCCTGGGGTGCAACAGGTTAAATGCAGCACTAGAAACTAAAACCACTTCAGCATGAGTTCAAGTCCTGACCAGGGAGGTGACTCACAAGGCGCGGCAGACCTCTCCTGACCCACCCTGCTCCCCTCAGCAGTGTACTTGTCAGTCAGCCTATTCTGCTCCCCACTCTGTCTCTGTGAATCTCCTCACAGCCCCTGTACCTCTGACCTGTACCCTGGTTCTGTATGCAAATAAATAAATCTTTAAGAAAAAAAAAAAACAAGTAAACAAAAAGGAAGTAGGAGACCTCTGAGATAATACTGGTACAAAAAGAGATTGCAAAAAAGTTATTAATATGTTCAGGCAGATTAGCAAAGATATTGCATTCACAAAAGCATAAGAGTATGCTATTTCAAAAAAGGGAACTGTGAGAACAAGAAAATGTTCTGGGAACTTGGAGAGGTGGAAGAAATTAAAAAAAATAAATAAATATAGCAGTTGTGGGTAAAAATCTAGCAAATTTCCATGGAAAAGAACAGAAATTTTACAAAGGATGATGGAGAATAAGGACAACACTATGTCAAACACACATGTCAGTATAGGGGTCCAACACTCATCTAAAAGGATCTCCCCCACTCAGCAAAGAAGAAAAAGGCACAAAATTGTCACAGAAATAATATAAGAAAAGATGTTTGAGAACTGGTGTGTTGGGAGCCTTCCAGGCACCGATCCCCACCCTACTTTGTAAATAGCACCCTTAATGTCTCATTTTGTTCAAGACACTCCTGGGTGCAAAGGAACACCTATTAATTCAGTTTATTAATAAGTAAGTCTCAACAAAGTGGTACATTGTATTGTGCTAAAAACTCAGCACCTATTTGGTACTAAACTTCTCAAACATGGAATTGTCTTTGATGCTGCCACATTTCTTGTTTCACACTAAATTTCATGTGGCATTTAGTTTTTTGGCTCTCCCCTTCCATTTTTGTATTAATCATACCATCTGTGGAAAACCCCACTTTGCTGAGATACTGACATCACTGAAGGAATGTAGCAAACTAATGCTGAAACCCCAATAAATGTTTTGCCTGGTGCCCAGCTGATATTACTATGTTTTCATTGACATTTTAAAATATTTTATAGCAATCTTCTGAGTTCCTTGAGGCATACGAGGGCACCCTGGCACACAGTTTGGAAACCACAATTTTGAGCATAGTAATGCATCAAATAGTAGGACATTGATTAACAAAGCCACAAGAAATCATTATATACAATGGAGAATATTAGTTTTTAAAAAGAAGTTATTAATAGTTTCTAGAATTGAGAAACAGGTCACAGAAAAGAAAAGAGAATAAACATAAGATTTCTCACCAGCGATTCTGGAAACTGCTGAGGGAAAATGATTGTGGACTTAGCCCATCATACTTAAATGCAGTGAGAGAATGGATTAAAGAGATTTTTCACACATTCACCTCTCAAATGTTCTTTCTCAAGCTACTGAGGAATGTGCTCCAGAAAAACAAGGGGGTAAAGCAAAAATAACGGAGAGCAGATTGAGGAAAACATATAGAGGAGGAAGCTGAGGACTCCAAGGAAGATGACACGTGGCAAGCCAGACAGAAGCAGTCAGAGGCGCTGGGCTCTGGGAGAAAAGCAATCAGAGCAGCGGGTGACTGATGTGTATGCGCATTTCAGAAAATTATTGCTGTAAGTTTGATAAACTTTATGCTGCACTGAAACAAGTTTGGAGATAGGTTTTAAAAAGCTAAGCAAATGGGAAAAAAAAAAAATGATGTAGTAACTGCACGAAGCCTGATGAGAGAATGTTAGTTGAGTGGAAAGTGGAACATCATCATCATTTAATGCACATAGACTGATTTAGTCAGTAATAGCAGAAATTAACATTAGTTAATTAGTTTAGGGGTGTTGCTCAAAAATATTAGAGTACGTATTATGATATATAATGATATATGATTCATAATGCATATTTTAATATTATAAATAATATTTCTATATTGCTATCAGAATATATTTTTAATATGAAAAGAAACACTTCAATATAAGAATATACATTTCACTATCCTTGGGAAATGGAGAAGCTACGGGAAAGGGTAGGCAAAGGGAAGCTATAAGCAGATATTACTTTGCTTTAAGTAAATTTCAAAAATGAAGTGATGAATAGGGGACAATAGTTGAATATTGCAAGCAAAAAGAAAAATCATTAACCTTGATTTTCACTGCAGATGAAAGGATGTTTGAGATGAAAGTATTTGAAATTCAGGGCTCCAAGTAGCCAAGTAATTACCTATATTTTCAGTTTCACTTAGCTTATATAACACTTCTGCACAAGTCACCTGGCCAGTGGAGCATTCCTTTCCACTTCCAATGTGCTGACAACCTTCAGCTAGCCCATAAACTCTGTTAAAGCATTTACTCCTATATCATTTTTTTGTGTGATTAAAATTTACTTGTAACTTACAGAAATGTAATTTATTGCTCTACTTTTCTAATTTATTGCTCTACTTTTGTCACACCTCTGGACTGATCTATTTTAGAACAGAAATTTCATCTCATTCCTCTATAACTTTTTGCTTTAATGTACCAGCAAGGTCCTATCTTACACACATTAAAAGAAAAATTATTTTAAGAACTAGTGGCTTAGCTCTTATACACCAGGTGTCATCGATTCAAACTTTTTCCTATCTATGATGTGGGGAAAGTGTCCTAAAATTACTAGAGTTCAGAATGGAAGCCAAGTTCTCCCACAGCGTACTTACACCTGTCTCCATCATTCACAGAACCTCCCACTCTTAGACCTCTGTAGATTGAATGATTTGCTTAATTATACTCAGCTGACATTATACATGCAGCTTGAACCAACCTACAATTCAAAATCTTAGGGGATATGTTTTTTTCTTTGCTGTAACAGGGTGGAGGAAAAGGGGAGCTTCCAGGTTCCCTGCCCAACCCAAAAGGAGGGTGGAGCTGAGCAGGAAGGGGAAGAACCTGGAAAGGAGACTGGGGAGGAAGGAAGCAAGATGGAGCCAGAAGGAGACCCGAGGGAGCACAGGGAGCAGAGACACCTGTGAAGAAGCAGCTCTTGTTTCTTGGCCCTGGACTGGTTGAAACAGATGTGGGTGAGAGACCTGTGGGGAGGGTTACTATGGCAGCATTTATCTTGGTTTTGATTTTGCTCTTTTCCTCCCAGACTTGTCTGGCCATTTCTGACCCTTCTCTATGGGTCCCCTTCCAGAAAGTGCTTTAGGCTTGTGGTGGGCTTTCAGGCCTTGCTTTGGGTCAGTCCCTTTGGGTGGACTTTTACCCACGAGGGGACGGGCAACTTTGGGTGTTTGATTAAGAAACTATATTCTTTGTCTTTTTTGTATTGCACACTGATTGCATTAAAGTTCTTTTCATTAAAGGTCTTATGTTTTGTCTTGATGCGATGGATGGCTGAACCCATTTAGAGCAGGCAGGTTTGGGGCCTCAAGGGTGCCCCTCTCTCACTACCTGTAACCCTTCTCGTACCAAATTTTAGACATGTGACGGCCTTTGTTGTCCCTTTCTATGTAATGGTATCACTTTTTATCTATACCTACATTAAAGGGTAGCCCCAAGGTACTCAGCCTTCAAGCAAGAATTCTTGAGATTTCCCATCTTAGTTTTTTCTTCTTTAAGAGCAGACAAAGCATGATACATGATACATCTTTCCTTGGGTGTCTCCTTGGTGTCCATAAAACATATTAC
Organism: Condylura cristata; assembly: GCF_000260355.1. Classification (NCBI taxonomy): domain Eukaryota; kingdom Metazoa; phylum Chordata; class Mammalia; order Eulipotyphla; family Talpidae; genus Condylura; species Condylura cristata. The sequence goes on along the minus strand of NW_004567110.1, from coordinate 13,200,137 downwards.
TAAATAATAGAATAAAAGACTAAAGTATAGTGATAATGTTATAACAGTTCAGTGAATAGCTTACATTTTCAATAAAAGAAATGCTAGAGCTTCATTTGACAAATAAATTTGACAAATAATTTGACAAATAAGACTTCCATATTCCTATGATTATTAGAAAAAAATTCAAAAAATTTTGAATTTTGCTATGCAGATTAAGTCCTACATGTTGTCATTCCCTTTACAAAACATTTTTCTGCATGTTCCGACATAATCAGCACTTAGACATTGTTCACATTTGCCCACCAAAACCACAACAGCCTACGCCATGGTCTGGTTGGTGAAAACATCTTACTTTGCTGAGAATCATCAGCAAACCACGCCCTTGTGGGATCATATTCACGCCTACAAGACAAACCAATTCTTTGGGGCCACTGGTTCCCCATTATGGCAAGTTCCCAGCTGTTCCTTGTGCCCCCAAACTATTAAACACACATGGTCAATCCCTCTATTTAACCTACTCTCTGTAAGTAATATTTAGCTGAGCATGTGATATGACATGTTACGGCTTAGGAATTATTGAGCACTTACAATGTTCTAGGCAATGAGCTACCACTCTACTACTCTACACCACTAATTTGCACCTTTCATTGGACCTACTGATTAAGAAATAGAAGCGGTGATAAGCAACTTGCAGAAGATCACACAGCTAGAAGGAGAATGTAGAATCTAAACCCAGATAGAGTAAATCCCAGGCCCACTCTTTAAAATCCACTGCACTGAACTGCTTTGAGAAATTAATGGCACCGATTAGAAACAAGGGCAGTTTGAAGAGCAATGGAACCCACTGGATATGATGCGTGGAGTAGTAATACCCAGCAACCTGTCAAACTGTGAACAGATCTTTGCACACTTACCAACATGCTAGGAATGATATTTCAAAACATAGGGACGAGCAGAGGTTTAAAAAAGCACTGAGCTGAAGTATGGGTCATCATTTTAATTTCCATTATAATCATTCTGAATCATGAATTTTTCCATTTTGTCCCTCTCACATTGGGAGGGGGCCCATCTGCATGGTCACTGACTTCATGGTGCATGCCACATATTTTCTCTTAAGTCTCACTCTGCAGGCCAGAGCTCAAGGCAAGCATTATTATAGATCAAAGCCAGTGAAGTGGGTAATGAGGTTTGGTACATAAAACACTTGGTATTAAATGCCGAGGAAATTCTGCCTCTTCTTTAACACTGACTGCTTGAAATGCATCATTTGAAAGGGAATTCTTAGTAGGCCACTAGCTGCCAGAGAATAATTTCCCTTCACCAGACAGACCACTGGTAGCTTCAGCTAGATGCCTTTCCCAAATGCAGAGCTGTGTGCAACGAGTTATTTTTAATACATACTCCATGGGGTGACTGCTAAAATGCACCACTGAACATGAAGAGATAACCCGCCACGGCAGAAACTAGGAGTTGAAGGACCTTTCCCATCAGCTTCTCTTAAGCAATATGGTCTGAATTCTCAGGTTGATACATATGCTTAAAAAAGAAACAATTAAAATATCTAAGCAGACAGTTTTCATCTCCTCAGGTAGAAAGCATTCTTACATATGCAGACTGTTAGGTTTCTGAGCTACAGGGGGGCAAAGGAAAGATGGCTATAAATATAACATTAAAAGGATAATTACATTTTCCTTTAACTTTTAAAATCACGTCTGGCTCCTCTTTTGTCAACTGTCTTTCAAGATGGGTCTGCATTAAGTGCAAGCCTCCTAGGTCTATAAAGTCAGCTCTTTATTCCTCCGCAGAGCAGGGAACATTTTTCATCATTGCATGCAAATGTTGATCACTCAGTGGGCAGGAAGAGGTGTCCAAAAAAGGGTCACTAAGTCCCCAACTTCCTTACTGCCCTTCTTTTCTCCCTTTGTCTTTTCCTCCCTCCTTCCTTTCATTTCTGTTATTTACACACACACACACACACATATCCTTTCTGACACATTTTTCACAGCCTAACTTGAGGCCGCACCATACTGTCTGTGCTGGGGCACACATCCCACTATTTGTATTGCCAATTACTGCAAGCTCTCTGATATCAGACAACACCCACGCCTTTCGACCTCTCAGATCGCTCTTTGTCCACTGCGAGCTTGCATGTGTTTGTGCAGGCAGGAGAGCTGGGCAGAGGCGTTGATAGCCTAATGTCCAGCACCCTCACTAATAAGGGAACCTCATCAAATCAGTCAAGCTCTGCTCTTGCCTTCCTCCTGTCAAGAAGGGGTTCACGCAGTCTGCCCAACCCTCCACAGAGGGCTGTCCAGGTAACAAAGCATATTGTGAGTCAAATCATACAAATGAGCCAAATCACTTTCACAGAGCTATGCCTTGCAGAGTCAAGTGCTCCTGAGTAAAATTCAGGGTCAAGGAGCTGGATGCCCACGGGGAGTGAGTGGCTTCATCTCACCAGAACCTGGCCAACCTCATGTAGGGCGTGGCTCCAGACGGTACACTTGAAATTCAAACTGAGCATGTCATTTCCTTGCTTAAAGTGCGTTATGCTCTCAGTGAAATCCAACTCTGTAACAAGGCCTTTTCTCTGCGTAATTCTCTAGATTTTCTTCACTCTCCCCCTCAACAAGTTCTGAAGGTCAAATTCTGCCCACTGAGTCACAGTGAGTAGAGTGATTGCCCAAGTTTTTTTTTTTGGGGGGGGGGG
>NW_004567110.1:13125606-13197345 GCF_000260355.1 Condylura cristata | reverse complement strand
ACCCAGCCTCTCCAGGAATGAGTCAGATGCCCTTCCCATGGGTGACACCAGAATCCCACAAGCCTCCCTGTGGGACTTTTCACTTGATTCTGGAGAAGGCCTCATGTGTTTATCTGTTTCTCAAGGGCGATGCCTTCATGGCATGGGGTGCATGGAACATACTCAGTATTTTGTTTGTTTGTTATATGGGTGAATAAATGAATGAAAGAAGGCATTCTGTGCAAGGAGGCAGGAAGTAATTAGTTACTGTGAGCCAGTGCAATCTTGAAGTACTACCTGGGAACTCTGCACCATTATAACTTCAGCAGACCAGATGTGCCAGATGTGGCAGAAAGCAAAACAGCACCCCCACCCTCAACACACACACACACATACACACACACACATGTCAATGTTTTCATCTCCAGCTCTCATGAATAGATTCCCTCATGTGGCAGAGGGAAATAGGGTTGCAAATACATTAGGGTTGCTACTCGGTTTACTTAAAAATGGGGAGGTTATCCTGGATTATCTGAGAGTAGCAATGTCCTCAAAAATATTGAGGGAGGTAGACAGAGGTTAGAGTATTTTGATAATGAGAAGGACTCAAATTGCTATAACAGGCTTATAAAAGTGGAAACGAGATGTGAGCCAACTTGTGAGTTGTCTCTAGAAGCTTCTGGAAAGTGAAGGAAACAGATTTCACCTAAGGCCTCCAGAGAGGGATAATGCTCCTCTATGGACACCTTAATTTTAGCTCAATGAGATCTGCATCAGGCCTCAGGCTTAAAAACACTAAGATAAAACTATGTGTTTTCATTTACTAAGGCTTCTGGTAATATAACAGAGCATCAAGAGAAAAACAAATGTACCAGACAGTAGAAGCTTAATGTGAACCAATCATTCTCCTCACCTTTGGGCCTTCCCAGTCAGCCAGATCAGGGCCAGCGTCCTTAACCTCTTATCTCATAGGCTGTTTATGAGGCTTGAACCTCAGCCTCAACTTATCACTGTTTCCTTGGCAAGAACAAAGATTAGTGTCTCAATATTCTTCAAACAGACATGCTCATAGCTTGGGCTCCTGTGAGGATCCAAGGATTTGGTCAACAACCGAGGCAGGCCCTTCACGGACCCCAAGCAATGCCACACACATCTTCATTGGTAACGGTACTTGGAGAATGGTTTCATAAAGGGCTGCCTAGAGTCTCCCACTTTCATTATGACCTCGGAAGTCACTGTGCCATGTGTTTCACTACTGAGCCTTTTTTTTTTTTTTTTAAGATTTATTTATTTGTGCATACGGAACTGGGTACAGGTCAGAGGTGCAGGGGTGGTGAGAGGGTATAGGTCAGAGACAGAGCGGTGAGCAGAACAGGCTCTACAGGTATCTACAAAGTACAGCTGATACTGCTGAGGGGAGCAGTGGGCGGGTCAGGAGAGATCTGCTGCGCCATGTGGGTCACCTCGGGGCAGGGTTCGAACTCATGCTGAAGTGGCGTTAGCTACTTAGTGCTGCGCTATAACCCACTGTGCCACCAGGGATGGCTGCTACTGAGCTCTTTTAAGACAATTTACTTCATTTCTCCACGCTACTCATGTGTACAATATAATCATCAGAAGGCATTGTATTACTTCTAAATTGAGAGTTGGGTGACATTATTCATAAAATTCAATCCATAGGGACCTCCCTGGTGGCACAACAGATTAAAGCACCACATTATGAAGCTCTCTGAAGCCACTGCAGCACGAGTTTGATCCCCCACCAGGGAGCTGACCAACGTGGCGTGGCAGACCTCTTCTGGCCCACTGCTGCTCCCTTCAGCAGTGTACTTCATCAATCTGCCAGTTCTGCTCCCCACTCTGTCTCTGGTGAAGCCTTTCACCCACCACACCTCTGGTCTGTAAGCATAAATAAATAAATCTTTAAAAAATATATATGTCAAAAAATTCAATCTGTGATCATAAAATGGCTGTTGAAAATGTGTTATTTAGTGTGCTGGGGCTGAATTTACAGAGTTGAAATGACACAGACTGGGCGAGGGGGTCCATGAGTGGTTGGCTGGGTTTCTATGAAAATCAAAGACCACAGAGAGAAAATATCTTGTAAAAAAAGTGCAACTGTTAGCTGAAAGGTGAAAATGCAAGTTTCAAGACCTAAGTGCAGGACTCTTGGGTATTTCTTATGAATCTATGCAACCTTAAAAAGTACAATTCCAGGCCCTCCCTGGTGGTGCAGCGGGTTAAAGCACAGCACTGAGAAGCTTAAGCCACTTCCGCATGAATTCGATCCCCGCCTGCCCCGGAGGTGACCACATGGCGCGGCAGACCTCTCCTGACCCGCCCTCTGCTCCCCTCAGCAGTGTACTTCGTCGATCTGCCTGTTCTGCTCCCCACTGTCTCTGGTGAATACTCTCACCCTCCGCATCTCTGGCCTGTACCCCAGTTCTGTATGAATAAATAAATCTTTTTTTTTTTTTTAAAAAGTACAATTCCTTAAAGTTCAAAATCTCAGCTCATCCTGAGGTTCTTGTGCCCCTAAAATCACTGCTTCTCTTCTACTTCCCATCTTCCTACCCCACTACCCCTACTTCTGCTTCTTCTTTTTTTAAATATATTTATTTATTTAACATCATTCTTGATTTTGTGCATTTTTTTCATCTTGGTTGTAATCCCCGTGGACTTCCCACCACCAATTCACCCCATCCCCACTTCTAACCCTGGAGAAAGTGACTATGAAGGTGACATTTCAGGTGACCTCAACAGCTATCCTCCCTGGAAATGGTCCTGGGGAAAAACCTTGAGGGGACAGGGTTAATGTCTGGTGGGCCACTCTTTCTGGTCAGTCCCTCAGAAGACCTTTAGGATCCAATGATGATTCTGTCTTATACCTTCACACCTCAATACGAGTCATGCAGAACAGCTACTCCTTGATCTTGATAAAGTTATGGGGAAGCTGATTTTATTATAGTTTCAGTTACAAAAAGTTGACATATTTCAAATTATGATTTTACTACTAATCTAAAAGCAGAAAACTCCCCACACCCCAACCCAGCGATGCCAAGAAGGTCTGTGCAGGTGTGCCCTGCCCAGTTCCAGAGAACGTCATCTGCGTGGCAGCCTATGTCACTGGTGTCCCCTGGAGTAATTGGGTTCATATCTGCCTGGTTTGGTGCAAAGTCCCTAAAGTGTGACATGAGTTAGCATGTAAAGATTTCTGATACAAACTCTGATAACTCTTAGTTAAATACTTACCTAATGGACACAGTTGCTTCATTATTTAAGTCTGAGTTACAATTTAGTGTCCCTGCTGGTGTGTTCAACACTGCCTCGTTGACAAGTTGGGGAAAATGACAACAGGTCCCTCTTACAGAAACACACTCGGTGCGGTAGGGTTTAATGGCTCCACCTTCTTTCCTGTCCATCCAATTCAAGTAGCTGGTGTACATGTCTTCTGCTCAGGGCTGAACTGATCATCTCAGCATATTTGCAGGGGGTGGAAGGACAACTAACTGAGGATGCTTCAGCTCACTTTAGTACAGTCTTGTAGATGCCCTGAGTATCAGTTTCACCTAGAAGTCACTAGTACATGCTCTGAAGTCAGATGGACCTAAATGCCTGTTAGCTATGTCACCTTAAGCAGCTAACCTGTCTGTAAATATCAATTTCTTTAGCATACAATGAGCAATGGGACTAGGCTCATGGAGTTACTAGAAGTGTGAAACACAATAGATGCAAGCCAACCCTGGCATATATTAAGTGCTTGAGAAATACTTGCTATTGCTGTGACTCTTTTCACCCAGAGAAATGGTCTCCTAATATTACAACTTTACAGTACCAAAAATAAGCAAAATAGAGTAAAAATAAGAAATTGTAGTTCTAGTAAAGAAATCAAAAGGACAATCCCTTAGGAGGGTTAATTTCATACTCATTTCATTTGAGCTGTAAAAAATAGCTAATCACAGCAGGCATGTACTGGTTGCCTTAAAAAAAAAATAGGGGCTCTCCCTGGTGGCCCCTATTATGAGGCTCTCCAAAGCCACTGCAACATGTGTTCGATCCCTGGCTAGGGAGGTGACCCACATGGCGTGGCAGACCTCTCCTGACCCACCCACTGCTCCCCTCAGCAGTGTACTTTGTCAATCTGCCTATTCTGCTCCCCACTCTGTCTCTGGTGAATCATCTCACCCCACACCTCTGGCCTGTACCCCAGTTCTGTAAGCATAAATAAATAAATCTTGAAAAAAATAGTTATTTGGGGCCTTCCCTGGTGGTACAGTGGGTTTAAGCACAGCACTAAGAAGTTAAAGCCACCGCAACATGTGTTCGATCCCTGGCCAGGCTGGTGATCTACATGACGCAAGAGACCTCTCTTGACCTGCCCGCTGCTCCCCTCAGCACTGTACTTCCTCAGTCTGCCTGTTCTGCTCCCCATTCTGTCTCTGGTGAATCCTCTCACTGCCCCTGCACCTCTGTCTTGTACCCCAGTTCTATGCATAAATAAATAAATCTTTAAAAAATAGTTATTTGGGGGCTTTTTTACACAGCATCCCTGTCAAATAAGCATGTCCAGCTTTTTTCTTTACTCCCAGTTTCAGAAGAAGACATTGAGATGGAAAGAAGTTAGATGACTGTGTGAGCAGCAAGCTGTTCAGGGGTGGTGATGATCCACTAGGGGGCGCATGGCATGCAATGGGGTAGAGATTGACAGCAGAGAAAGATGTAATCTCAGTTCCCTCTTCACACTAACAAAGTGGGGGGAGACAACATGACTTTCAAAAAATGTATAGACCTATCTTTAAAATATCCCCTTAGCTCTCTCATCCCATCAGCTTACATATGCAAGACTGACAGCATAGAATTTCTGGAATCAAGATTGCATTTCAGAATAGGTAGTTCTGATAGGTCATTGCAGCTGGCAATACCTGTACTGGTCCAAACTATAAAGACAGAAAGTACGGAGAGTGTGTATTACTTGATTTGGTGGTATATAATGACGCCCTCTGCATTAGAAATAGCACTGTTTTGAGTGAAATCTCTACTAGCTTCTTTTAAGGGTGATTGATTTCTGAAAACTCAGGCTAGGAATAATATTGCTGCCCCATATCTGGAAGGTCCTACTTGCAACACATGATAATATCTATAACAATGTGTCATTAGAGGTTTTTCTAAAACTCACTTTCTAATTGTTATAGCAACTACATCAAGACTCACATAATTGCTTGATTTGTTTGCTTTGTCCATGTTTATTTTTAACTTTCAGGAACTGCCTTTCTTCCTCTTTCAGGGTGAGAGTTTTGTTTGGTTTGTTTTATGTATATATATATATATATTATTTGCTAAGTCATCATTCATTACACTGAAACCAAAGTGAAACAAAAAAGAAGAGACATACTGAAGGGCAGCGTCTCAAACAACAGGACCACCTTTTGTCTTCCCTGATATTTTACAGGAAATATTATCAGCAGGGTCCAGCAGATGAGAATCCAAACTACACTTGCACCAGATTCCAACCCGCCCCTGGTCACACAAACCAACACACACTTGAGTCAAGAAAACTTTTTAGTATTTACTTATGTTAATCATCAAGCCAAAGCAAACAGTCTTCCACTTCCTGGATCATTCACAGCAATTAAATATGAAGACATCACACATCCTCTGGACAAATAAGTCCAGGAAGGAGGGTCTGTGTCTGAGCCAGGGGGTGGGCCATAGGGTTGCATAGCTGTCCCAGGTTACCAAAGTCCACTTTCCAACTGTGAACTTTCTTCGTCCCACATACCAGCACCACCATGAATGCGAGGAAGCTGACCTGAGTCCTCCGTTTAGCACTCAGGTCATCCACCAGTTTACAAGTGTCTGTTGAATCATTGTGTTTCAAAGACTATGCAGCTCCTGGATTCATTCTCTCAGCATGTCCGGGGACACCAAAGCTCTTGAAAGAGCAACCATAACTAAATAAAAGAACCAGACAACTCAATCTCTGGTCAGGGGGGAGGCAGGCAAATAAATAAAATAATAACACGATATTAAGTGCTGACAGCCGTGTGTGCAAAGTGAGCTGGGGACAGAGGGGTAGAGAGCAGGGAAGAAATGCAGCTGCAGTGGCAAGGAGAACGGAACCCCTTTTTCTGCTCACTGCTGCTTGTTGTTTGTCCTGCCCCTCCCCCCTCCCCCCCACACCACAGAAGGGTGCACAATCCCACAACCCTGTTATCTACTATCCTAACCGTCCATAATTGCGGAGCTTGGGGACATCAGTTCCCTGGAGAGCAGTTTCTAATATGGTCAAGTGCAGGGGGAAACTGAACAAATACAAAGTTGTTTCCACAACTTTGGTGGGGACCCCAATAAACTCAAGCAGAAAAGTCACTTCCCGGGCCTTCACCCAGGACAAGCTGGAATCCAAACCAACAGGGTCAAACACCTGGCAGCAGAAATGAACATCTGCCTAAAGCTGATGCAGTTCCCAGCCCTGGCACAACCTCCCGGCAGAACCCCACTTCCTACAGGAAGTCAGGGACAGTGGGAGTTTTAGCAGTCAAACATCGCCACCTCCTCTGGTTCCTTTAGGATTCCTGGGTTGCCTGGGCTTGGAGGTGAAAAGTGTACCAAAGGGGAAAACTATCAGTTTTTATTACTCACTGCGCTGACTTTGACTTCGTAACACCGAGATAAATATCTCCGTATCTACCCTTCATTTCCAGTTTCACTTCCCAGCTCTAGCGGCACTTGGATTGTTCGCAGATAAATGTGAGACCCCGAGCATGAATGAAGCAAGCGACCCCTGGCGTGGCACACAGTAACTCGGGACACCCAGACCCCCCCCCCCCCCCCGACCTGAGACAGCTCAGGTACCGGTGGTCAAAGCCAGTACCGACTCCCGGGCGGGAACGAGCTGCCCCTAGGTGGAGAAAAGTTGTCAAAACTCCACGCCCCCGCCTCGGTCCCCAGGGGTGTGACGGCGCGTGGGTGAGCGCGCAGGGTGCGGTAGGAGTGTGCTGGGGTGTAGGCGCGCCAGGGCGCCCCGCGCGGCGTTAACCCCTTACCTTCCAGGAGCACCTCCTTGCCTGCGCGCTTCAGCGCCTGCACCGCCTCGTCGTGGGTGGCGTCCCGCAGGTCTGCCCCGTTCACCGACAGGATGGCGTCGCCCACGTAGAGGGCTTGGGTCTGGTCTGCCGCCAGCCCCTTGAAGATCTTGCTGATGAGGATGGGCATCTTGTTCTCCTTGCCCCCTTTGATGCTGATGCCCAGCCCACCCAGCTCCTGCTTCAGCACCTTCACTCCACGCTTCTGGTTCGAGATGGACTCGGGCACCTGTTCAGGCAGGTCGGTGAAGGCGGTGCGGACCCCAGCTGGCGAGTCCGGGGGCTGCGCGCCGCCGGTGCCCGGGTGCCCGGTGCCCGCGCCCCTGCAGAACGAGCCATTGGTAGCCGTCCCGATGCCGTTGTACGCCGCAGCGCCCTCCTCGCAGCTCAGAACCAGGGCGTCCTCGCTCAAGTTCACCAGAACTTTGTGCCAGCGATCCCGCACCAAAACTTCCAGCAGCCCGCTCCGCTGCGCCCGGCCGCCTCCTCCGTCTGCCGGCCCCGCCGCAGCCGCCGCCGCCGCTGCTACCGCCATCTTTCCGGCATTCTTAAAATGCCATGTGATTGCAAAAGGGGGGAAAAGTGGGGAAGGGTTGCGGGGGGAGGTCGCGGGGCCTGGGGCCGCGGGGAGAGCGCGCTCCGCCGGGAGGAGGACCGGCGCGGGGCTTCGCTCCGGGAGTTGCAGGCGCGCTCCGCGCCAGTTGGCCGCAGCCCAGTTCCCCCTCGCCTGATCCTGGGCGGGGTGGAGCAACCTAAAAGAAGAAGGAGAGATAGAAACAGGGGAGAGGAAGAAGGGCAAAAAAACAGCTGCCAGTTGCAAAACGCTGAACTCGCGGCGCAGCTCCGCGCGGGGGAGATCCGGTAGGAGGAGGCGCGCGCGCCGGCAAGGGCGGGACCCGCCGCCGGTGGCCGCTCACCTGTTCCTGCCGCCGCAGGCTCGGCGTGTGACCGCCTCGCGCCGGCCCCGATCCTCCTCGTCTAGCTCAGAGCCGCCGAGCAGCAGGGACCGCGTCCCCGGGAGCCCTCTCCCCACCCGCCAGCCCTTCTTCTCCACTCGCCCTTCTCCCCGGGCGCCCACTAGGCACCTCTACCCGTTCTGCGTGCCTGCCTCGATTCCCTCCCTCCTGCCTTGCTCCTGAGCCTCCTTGCGTTTCACACCACGGGTTAAATTGGCGCTCAGTCCTAACCCGCACCGGGTCTAGTTCCAGGTCTCTCCACTCGGGCTTCTTCAAGCTATGCTCGAGTTTGCCTATTGACTTGTTACCTGTCTCTCCTAATCGCGAGGACTCGCAGGTAGATTCAAACCAAGGCCCTGATTTATTTAAGTTCTTGTTCCAAGAACCCAGAATTAAATGTCAGCTTACCCCGCAGCGAGGAGGACCGGCGCGGGACTCCACTCTGCAAGTTCCAGAGAAGCTCCCGCCAGGGCCCCAAGTGTCCTCTTTTTAAGTGCTGGCCATCTCTCTGACCAGTCTCTGAAGAAGTGTCTCTGCTGGCTGGAGCTTTCAGCAGGTCACTGCCTGCCCCAGACCCCAGGGACAAATGTTCTTCTGGCTCTAACACATTTTATGCTCAATGCTTCTGCTTCTTGCAACTTTCACTTTCTTCCCAAGATCCAATATTAAAGGTGTCCCTGCACTGGATTGGATCTCAAAAGCTCTTTAGGCATTTTGTTTGGAGCCCAGACTGCACTTTTCCAGGGAAGCAATATTATAAGGTTACCTTCTGAGGCCAATCCAGAAAGGTCAACAAAACCTATGTCATAGCTGAAGCTGCCAAGTCCTTGTCTTTGACCTTCTCAACTTTTCCCCCATCCTAAGCAGACCTCATGGAACTCCCCAGGGGTTTCATGTTTCTCATTTAGCACTCCTTTCCACTCCCACTCTGCTCTTTCCCCAAAACTAAAACAAGACACACGCAAATCCCTAAAGGTAAACCCAACTCAGCAAGGCACCAAAAAGGCAAGAAATCTTACTGAACTCCTTCCCACTGATGTGTGATCACTGAATGCTCTCTTGATCTTCCAGAGTGACATGAACTTGTCATTCAGAATGCTTAAAAAACCCAGACAAATTCCAAAAGGGTCAGTGATCCAGACAGACAGGGTCACAAAATAGAATGAAAACACTTGACTTTTTTCCGAGGGGAAATCATTTTAGCTTGGGGATGGGGGGCGGGGGGAGAAAGAGAGGGCTTGGATTCATGCTTCTGCTTTCAGCCCCCATTCTTTCCTATATGTTTAAATCACCAGTTTTCCAAAAGCCCTTTATTCTTTCATGTAAAGATGCCCACCTCAGGGACTAAGCAGCCTGAGAACTGGCACCAGAAACATTGGTGTGGGGCGGGGGTGGGGGTGAAACCTGCTGGAACTGTGCTCTGCCTTGGAGGCTGAGGACTCACACACATTTCTTCTCAGGGAAATTTATCTGAAAAGGTCTTGAGTGTCTTGAGTGTTCCTAGTCCTCTTCCCCCAGTAACCTGCCAAATCTTACCAAATAATGTGTAAGACCCACAATAATAGTGACACAGAGTAAAAGGAGGGATAGTATAATAAATGCAGAGCCTGTAGGAAGCAGGGTAGGAGATCAGTGGGGTCCTGACCACAACTACATCTCGATTCAAGTGTCACTGCCCAAGAGAGGGTGTGTATTCTAATCCAACACAGGTGGAGACAGGTACTACAGTATGAATGTGCTGATTCATCAACCCAGGCAGATTCACCCCTGAACTGAAATTCTCCATTCACATCACTATGTCTTGCCTCTGGTGTCAAGCAATGTGGGAGGCTCAGGTATAACTAGAATTAATTTATAGAGTTGCCATAGGAGATTGCAGACTGAGGGACAGGAATTTCTCAGGATCTCTGTGCTAAGTATTAAGCACATATTTCCTATTTAGGGGATCTATATGGGAAAGAGCTAGTTGAAATTGTCACTGGAAAGGAGACACAAACTGGCTATGGAGTAAGACCAAGCCCTGCCTGTCCAGCAGAGGGCTAGCTCACGGAATTATCAGCAACTCCCATATTAGCAAGTTTGCATTAGGCCACTTGCTTTTATGAGAGACCTACATTATACTTAGGTGTACTAACTGCTAGCAGAAAGACATCCAGAGGGGATTTTCACTTTTTACAACAAAAGGGGAAAAGTGAAAACAGCATTCAACATTTATTTTGCAGCAGCTGCTTGAGAGGCATTGCACACACACCTACCTGGAGAAGTGACACTTGAATCGAGATGTAGTTGTGGTCAGGACCCCACTGATCTCCTACCCTGCTTCCTGCAAGCTCTGCATTTATTATATTATCCCTGCTTTTACTCTGTGTCACTATTATTGTTATCTTACACATTATCTTACTATTATTATCTTACACATTATTTGGTAAGATTTGGCAGGTTACTGGGGGAAGAAAACTAGGAACACTCAAGACCTTTTCCATATAAATTTATGGCAATTGGTCTTTTGCTTTAGGCCATTTGGCTTTCGGAATGTTTCACGGGAAAACTACTTTCACATAGCCAAGGAAGGTGTACAATAGCTACTATCAGAAGTACTTTACATCTATCTGTTTAATCCCCCCAGCATTTTCCCACTTCCATTTCACAGGTGAAAAAGTAGACATACAGTTTTAATAAGTGGCCTCTGTCATGTAGTTCCTAATGCAGAGTCCAGATCTGAAGCCAGCTGTAAAGAGTCTAGGCGCTGAACCATCTGGAAAATACTCAGAGCCTATTAGCCAGGCCCTTGGCTATGCGCAAGTGGCACTGAAGGAGCCTTTCCATTGGAGAGCAGCTGTGACTGAAAAGGCCCTTCCTCCTGGCCCATGCAGAGGGCAGAGCCAGGCCTTGCCTCTGGCCTCTACTTTCCAAGCTTAGAAAACATCCTGCCTCCCCACCCCTAATTGACACGTTTTTTCCAGCCACATTATGATGAAACAGGGGACTGCTGTGGCCTTGCTCCCCTAGAAGCCAAGCTCATTGCTCAGGCAGCTCAGAATCTTTTTGCCTCTTCAAGATAAAGGCATTTCTTCCAGGGGATCCTCGGAGCCCCAGGTAGACCTTTAGCCAGGACTGCCCATACTCTCCTTGGGCTCCCCTTTTAAAGAAAAGTCACAGGAAAGGACTGGCGGCCCCTGTAACATCCGGGATGTATAGCTGGCCTTTGTAGCCCAAAGCGGCCCCATGACAGACCCGAGACCACACTCTGGATTCATGGCAGTTGGGTTATTGTGAAAACCAGCCCAAGCTGAGTATTCCAGAAATCATATCTGAAGCCCCCACCTTCTAACTAGTTATTTTTTTGCTTAGCTCTGTCCCTGTAGGACTTCCTCCCTCTCTCCGAAACTTGACGTCTTCTTGCCTTCCATTTCCCAGCCAGCCAAAGGGAACTCCTCCTGCAGGTGCTCTTTCCTGTAGAGAGGCACACTGCTTACACCTGGTAGGTGCACTCAGACCAGAGCAGGGCACACGGTGGTCTGCAGCACAGAGCCTAGGCCACATCGGTGAGCAGCAGCGTGCGGGGGGAGGAGCGGAGTTCCTCCATTCCTTCCACTCCCCCACATTGTGCACCCCCATGTCCCAGGCGCTGTTCTGGGGGCTGGGTATGGGAGCAGACTAGCAATGACCTGTCCCATGAAGTGTGGGGTAGGGGAGATGGAGACAGACACACCTAAGTTACTGTGCTACAGAAGTAAATGCGAAGAAGAAGACAAATCTGAGTAATAGGGCTGAGAGTAACTAGACGTGGCTGTCAAGGAAAGCGTCTGTGAGAAGGTGACTTCTGAACTGAGAATGGATGCTAAAAGAAGGGGAGTCTTACAAAGATCCATGAAAGAAGGCCCCTGGGAAAAGAGAGCACCAGTGTGAAATACCTGGAGCAATAGCTAGGGTGCTGGCTCAAGGTACCTAAAGGAGTCAGGATATCTGGGGCGGGCTGCCCAGCAAGGAACAGAGAGGCAGGTCAGTAGATGAGAGAGAGGCTGGACTAGATCATCAGGTAGGGTCATGGGAGATTGCAACACGGTCCAGCCTCCTTGTCTTTATGAGCTTCAACTAACATATATTTTGGGTAGTCAGGGATAGTCCTGATTTGAAGTATTACCTCCTAATATCTACGGAGGATACTTCTGTTGGTTAGAGAACATGCTGCGATATTTAGTTCGGAAAATATGATCATGACACTTTCAACGCTGACTCTTAAAGGGTAGGTTAAGCATCCGCAAGGGAACTTGCTTAATATATAGGATGGAGAGTAAGTACATCCAAGGTGAAGAGTGGAAAAGAGGCTATCGAGAGCTCTTTGATACCTGGCAGGAAATCAGAGAAAACACTCGGAGAAGAACAGGAGTGGCATTTGAAATACAAAGCTACGAAGGTGAAGCCTGCTTTTACAGACAGGCATGAACTTTATGCGTATCAACTACTTACTCTTAGAAGGAATGCAGGAAAGTGCTAGAAGCAGGACTGCCCAAAGACAGAAAGATAATTATATAGGAAAACAGACATGTATTCCAAAGGCAAATGGAGACGGGGAAGGGTGGGTTCCTATGAACTGGCTACTTGCTGGCCAGTCATGGGCGATTGTGACCTATTTGCTATCTACAAATCACAGCAGAACATTCCTTGACCATCTACGGGGTATAGCCTGAATCATGAGGTGGGTCCGGGGACACCTAGGCCACCGTTTACCTGATGGCGTGACTATCTCCATGCAGGTCTCGGATAACGCTGCCTGTGATAACATCACACTTTGCTGACGCAAATGTCTCTTGACACATGGTCACGATGTCCCCTTCCCTGTTCCTCGTAAAACGTTGTCCCCCAATCCCATCCAACCCTCCAGACTTTATTCCTCTTACCACTGTCACATGATCAGCTCTTACTAGCCTGGATGCTTTCAATAAATGGCACAAGTACTTCTGCTCAAGCAGCAGGCTTGCCTTGCATACCTTTGCCATGACCGCTGTGTCTCTCATGACATTCCCGCTGCAAAAGGGCAACAGAGTTCCTGTCACATGAACGGGGAGGCAGCTATAGAGCTGAGTATGAAGGAGTGAAAGTAGACCGCCACCAGCTCCCAAATCCTACTACTGGCTGGTGACTCTTATTTTAAAATGAAGCACTGAGACTGGGGAAGACACAGGAACAAGAGGCTGAGCAGGTTCTTTCTTCTCTGTGTGCCCCAGTTTGCTAACAGGTACATCATCAATTTTAAGTGGGTTGGCAACACCCTCGATTGCATTTAGTTGACACCTGGGCAGGCCCATGGTGAACAAGCTAGACCACCCTCAGCCTATCAGCCAGCCAGTTAGGGGAGAGTTACTTGCTCGCTCTGTTTAGAATGTTGTAGTAGGGACTTTTTCCAGAGCAGGGCTAGCCCAAGGCAGAATCTAAAGTACTTAAGATATTTATCTTCTATTCCTTCTCTTATCCAGTTCCATGCCTTTATCTTCCTTCCATAATTGCTGCATTGAAGCAAACCTTATACCAGTCTTTCAGTATCTATCATATAAAAGTGTCAATTTTCCTAAGGGATTATATATTTGATCCTATTTTACAACTACAGAATGGTAGCTTAGATCCCATTTTAAAGCCATGTTGTGCAAGATGTTTCTTTGAAATCATGGTAAGATAGAAACCTTAGCAAATTGGCAGAAGTAGGTATTCAAAATGTCCTGATGTGAAGGTGTAGAGGAACAAGAAATCAGTTTCTTTCATACATTTCTTCAAAATAAAATGGATAAAATAGATACAAAATTTAGGGTAATCATTCCAGGGCCTTTTGATGC
Organism: Condylura cristata; assembly: GCF_000260355.1. Lineage (NCBI taxonomy): Eukaryota > Metazoa > Chordata > Mammalia > Eulipotyphla > Talpidae > Condylura > Condylura cristata. The sequence continues at coordinate 13,183,494 of NW_004567110.1, read as the reverse complement.
TATCCTACAGATTCCAAAAGAGGATGCTCATTATTAAATTACTTTCAGAACCTGTGGAGTCAGATGGCTGAATGTGAGGGAAAGTCTTATAACTCTTTTGCACACTATCTTTGCCTTCTTTACAGAATCATTTCTATGTACTCTCCTTGACCCATGAGAAACTAACTCTCATACTCTACTTTTTATTCATTGTAGCCTATTTTTGTTCATTATCCAATTTTCTTCCTCCTGCTGCTGCATTTCCCCTTAATAATCTCCCTGTTAACTCTTGGGGCTGAACCCCTCACCCATCAGCATGGCTCTGGACAGACCTTCTTTCATGCAGGATTGACTTTTCATCTCTTTCTTCTGCTCCCTAACTCTACCTGAAACTTGGACTAGTTCCCAAAAATCACACCTCCCAGCCTACTGCATTCTCTGACTAGAGCATCACCTTCTTCCAGTGCTCTGAATTCTCTCTACAGTTGCACCAACATCTCTGATGGCAGGTAATACTTCCAGGTCATGAATTTTTTTTTTTTTCGCCAACTCAAATACAAACTCTAGCACTTTATAGTATGTCTTATCTTTTCCTCTATATTCCTAGCAGTCTGGACAATTTGGGCTGATTTAAACTCTTGATGTTTTCCATTTTTATGCATTCCTCTACTACTACCAATTAGACATAGGTATCATTAAGGAAACTTCAGTGTGTTGGTCCCCAAACAGGATTGGTGACTTGGAAGTATTCTAGATCATAGGTGAGCCTGAATTTTATTCTAATTTCATAGACACATTGATAATAGCAATGATTCATACTCAATCAATAAATAAATTATAGATGATGCTCAGTATATAGATGCTAAAATTTAGATGTTAAGCTAAGAGAGTACTCCCTTATGCTTATGATAGAAAAATTGAGCTTCGTGAAAAGGAAGGTTCTGAAAATGAGATAAGAGAAAAGAATGTTCCTAGCAGGGAACCAACTTGTACAAAGGCAGGAAGAAATGGATGTCTAGATTTTCTTCATTGAACAGTGAGGTGATTAGTTTGAGTGGGCATGAAAAAGAAAGGAGACAGGGAATTGGTGAAAATAAAGCATTTGTCTCAAAGGGTAGACTCTGAATTGACACTAAATGCCAAATAGGAAATGCATGGATCACAGAGCTGTTCTGTGCAGACAAGGGAAAGGTTGACCTTGATTACACCTGGAATGAACACTAACACACCTTATTTTTTCTGATTGCACACATCCAAACTATGCCATGGGTGAATACGAGGTTCATGTGTCCAACTTGGATTCCAGAAGAAAAGGGCTCTTTCCCCATCACAGTTAGAAGAAAATCTGGAGGAAGAAAGAATTCAGATGGCTCAGCCAGGGTCACATGCCCACTCTGGTGGCAGTGAGATGTCACGGGATGGCAGTACATACTATAGTGCCATGGATGGAATAGGAATGAAAAGTTATTCATCAAAAGAAGGGTTGTATTTGCCAGAACTAGACAGCGAAAGGACTAAGCCAGATCAAATGATGATTCTCCACTACAGGTAATTTGGAACTCTGCCCTGTCTGTGGAGTTTAATCTAAAGGACTGGGAAGTCACTGATTTTTCCTAATCAAGGGTGAAATGTAATGAGAATACATACTGGGGTAGGGGAGGTTACTCTGTTAATAGAATGAGGAATGTGTTTGTTGGGAAAGACTGAAGTATCTTAGCATGATTCCTTGTACTCTATAGAATCACAAGTCTTTGGGATACTGAACAGGAAAATAACTTAGAAAGATGATTCAATAGTCTAGGCAGAGAGAACTAATAATCTGTACTATATGAAAAGAAAAAAGATGGTTTAAAGATCTCAAAGATTGTAATACTTTATTGAATGGAGAGCCCAGTAGATGAGATGTCAATGAAATAATACCTAGCTTTTATTAATCTTTATGCTATGCTAGGCCTTGTAAGTATATGAAATAAGTGACTTATTCCAAAATGCAACTAATTCATATAGGTAATATTGTCCTGTATTATAGCTGAAAATGTTGAACTCAAAACAGAGGCATACTTCTTATAAATGTTTGAGTTAGGATCAAAATCTATGTCTACCTTAAATTCTCTTTGACTTCAAAGCTCATTCATACATTCAGAAAAAAAAAAAAAAAGGACTCATAGATGGAGAGATAGTTTTAATTTCATTTGAGCGCCTGGATCAAGCTCTGCCTAAAGCCAGTACTTTCCCTGCACCATTGAGTTACATGAGTCAAACTCATGGATTTGGTTAAGTGAGTATGAATTGATATTTTTTCACTGGTAACAATGAACCTTCTCCCACCCTCCTACTACCTCTAATACCTTTTTGGTCCATTTTTTTCTCTCCCACCCTTTTCACCTTAGAAATCACCCATCCATTATTTTATAATTATTTTGCTTTTCCAATTCATCTTCTATGATTCCTTGCTTTACCCAGGTATATGGCAATGTTCAATATTTGTCTTTTTCCTTTTTGACTTGCTTTTCTACACATAATTCCCTTGAGCTCCTTCCATTTGGCTATGAATAGTAACATTTCTTCTTTCCTTAGAGCTGAATAGTATTCCATGATGTAGCTATAGATCTTTTTTTTAGTAACTTTAATAATCAATTATCATTTGCATGTTTTTTGTTTTGATGATTGAATATTGAAAATAGTTCTATTTATTAAAATTACGTTTTACAGTTGAGGGAACTGAGGCCCTAATATTTTCAACCCTATGTACTATGCTTGCTATATAATAATATTTAACTACTGATAAGGTCCCAAATCTATCACAGTAATTGCTGGATTTATTCACTACCATTGTGTTTGATAAAATGTTGTTTGCTTTGATAAGTTTTTAATCAGAAATTGTCCTACTTTTCTTTTTTTTTTTGAATGTATACAAATTATTATTTAATATTAGAAGAGTTTCCTAGTTTAATGTAACAGCTAAAAGTCTCAGCTCTGCCCAAAAGTAGGAATGCTGGTCATATGATATTTCCATTTTTAGTGTTTTAAGGTCCTCTATCAGTGGTGCTGAGGTTGTTTTAAAACTCTAAAAGTGGAAATATCTTATGACCAGCAGATTTCCTTTTGGGCAGAGCTGAGGCTTTTCACTGTTACATTAAATTAGACATAACCTTACATGACTCAGGAAGTAGATGGTAGATTTATCATTAAACTAGACATAACCTTACATGACTCAGGAAGTAGATGGTAGATTTATCAAATAGATGGTAGATTTATCATGGATTTCTTTTAGGTTCATTGAGGTTGAAGGAATGATAGAGAAAATTGCAGAGAGTGTCCTAAGGATACTGAAATCCAGGAGCTGGATAAAGGCACTTTGGTATCATCAGTTTAGGTGAGTCTAATGTGATCATGGAAGAAATTTTAGGGCAAAAACAGCAGTGTCTCTTTGAAAGTGATAGCAAGAAAATGAAAAGTCAAAACGGTTGCTTGGAAAATGCTGAAAGCAGACTTGACACGGTTTGGAAATCCATTTGGATATGGGGAGCAAATGGAAAGATTGATTAAAGAGAGAGCAATTCATAATTATATGCTTATGTTTGAATGGCTTCTGTGCATAGTTAAACTAGAACTACACAAAAATACCACCAATTAACTGAAAAACTTGGAAGCCCAGAGGCTGAAGACAAAGGGCTACTGCCCTACTTCTCCAATGAAAATTTAAGCCCTCTGAGGTATCACAAGACACTGTTTATATACAGTGTCCATTGGGCCCAATGCCAAGAAGGTCATCCATGCCTGACAGCTGCTGTCTGCCTGCTGAAGGGACAAAGGACAAGGAGATAATCCCAGACAGCTGTCTCCTTTTCCCATCTCCGTGGGTGTAAATATTTTGCACTTCAGGACCAGGGGACTATGATAAGAGAAAACCAGTGTTCTCCCAACATCACATAAGAACAGAATAGTAAGTTCTAGAATAAAATGGCAGGTGTAACCAGAGTGACTGGACTATAAATAGTGAGGAAAAATACTTCCATAAATGATCTCAAGGAAAAACAAAACAAAACAAAACAAACCATCATCACTAGGGACCCAATTTTCTAATTTTTTAAAAAAAGATTTATTTATTGGTGCATACAGAATTGGGGTACAGGCCAGAGACTCAGGGGTGGCAAAAGACTTCACCAGAGACAGAGTGGGGAGCAGAACAGGCAGATTGATGAAGCACACTGCTGAGGGGAGCAGCGGGCTGGTCAGGAGAGGTCTGCCGCGCCATGTGGTCACCTCCCGGGCAGGCGGGAATCGAACTCATGCGGAAGTGGTTTCAGCTTCTTAGTGCAGTGCTTTAACCCGCTGCGCCACCAGGGAGGGCCACCAATTTTCTAATTTTTATCTATTTCTGTTAAGCCTTAATTTCTCCAGGGCAGCCCCTATATTTAGGAATTAATAGCTGCTATAGAGTTAAGGAGCTTTAAGGTAACATCTACAGCCATACACAAATTTTGCAGGGAATTATTAGATTCACCTGGGGAGATTTTTTCAAGGCAGGTATCAAATTAGCAAAGCCATTCAAATATTCCTTCTATATTTATTGGCAGATATACTTGTAAAATGAGGAACTTCTTCCACCTATAGTTATTTTTGTTATGACTGCTTTTTAATTTCACTAAGAGATTCTTATTTAATGTGTAATAATCTATGACTAACATTATTTGCATTATTTTGTTGTCTGCTTAGATATCCCAAATATGGCTAGGATGAGCCTCTCTTCAAGTTGACTCTTGTGTTCTTTTGAGAGGTCTGTATTGTCTTTAAATATGTGGGGGGGGGGGTTGGGGGGGCGGCTTTCTGACATAAAAAGCTATCCCAGGATCAACTTGTATTTTACCTGACTAGTCCTAAAATCAGTCATCCCTTAAGGAACCCTGGCTCCTTTTAGTAAATTGTATTTAAAACTAAGACCTGAAGTCTAGGTAAGATTATTTCTACTATGGGAATAGGAAGATAAGAGTTCATCCTTGTATTGCCAATTCAAAGCCAACATCACAAGTTACTTTCTTACCTTTCCTTTCTCTGCATTGTACTTCCCAATATAGGAGAAGTTTGGTTCTCAAAAATTTCAGTAGATTTGTTGTGCTGGGTTCTACAAAATCAAAACAAAATGTTTCAGAACTACTAATACAAACCACAACCTACTTAGTAAGTTCAACAATTCCCTCTGTCCTCAGAACATATTCCAGTCGAGGCGCAGAGAGCACAATGTAAGTTCCTGATCTAACCTGCCATATAAATAGATATTAGAGGACAGGCAGATCAAGGTAGTGCGGTATTCTACAAGTCTCCTGGGCACCTCAAAAATGTCGAGTCATAGAAAAAAAAATGGGGTGACATTTTCTAAACAAAATGAAGCTAAAAAGACATAAAAATAAAATAAAAAGCAAGCTCTTATCAGATTATCAAAGGAAAACTTCAAGGACATTCATTGTGGGAAACAACATTTTTAAATATGAATGTATACTTGATAATACAGTTGCATCAATGTTGATTAAATTCCTTGGATGTGATGATGGTACCATGGTTGTAGAATGTCTTTGTTCTTATAACATATACACTGATGTGTTGGGGGAGAGGGCGGTAATGTCAGTAAATGAGTCTCAAACAAGAAGCAGAAGAATTATCAACAAAATGTAGTCAACTATGAACTGACCTTCAGAAACAGAAAAAAGAAGAGAGAAAGGCATCCTGAGGCCAATGTAGCAAAATAAACATTGTGAATCTAGTGAAAAGCAAATAAGGATTCTTTGCACTACTCTTTCCATCTGGGAGGTAGCTTTAATACATTTCTTTTTCAAAATAGAGTTGGGAGCAATAGGCAGAAATTTAAACTTCAACCGAAAAAATTCTGCTCTTGGGTAGGATCTGCAAACCTACCTCTTATCAAGGTGGTTCTGTAGCAGGCAAGAGAGCACTCTAAGAAAAACTCAGCAGACAGTGTGATGTGGAAGCCCAAGGTGAAAGATTGTGTAAGGCCACTGAATCATGGAAGCAAAAGCCACGACTAAAATTTCCTTCGTCTAAGGAATCAGAGACTCTGATGAATCAAATCAAAGGACATAGTGGCTTCCCATTAAGTATTTAATTGCTAGGTAATGCAAGTGGCACGGTAGAGGAAGAGGAAGGAACTGACTTAGTTGTGATTCTCAGGCACTTTCACTTTCACTTTTGACATTTTAGCCTGTTTGGAGGTACTGCTAGGGGAGTGCAGCTACTCCTGTACCTTTGACCTCTGTCTCTATTAGAGAAGGTCATCCTGTACCCTGCACACAACTTGGGGAGCCTCCTTCAGTGAGGTACACATGGAGCAGTGAGGGGGGAAGGGGACACCACAGAGCCAGCCAGATCAGCCCAATCAACCCTGGCGATCTGTGGTGACAGATATCTCAGCCAGATCACCTTCACATCTAACCACTTTTGTAATATTTCTACAAAACTTTTAAGTATAGAAGGTTAATCCAATTGATTTAATGTATGAAGAAACAAGTGAAGAGGGTAAGCAGTTGTGAGTCCAACTGCCCAGACTTGAACCCCAACTTCCTAAATCACTGATTCTGTGATACCAGGAAACGTATTTAAGTTTTTAAGCTTCAGTTTTCTTACTTGTAAAATATACATTAAGGAGATATTTTTATCTCATAGGATTATTACATGCATTAAGATAGTGTCTGCAAAGCATCTGACACAGAGTAAAAGAGTGCTCAGTAGATATTAACTTTTTCAAGTTCAGATGATCGCACTAGAAAGCGGTAAACATTTTAGCTAGAGGGAATAGCTTAAGACAAGAGGAAAAAGAATCTCCGCATAGCGTGAAATATGAAGTGTATCGCAAGGAAATTCACTGTGAGTTCTCTTGTTATTTATTTCTCACTTTCTCTTTGCTTGCTTCTGTCACTCCTAAAACAAGTTGAATACCACAGGATATTTTAATTTTTGCCTAACGATCTCAAACTGTAACCAGGATGTGTATAGGAATTATGTTTGTGATGCTGAAGATTCATGGTCAAGTGTAAAGGTTGGCAAACTACAGACCCCACCCCACCCCAGTTGGTTTTATTAGAACAACCACATGTTTGTCTATATATTTCCTATGGCTGCTTTCACTACAGTGGAAGGGAGGATTGAATCATTGTGACAGACTGTAGCATTGTCTGATATTTGATTCCAGTAACCATAGAGATGGTCAAAAGTCTAAAAATAAAAATATTTTTAACTTGGCCCTTTACAGAAGAAGTATAGCCCTAGTTCAGTGTATTAAAATACTGAAAAAAGGGCAGCGGGTTAAAGTGCAGCACTAAGAAGCTAAAGCCACTTCCCCATGAGTTCAATACTTACCTATCCTGGAGGGGACCCACATGGCATGGCAGACCTCTCCTGACCCGCCCACTGAGCCCCTCAGCAGTGTACTTCGTTGATCTGCCTGTTCTACTCCCCACTCTGTTTCTGGTGGGGAGAAGAAGCCTCTCACCACCCCCGCACCTCTGGCCTATACCCCAGTTCTGTATGCATAAATAAATTAATCTTTTTTTTTTTTTTTTAAAGGGCTGAAGAGATGCAGAAGAGACTGGAAGTCGTGTTAGGGACACTGGCCTGGCAAATAGCAAGTCCATCATAGATAGTATATATAAAGGAAACAAGAAAGGGAATTAGAACCAACATTTGAGAAGGCTACCAATATGCTGAACTGATTATGATGCTTTCACATGCAATATTCATACTAACTCTGTGAAGTAGAAGTCTCACAAGTTTCATAAACAAGGAATTGGGACACAGAGAAATAAAGAACTCCACTCAAGGTCAAGTCAATTTTGGGTGGAAAGATTGGAATTCAGACACATGTTTAACAAACTCCACATCCTGTCCTCTGTCCTTTGGGCCACTCTGGTACCTTTGTCGCATTTTAGGCTTCAGTTGATTGAAACTCAGATTTTACACCCATGGTCTTCTGAGTAAGGACATTTACAATCAGTTTTAAAGGGAAGATCTCAAGAGAATCAACTCCTATTCCAAAGAGTGAGTCTTTGGCAGCCCTAATATTGCTATGCTTTAAACTCTGTCCCACAGGCTTTCTGAAAGGTTAAAAAACAGCAGCAGTTTCTTTCAGTGTCACCAATATCAATGCTCCCAAGTAAAAAGTAACTTTAGTTGTCGTCAGAGCAAAGAAGCCCTATGTCTGCACGAATGCTAAGACACTTTACTGCCATTTGTTTTCTTTCCAGAAAGTCAAGCAACTGATAAATTTGCTTTGGGATTGTTGGGGATTTCATTTTATTTTTCTGACTTTTTTTTTTTTTTCTGAGACCTTTGTTTTGTCCACTAAAACTTATTTAAAATAAACTTGATTCTGTCACAAAAATCCCATTCTAATCATTAGGTTCTGACATTCATTTAGAGCTTAAGTTGTGATGATTCTACTTTGAAAAAAGGAGAGAATTGTGACAGAATGATGATGATGATGATGATGATGTAATGACAATGGTGATGGAGATGATGTAATGACAATGATGATGTGATAATAATGATGATGGAGATGATGGTGATGTATCAATTTTCTTGAAATGTTTTATACTATAGTTTTCTACTTGATTTCTCAAATTTTGAAAAAGACATCAGTATAGAGGAGCTATTTCTCTACTACAAGGTGAACAATGCAGGCACTATGTAAAATGACCCTAGTTTTGGTAAATGATCATGGTGAGGATATGTACAACCTTTCTGAGAAGGGCCACCACTGCTCATCCTCAAGAAGCATTTGTGTCATTTGTGAAAACCTAGGCTTTGGATTTTCTAATTTTCCAAGACAGTTAAGGAATATACTTTAAGATGATTTCTTTTTGAACTTGGTTCAGCTATTAAAAAAGCTGACAAGTGTTTTCAAGAATGTGGAGAAAAAGGAATCCTTATGTACTGTTGGGAGAATGTAAACTGGTACAGACACTATGATATAGAATAAGGAAGATCCTCAAAGAATGAAACAAAAAACTACCTCATGATCCAACAATTCCACCTCTGGGTATTTATATACCTGATGGAAATGAAATCAGCTATCTCTAAGATATATATTTATATAGCCCTATGTTCACTGTGTTCATTGCAGCATTATTTGTAATAACCAATATATGGGAAACAAAAGTGTAGATGGATGAAAGGATAAATAAAATATGTATATACATGTAATAGAATATTACTCAACTATAAAAAGAAGGAAATGCTGCCACTTGTAACAATATAAATGAAACGTGAGGGCATTTTAAGTGAAATAAGTGAATGAGTAAGAGAAATGCTTCCACGTACTGGATGATTGCTCTAAAAAGACCCAAACTCACAGAAACTGTTGACTGATAGTTAACAGAGGCAGTGAGTGGTCTGGGGGAATGGGTGAAGATAGTTAAAGGGCACAGAGGTTTATATTTGAAATGAACAAGTTCATCTAGTGTATGAACAACATATTATACATAATGTATTATAAATAATGGTCACTGTTGTTAACAAAATTGCATAGTCTACTTGAAAGCTGCCAAGAGAGTAGATCTTCAAAGATCTCAATATAAAAGAAAAAAAAAATAACTATGTGAGATGATGAATGAATTAACTAACTTATTGTGGCAATTACTTCATAATATGCCCACATATAATAAATATGTAATGCAAATTATCATGTTGTACACCTGGAGCTTGCACAGTGTAATACGTCAATTATTTTTCTATAAGCCTGGGGTAAAAATTGGCTCAAATTTGTTCAAACTAACCTTTGGGCAACCAATAAAATGAGAAACAGCCTACCAAAGACTCAGGTAAGCTGAGCTTAGTCTTTAGATGATGACTTGGTACTTCTCAGTGAAAGAAACTGAATAGGGAGATCTAGAGTTCTTTATCAGTCTATGAAATTTCAACATGATACGTGTATCCTCAGCATGCTGGTACAATCTCGCATTACTCAATCAGCGTGGGTGATGAGTTCCAAGGACCATCCTTCCCTGGCCGGACAGCAATGTCATGCTCCAGGGGACAGGCATGTTGGCAGCTAGTCAGCTGGCCCTCCTTCCAGTTGGTGGCTTGCTCCTTCAACCTACATCAGAGATGGAACTATTGACAGCAATAAGATGGAGGCACTTTTTCTACAATATGGCTCAACTCTGTATTAGAACTTTTTATATTAAGGTATTTGCAAAAAGAAAAGCATGAACATCACATATCTTCCACTGCTTTCCAAGCTTGGCAGGAGACAAACACTTCCACAGACTTGCAGCAAGAACAAGTGAAAAGAACAAAAATATTATCTAAAAAGTACTAAAAATGGGACTTGTATAGAGATGTAGTTTGGATTTGAATCTATACAAGTTTCAGAATCCTCTTCACTTTACTTTCTCTGTAAATATAGTCCACCCAGGGGACATTTCTGAGTAAATATCTGGACTTGCTCTTAGTAAAGCAATATTTTAGAAGTTTGCTTTATCCACAGCAGTTTAATCCCAGGTACAGGGGCAGAGTTTACGTTATCAGCAGGGTTGGGAATCACAACCTGACCCCCAGTCTTCAGGAGAGGAGCAGACTATGTACATTTCAAGGCCTCAAATTCTAACAATGCTTGGGGAATCAGGAGAATCAGTCTGCCTCATTCTTCCTTTCCTAGGACATTATAAACACAACCATCCTTGGGTATTTCAAACCCAGAGGAGCTTTGAAAATGTTTTCCTAGAGATGATGGCAATTGATCCTCTGATTATTCTGCAAAGGTAGAGAGGGCGGATATTTTTAAGCCTCATTTACTGACAGCATCATGAAAACTTAGCAAGCTTGTGTGACTTTACCAAGGTTACTCTAACTCAGGTTTTCTGAGTCAAACATGAATACTTTTCATCCTTATCTCAAGAATCATGACTCTAAACAAGAGTATGCAATTTGATGGTCAAACTCAAATCACATTTCCCGCTCATGTTTGACCTCAATAATATGTAAATACGCCAATAAATTCATAAACAGACACTGCTAAATATAAACATCAACAGTCTTGTTACTCACTTTTATGATATTAAAAACCATAGGGCATGGTTTCTGTTACCAAGGGTTGGACAATTTGGATTTGAGAGGAAAGAATCACATAAAAGTGCCAGAATATAAAGGTAAAACTAAGACTAATGGGTCTCATAGCATGAGTCAAGCACAGAACTAAGTTCTTTACATAGATTATCTGATTTAATCCCTGGCATAACTCTCCAAGGCAACTGCGATTATTCATTGCCCAGTAGAGGAAACTATTAAGTAGCTTGTCCAAGGTCAGAGCCGGCTAATGCTGGAACTGGGATTCAACTGTGCTCCTTACCCAACGTCTAAGTCCTGGCGAGCTCTCTCTGACTTCCTGAATACACACGAGTCTGTTGTGCTGGGTCTGAACACTCAAGCGCTCAGGAAAGGGCAGAACTGGGCAGCCTTAGAGAGAGGCAGGGCCACAGAAGTGAGAGCTCCTGTGGAACTTGAATGAAATAGTAAGCTGAGCATGGATTTGCCGAGGCCCTTGGTGAGGAGCCGGCATGGCTGTGGTTGAAGCTGTGTGATACCAAGTTCCTCTCAGAGGTCAAACCACTTGCTTGGCTCAAGGGCCCTAAATCAAGTGCCATATGTTCGTCAAACTGGATCTATAACTGTAACTCTTTGTTCTGAGGAGGAATTTGTTGCCTTTGCCAAGTGCCCTGACTTCCTGAGCTCAGGTACTCCCTGAATTAGATGAAAAGCAAGGTTTTGCAACACCCATGGGAGAAGAGGGGAGGGGTGTCCCTGAGTAAAGAAGAATGGTTTGAACCATGCCTTTTCTGAGAGAATGGTGAGGAGCATGTAAGGGATCTGAGAGGGTGTCAGGTACCCCTGTTTCACAGGACAGAGTTTCTCACAGGGTCTTGAAAAAGTGATTTAAATTTTGTACTTAGCAAAATGATGGCCCACTGATATATTTTACTTGAAGAAGTAGAAAATGGTTTTGTGGGCTCCTACTGTATTCCAGAGGTATAGTGGGTGCTGGGAGGAGGTGCCAGGAACTCTGGGAGGTGTATTAGCCCCAAACGACTTTGTGAGCTATAGATGCACCAGGTGGGAGGACCCATTCTCTCTCAGTCATCCCCAAAGAGATTCAACCTGACATCAGAGGGCATTGCACTCATTGGGCATTCTGCAGAGCCCTCACAAGGGTAAGTTTCTCCTGAGGTGCTGCTAGAACTCTCGGTGAGGGCTCACAGCTGGGTCAGATAACCTATTCCTCTGCCTACGGGAGGAGCCAATACTTAGGAAAAGAAGGACCACCATCCTCTGTCTGTCACTGAAATCTCCCACTCAAGCCCTCTCTGTCTACTTAGAAAAAGGCATTTGGAGCCAGATCATGCAGGTCCAGATGCCAACTGAGTGGCTGATGGATGCAAATAATGGCTGATGGATCAAAAATCAGAAATCAAAAAAGGACTGATGTCAGCAGTTTCCTGTGGAAGGCTGCAAAGAGAGGCAGCCTCTTGGAGGAAACAGCAAGAGTCAAATATAGGCAGGACATAAACAAAAGGCAATGCATAAAGCAAAGATAATTTAAAAGAAATAAGAAAACCTCACACTCACAATGAAAGGTTAAACAGTAAAGCATTGTTTTTAAACTTTCATGTTGGTGACTATTTAAGTAGTTTGATAATACTAAATCTTAAAGATGGTGTGGGTTGCTAGAACTTGCATTCCTATCAGTGGACTGTATTGGGAGAGTTTTTCAGCACTATCTAGGTTGTACATACACTTTGATCCAACTATTCTGTTTTTGGAAATTTTTCTGACAGATATATTCACACAGTACACAAAGGGACCGTGCAAAGAAGTTCACTGCAGTCATTTTTATAACAGCCAAAGAGGTCCATGAATAGAGAATGCCACGCAAGCACTTTTAAAGATGTCAAAATAATAGTCAAAGATATAAACGTCTAGCTGCAAGATAAGTAAGCCCTGGGGGTGTACTATACAACACAGTAATTATAGTTAACAGGCCTGGACTGTATACAAGTTTTCCCCCATTATCCACAAGTACATAAGCCTATGAAACTTTGCATAAGTCCGAATGCATAAACTGAAGAAGGGGAGAACAGATTTTAGGGGACATCACTTGGAGAGCCGCCCAAAATGACCCACTCCTGGGCCAAGGATACAGTTCCCATAGTTTCAAAGTACCAAATAAGGGTCTACTTGAGATTTTGATCTAGGACGTTTCGAAGGCTGAGGCATCAGAATGCAAGTGGGTAAGCAGATGTTGAACTGCTATAAAAGACAGCCTGAAAGGCTGGAAGCGCTCAGCAAGTGAGGTCTGACCCCTTCACGATCTTTACAACATCGTGTACTTGTACTTCCACAATCTTACTTTATTTGGAGCGTTCCTATAAGAAGTTTCCTGCATGACAATGAAAAGCCTCTAAGGTCTCATCTTTAAAAAACAGAATATTCAAGGCCCTCCCCGGTGGCGCAGCGGGTTAAAGCACAGCACTGAGAAGCTAAAGCCACTTCCCCATGAGTTCGATCCCCGCCTGCCCCGGAGGTGACCACATGGTGTGGCAGACCTCTCCTGACCCACCCGCTGCTCCCCTCAGCGGTGTACTTCGTCGGTCTGCCTGTTCTGCTCCCCACTCTGTCTCTGGTGAAGCCTCTCCCACCCCTGAGCCTCTGGTCTGTACCCCAGTTCTGTATGCACAAATAAATAAATCTTAAAAAAAAAAAAACTCAGAATATTCAAGGTTTCACCTCCATGTATGAAGGAACACAAGAGTCACTTTCTAAAGTCATCATTATATTTGTCGTCAGTCTTCCCTTCTGGAATTCTGAAGGAATGAACTTTTTAACTGAGAGGGACCTGTGGGAATTGTGAGGAAGAAAAACCGAAATGGGGTGAAAGAACGAGAAATAACATTCTGTCAACTATTTCAGAGTCACAACAGGGCAGATATGTAATGACTTCTAATTGGCACCCAGATAAGCCATGACAGTCTTTCTTTCAGTAAAGTGGCACTTTGGGAAGGTGAGAACTTATTTTCCACCTTAGAAAACATAAAAAAAAAATATAGTAACACACATTTCAATAAAAATAAAATAAAGCCTACAAATATCCCAGTCATCAAAAGGAGAGGAAAGCTGCAAAGAAGAATCAAAGAGGAATTTGGTTATATGGATTTTCTTTGCTACTCAGTAGGACAACATTCTGTGAAACTTTTCTGTAGCCAAAATGATGTGAATTGGAAGGATTATATTAATTGATATGGAAAAAGTTTTGAGCATTCCCAGACCTCCAAAATAACCTACCAAGATCATGTCAAGTTCCACATAAAATCTACAATAACCATTGTAAAAGCAGGAATGATATGAAGTATACATAGTCTGTAGAAAGGAGTTCCAAGGCAAGAGCTTGGCAATGCTAAGCTTGCTGTTCACTGCTTCTAGAACAGCTGCTGCAAAACAAACACTGAATGCTATTTTAGCTTTTCACCATTTGTTGTGAAAGAGAAAATGCTTTGATTTCTTTTGGTTGGAAGAACCATGTCATAATGCAGGTCTTTTCATAAAAGCGAAAAGGCTTTCCTTGAATTTTCAAAAATGATTTAAAACAAGAAGTGACAATCAGTGACCCTTAGACCAAACCTGCTTGCATGTGACCTGTTTTTATGTGGCTAACAATGGATTTTGCAAATCACTGGGGGAAAAGTTGAAAGAAGAATGTTAATGATGCTAAAAAATTGTGAATTCTAATTTAAGTTTTATCAGAACACAGTCACATCCATTGATTTATATATCAATGGATAAGTAAATCTGTTTCTTGCAAAGTTGAGAATACAATATGGTAAGTAATGACAGATATCAACACTGGATACAAAAAGAATAAAGAAGATACTTAATTCAATTTGAAGGGTGTAAGTGAAGCTCAAGAAACAAGCTGAGACTTAAAACAAGAATTAAAAGTTACAATAAATAGCTAAGGTAACTACCATCTATTGATAATGTGCCATCTTCCAGGAAAATGTTTTACATAAATGATCTCATTTAATCTCAACAATATCGTGAAACAGATTAGTGTTGCTCACATTTGAACTGAACGTCAAAAATTAAACATTTCCAAGCTTATAAAACTTCTAAGTGATGAGGGAAGAGGTGTGCTTTGGGGGGAGCATTTTAAATCAGGGTTCAACAAACTCTTTTGGTAAAGGGCCACAGAGTAAATCGGTTGCTTACATGTGGGGGAAAGACAGTGAATAGAGACAGGATGAAATAAAGAAGAGAGAGAATCATCAATGGAGGAAGCTTCTGGAGGAAGCAGGAGGGAGCATGTTCAACTACATTTTTACTCAGTTCCCTGTAGGACAATTATACATTCTTACCCCACTGTCATTGAGCTTGGCTACCTAGCATGCAATGTTAGTAGAATGTTCAGACTTAACATGCATCATTGATTGTCTTGTTCTTCTTTTTACCATGAAAAAAGAAAATGTGTTCTATGGGTCTACTCTGTCAGCTTGCATCAGGGGGAAGAGGATTTGTGGAGCAAGAACTGGAACCTAGATAAAACATGGGGCCCACTGATGACACATGATGTAACTGAGAAATTACGTTTGATGTTGTAAGTGGTTGAGATTTTGAAGTTTATTAAAAGTCAAAGCTGACCAATACAGACCCCAAGTATAGTTAGAAGAAATTTGCTGCCAGAAAGGGGAAAAACATTTCTCATACTGAAGAGGATCGAATGTGGAGTGGACAGTCGTGGACATAGATAAATTTTTAGTGAATGAAGTAAAGAATTGAGTTTTGTTACTCAGGGAGCATTTTAGGGACACCACACTCTCAGCCATATTCTGTCTTCTCTTTGCATTTAGTTTTCTTTAAAATGAAACTGATTTTGCAGGTGTGTTGACCTAGCAATGAATTGCAGATGTTCTCTACATCCCAGTTGTCAAGGGGCTTAACCATCTTGCCATTAAAGTTTCTTATGAAAGTGGGAAGAAAGTAGGCCTGTATACTTCTTGCTTGATAAAAAGATGTTTGAAATATCTTGGCTTGTGGTCTGTTCATTCAGCACATGCATCCCTGAAAGTTCTATTTATCCGATGCCCGTGGGCAGCCCGAGAAAGCAGTGGAGATAGGTTAACTTTGGCAGGGAAGGTAAGGCCAATATAAGTGTTATGGAATATTCTTCATTCATTCATATGACATGTATTCATTGGGCCAAAAAAGTATACTAATTTCCAAACACAAATTAAGTAAGTCTTTGTCAGAATCTATGGCTTTCAATGTTTGTGCCAAGGGAATTGGCAAAGACATTTTTCCCCTTGTATTGTCTATTCTTCCTTGTTGTGCCATAGCTTGCCTCCTGTGCCAGGACCCAATTACACAATATGAAATCAATAACGCTTTGTCCTTTGTAAAATCTGATGGGTACTTGCAAAGAAGAAGAGATAAGTGAGGGAAGGTTTAATGGAGAAAAATTCCAATGGATGGAGAGAAGGAGAGAAATTCATGTGTCCCCAGATCTGTCAGAAGCTATAGCTCTAAATTTACTGGGACTTCCTCTGTAGAACCAAAAAAATTAGGTGTTAAGACCATGATGAATACTTAAGAAAGGAAGGTGGACCTATATTATGAATATTCTTGGCATTAAAAGGAGCTCCCCAATCCTGTGAATGGCACAGAAGTCACCAGCCAACAGAAACCAGGGATTTCCTGGGGGCTTAGACCTCTAGACTTGGACGCTAAAACATCAATGGCCTCAGACAGGCAGGTGATTAGGAGACCTCCCTGTTCGTTTGTTTTTTAAAAAATGATTTATATATCCCATATTATGGCGCCAACTTGGGTTAGAGAGGGGACTCCAATAATGTTTGAGGTTGAATATACTGCCAGCTGGATAGGATAGGGTAGAAAATCAGAATTAAAGTGAATTAAAGAAAACAAGGGAAATGATATTTCCTTCAGTTGATATATTTGGCACCATGTAAATTTTCTTTTTCAGAATCCCACTTCTTGACCTGTAATCTGAAGAACAGATATTTAGATTCTCAACAAATCCCCAAAGCTTCTAACCACCATGGATTTCTGAGGAAAAAAAATCTCCCTCTTCTTGCAAGGGAATCTGGCAAAGTGATGCGTGGTGCCTCAGGAATGACTCACCGACAAAGAGGTCAACACCATGATGCTTTAGTCTAACCCTTTGCTTCTGTGGGCACCATTCAGAACCAGCTGGGGGAGACCAAATCTGGGATGCGATTATCCTCACTGAAGGCCTGAGGAGGAGGATGAAATCAATGTCCATAGTAGCATCAAACATTAAAGCTACAAAACCAAATGTTGACTTCTGTCCAAAAGGCAGAAACAGATTTCAAATAAACATGAAACTAAAGGTCAGAAGTCAAGTGGAAAGTGGAGAAAAGAAAGAAGTTTGGGAATAGCTAAGGATGAACCTGCAAACTGTTTCCCAGTGAAGCTCTCATGTTTGGTGCATGAGGTTTGATTCCATTTTTTTCCACTGTAACACGCTAACTCTTTATTTTTGTACAACACAAAAGCAGCAACTGGCAACATAAATGTAAGAAACATTCATGAACAACAAAACATACTAGTCAAAGAAAATGTTTTTATTTGAGATCCCTTCCCCTCCCATGCCCCAAAATGGAGGAGAGATCTTTATCATATTTTAGTGTTAGATCATCACCGTCTACTTGTAAAAGCATCCGTGTTTAGAGAGGAATGTTTGATAACAACTGTGCTTTTCACAGTTCCAGATGGCCCTTCTGTTTCTTTTCACTGCTTCCATATGGGTGTGATGTAAACTATATGACAAGTACCACCTTTGGCACAAAAAAATACAGAAATGATATGTCTATCATCTAGAACATTGTCCAACAAAAATATAGTCACACATGGGAGACACATGAAAAGAAACGGATGAAATTATTTTTAATATATTATAAATATGTTGAGTTCAGTACATCAACACATTATTTAACTTGTCATTGAAATAAAAATTACTGAGGTAGTGTTTTATATATATATACATGTATGTATATATGTATGCATGTATGTATTATGTATGCATGTATTTTAAAAAAGATTTATTTATTTATTCGTACAGAACTGGGGTACAGGCCAGAGATGCGGAGGGTGAGAGGATTCACCAGAGACAGAGTGGGGGGCAGAACAGGCAGATGGACGAAGTTCACTGCTGAGGGGGGCAGCGGGCGGGTCAGGAGAGGTCTGCTACACCATGTGGTCACCTCCGGGGCAGGCGGGAATTGAACTCATGGGGAAGTGGCTTTAGCTTTTTTGTGCTGTGCTTTAACCAGCTGAGCCACCAGGGAGGGCCATGTATGTATTCTTAAAGTACATCTGTGAAACCCAATATATAACTTTCACTTGTAGTACATCTAAATTTGGACTTGGTAAATTTCAAGTGCTCAGTAGCTATATATGGCCAGTGGGTACTATCCTGGATGTAACAAGGCTAAAGGCACTCTCTACCTGTACATTGTAAGGTCAAGAGCTCCTTGAGGACACGGGCAGGGTCTGCTTCAGTTGCCATCATGTCTCCAGTGTTTTTCCAGTATGTGGCACGTAAGAGGTGTCTACGTTGAGTGTATAAATGACATTTTCAAGTTTCGCTTCTCTCTAGTTTTCATAAACAAGTCACTTGGTGTAATCAGTTGTTGCATTTGGAATTGCTACTTCTCTTGCTTTATTTCATAGCTCCCCCTCAATCATGAGCACTGCCCAATCTGAAACAGCCCCAGGTGCTGCTGGGTAACTCTCAGCACCTGTCAGCCACCATGGACAGCAGGAGGAGGGGTTGTGAAGACAATGCAATTGTGGTGCTGTCCTGTTGCTTTTGTAGATATTCAGTTAGTTATATCAAGCAGAGAATACTACTTCTAGTGTGTGGGTGTTCATTAGCTATTTGATCACCTTTAGTTCATCAAGTCTTTTATCTTCTCTCTATTATTTCAATTTAATTATAGTTGCTACATTGTACATATATCATGTTGTTATCTCTTAAAGAGTCCATTGCTTTCCAAAGGGATTTACCTCCAGTTTTATAACAGAAGCCATTAGAAGTTTAGGATTGAGACTGATAATCAAAACAGTTTACGTATTCAATTTCTATTTAATTCCAGGGAAGATTCATCACCTCTTCAGAAGTGGATCCTTCCTCCCCTTTCTGCCGTCATTGTTTGATAACTGAAGATTTTTGTGTCCCCTCTGTGTTTGGGATAATTAAGAGCAGAAACTATATTCACCTGTCATGAACCCAATGCCTAATAAAGTATGCAAAAATAAACATACAAGTCTTAAATTACAGACACACCTGCAGTTCCCTAAAAGGCATCTCATTAACTTCCTTGATGGTAGAGAGTTTCTTTGCCCAGTTATTTAAAATTCCTTACTTGGATGTAGTGAAGCTTAAACAGTTATGAAAATTCACAAACCAACTTGATCAATTTTTGAAATTAAGATATATGACACTCAGAACCTACATCCACAACATTATATACCATTAGCTTTTCAAAAATTTCATCTAGATTCCCCAATATATATGAAACAAATTTTACTGGGATAGAATCTGAATGCTATCAATAATACCATGCTTTTCATTGGTACATTAGCATTTCTGATCTTGGGGTATCTTTTTAGTACATGAGTACTTCAGTTAATTCAAGGGCACTTGGATTCATGAAAGAGTTAAATCCTACCCTCATCCCATGCACTAAGAGAATTGCCCATGTACTAAGTTGTTTTCTTATAGCACAAAAACTCAAAATAAAATTTTTAAGAGACATTTGTAATAATTTTACTTCTAGACTATTTTCTTAGAACAACCTTATTTTCAAACAATTGTTAGCAAACAATTTGTATCTAAGCTTTTTAAGAGCTTCCATGTACCTGATTTTCTATGGTAGATTTTTACAGCCCTCTCGTTTTTCTCAGCTGAAAGCACTATTAATATTAACTTCCAAATAATTTTCATTTAGAATGTAAGATTTATTAAAACTCATTTTAGCCCTTGAAAAAAATTAATTCAGTTCAAATGACATATCAAACATTTGATACCCAATAAAATGCAGCATGGATAAAAATGTTTAGAAAACCATATCATGGAATATTGGTATAAGATCATAATATCTTTGTGCATATTTAGAAAAGAACATATGAGACATCTTCTTCTGGTTACTGGTTAGTTGTTTGTGACTTTTCATTTCATTTAAATGCTGACAATACCATTTAATAATTCTTCCCCCTCTATAAAAATAGAATAGAAATAGCATAAAACAATATTCATAGGCAGGTGTTGGGGATGGACTACTTCAATAAGGTCGAGTCTGCTGAGAAGAATGGAAATATTTCTCATATATATAGAAACAATGAGAATAATGGGTTTTCTCTTGTGGCTCCCACACAGGCAACATTCTATTTTCAGGAAGTACAAAGCATTGCCAAAATGTTCACTTCCATTGCAGGGAATTTTCATTGCTTCTGCAAAAATACGAGTATATATATATTTTTGCTTACAAAATCTTCACTTAGGAATTTATAAGTAGGATGCCTAGGTACATTGTTTCAGTCATTAATACAAAGGTGATATTGTGATATTGTGTCTTCATGGCAGGTGGGCCAATTAGCATCTTTAACAGGAGCCATCATAATGGGTTTGCTGATGAATAATAGTTCCATATCAAAATGCACTTTGAAAACACTGACTAATTAATATGACTCAGAAGATTCAAATAAAAACATGCTTTTTGCTCTTAGATTTGTGGTTGAACAGAAGCACTTGGGGAAATAAAGAATAATCAATAGAAAAATTACTTTTCTCCCTTGTCAACTGCAATGCTAGCTTCCTACTTACAATGTAGCTTCCTCCAACTTTTCCTCATAGGATGCTAGTTGCAATGTAACTTTCTCCTTCTCCTCAACCTACTTTTTTTCCCCTTCCACAACAGTGTCAGAATGAGAACAACATTTATTTTAATATGGGAAATATATTTTCAAATAATTGTCATGCTTTTCTATCTGTTAACATGATGGAATAAATAACCTGATGCTCTCCTAACATAAACACTTCCCAGGCTAGCGAAAATAGTGACACACTTTCAAATATCAGGGCTTAGATTATCAACGAGTCAATGAAGACACTGAGGGTTAAGGGAGCTTCAAAAAGTGGAGTTGATAGTGTGGAAGTATAGGGGTCCTAGTGTGAGTGACATCTGTCTTAGAAGCCTAGCGAAGTAGGTATGCAACTGTGGTTGGAGAAAATGGGTGTGCCTGAGACAAAGACTTGTCCCTGGGACCATGTGCTTAGTCTGGCCATGCCCAGGGCTACAAGTTTACTGACAGCCTAGACTAGATAGGTATAAGACTCAGTGGCACAGGAGATAACAAGGAAGCCTGCCTGCCAGTCTGAACGCTGAGTGGGAACAAGGTTTCTTCTGATAAATTTAACCACTGGCCTATTCACACTTGGATGTGAGCTTGTTCTTTTGCTACCTGCATGGTTTGAGGATTCTAGCATGTCAAATTAACATAAAAATGATCTTGGCATTTTTCAGAAGGTGGAATTTTTATTCTGAGGGTTATACTCTCAACTGTGATTTTTTTTTTTAGAGAAGTATTTTATGAAAAAAATGGTATTTTTCAGAGAAAACACTTCTATGTAAAATCATAAAATAGTTGAAAAAAAATCTCCAGGAGAATCTGCAGGTATTATAAACAGCTGGGACTTCATATAGTGGGATTGTTGTATTAAAACTATAGAATAAGAGAATTTTAAAATGATGGAAGAACTATGAATGAACTTTAATAAAATAATAAGATGCTATGGAAAAAGACCAGGCAAATTTGGAAAATAATCCAATGGAACTTCTGGAAATGTAAACTGGAGTCATTTTATATTAAGAATTCAATGGATAGATCAAGTTGCAGCTTAGACACACTGGAAGAGAGTATCAGAGAAAGTAGAAAGCAGATCTGAAGAAATTATCATTGCAAAGGGGTAAACAAATACTATGAGAG
Source organism: Condylura cristata (assembly GCF_000260355.1). Lineage (NCBI taxonomy): Eukaryota > Metazoa > Chordata > Mammalia > Eulipotyphla > Talpidae > Condylura > Condylura cristata. The sequence continues at coordinate 13,161,426 of NW_004567110.1, read as the reverse complement.
TTTAGAGAAATGCAAATAAAAATGAAGAGCTCTAATAAATGTCTAAGAAGAATATAGGAGAAAAACATAGGAAGAATAAGGAAGAGGTGATATTGGAAAAGAAAATTGGTAAGAATATTTCAGAATTAATGAAAGGCACCAATTCTTATATTTGGAAGCACAAGAATGTGCCAGGAGTGGTGAGGAGCTGGGGCTGTAGCATTGGGAGAGCTGCAAAAAACAGGCTGGTCAGAATAAAGAAAAGCATGGGAATCAGGATTTCAGAATGTTTGAGAAGCCACAAAAACCTAATCCAACTTTCTGGGCTCTTAATGACAGTTTCCAAGCGAGGTGAGATGAATGTCCTCTGGGAGGAGAAGGGGGAGCATCAGGAGTTGGGGTTACAGAGTGAACAGAATTCAGTGTCCTTATTGGGAGAAAGATGAATCTAGGCTTCAGGTACAAGGTTATTAAGGGACCAAGAGTTCTGGGTGTGTGGCTTGGGCAAATGTCCACCCTGAATGTCCTTCCATTCCCCTAATCCTCCTGACTGACATTGAGTCCAGGAACAGCAGGAAAGTTCCCTACTGCAATGCCCTTCCATACTCTCTGCTGAGAAAGCTGAAAATCACACTCAGGATAAAGATGAAAGGGTAATTAGAATTGCTTTCATTATCAGAAAGTAAATATTGAAGGGTAAATTTAGATCTGAGAAGCAATAAGTGGTGACACAATAAACTTTTGATAAAAGATGAATATACTTGGATGGAGTGTATACAAGAAATTAGGTAAGCTGAAAAAAATAACAACAGATAATATTGTGAGCAAATATGAATGGCAAGGGCTACATATAAAACAATAAAGATAATGATTCATTGGAGGGTGTGAAGCAAGATGAAAATCAAATATTGGAAAACTAATATTTATAAAGGAAAATATTTGCATAACACCAGTAAAACTTTCAACATCTTTGTTAAGGAGAGATGGAGGAGTTTAACTTCCCTGGGGGGTAGCTTTTTACCTTTTGTTATACTTTGAGAATAACCTGTTATCAAATCTTGGCCAGCTCATTCTTCAAGCCATATCCATATTATATTCATTTTACTACATCCATAAAACTATCATAGGCCACAACAGTTTTTGTAAGTTTATTTCAATTACTTTCTAGCTGTCATCCCAAGTTCTGCCTTTTGCCTATTAATTAGAGTTGCCTCAAAAACAAACAACAACAACAAAAACAAGAAACATCTGATGACCTGATGATGAATATTCAGACTTGTTGCTCTGTATTCCTCCAGTGAGCTTCTATCTCACATAGTATGAAAAACAGGGTCCTGAATATAGCTAACAGGACCCAAATGGCCTCCTTCCCTACCAAGTGCCTCTTTTCACTGAACTCATCATGTCCTCACTACTTACTTATTCCACTGTTCTCTCACTCATTGGCCCAACGTTCATTGCTCATGCCAACCACGCAACCCAGTTAAGACCACTGGATTTGCTAACTTTCCTGACTTCAGATGTCCGCCAGCTTCACACTTTAGCTTCCCTGAGTTACTCAAGTATGGCTACCCTGTTTCTACTTTCACTGCCTAACTTGTTTTTCTTATTTTCCATTGTGCTCAACGCCACCTGAAAGTCTATGTACCTCTTTATTCTATCTTTTCTTCTCACCTCCTTCCTTCCCTCTTGAATTATCAAGATATTTTTATCTTACTTTTCCCAAGGAAAAGTAAGCTTCATGATGACAGGAACTTCTGTTTGTATTGTTGTTTTTACTGTATCTCAAAGTGTTAAAGCAATGACTGGCCCATAGAACTCAACATTTGTTGAGTGAATGAATGAGTGAGTGATTGAATGTCAAAATTAAAATGAAGAGAAATAAAAAGAAGCCTAAAATGTAACAATCTTGAGCTAATATTAAACTCTGTACCTAATAATTAGCAAATATCCATTGGTTTTGTGAAAATATAATGATCATTTGCCAAAACTAATCTTCTGTCTATTCCAAAGCATATTTTAGTGAAAAACAAAGTTTTAGCAGTAATATGCTGACTTCTTTCTATAAGCATGGAGCAGTTAGAAAACAATAACCAGCGCCATCTCTGGTGTCGCTGGGGGTTGGAGCCCTGCACTGCGTAGCTAAGCCAGGCCCTGGCTGCTTCAGTGGGAGTTGATCCTCACCCAGGAGATGATCCATAAGGCGTGTCAGACCTCTCCTGTCTCACCCACTGCTCCCCTCGTCCATCTGTCTGTTCTGGCCCTAGTTCTGTCTCTGTGTGTGAATCCTCTCGCCACCCCTGCACCTCTGTCCTGTACTCCATTTCTGTATGCATAAATAAATAAAATCTTAAAAAAAAAATAACCTTAAACATTACCATATGTTATTGGAAACCAAAACAAACAAACAAATGAAACTTCCTAATTGCCCATGAATTAAATAGTAGTCACTATGGAGCTCAGGGAATATTTAGAAATGAAACACATGAACACTTTACATAATAACAATCTAAAATGGTATTGTAGAGAAATGTGTAGCCTTAAGCAAAAGCCCAGCAGAAAAAACAGAGAGGATCCATATTCCACAATTTGGCTCAATGTAAAGAGTAACAACATAAACCAACCTACAAACCAGCTGATAAAAAAAGAGAATGACAAAAACTCATGTTTGGGGGAAAAGTGTGTATAAGTACAACATAACTGCATTTTTTTAAAAGGAAGTTAAAAAATAAATGTCTTATGCCAATACACTTTAAACATTAGCCACATTGGGATATTTCTAAAATGATAGGTTATTTCCAAATTAACAATTTCATTAAAAAATCTTTTAAATATCCATGCATTGTGTTTCTAAGGATGGCAAAGATTTAATTTTCCCTTTCTAATCACCTTCAACACAACAATAAAATGATTGTCTACATTTCATTTTCCTTGTAGAGAGTTGGAACTCTAAAATGCATCAATCAAAATTCATTTAGTGACAGCTGCAAATCAAATTTTTCTAGGTAAAAAGGCATCTATGAGCTCATGAAACTAGAATTTCAGGAATGTTTCTAGCTTCTGGATGTAGAAGCTCAAGGCCATCAGTGATTGCTTGTCTCTCTGTCTTGACCCTGCCTTCCTCAGTTTTGTATTCATTCTCAGGATACTACTCCAGTGTGGTAGTTAACATGGCTGCCAAAATTTCCAGACTTACATCATTCTCATAGCTGGTGGTCAGAAAGAACAAAGGACTCCTATTTCCTGAGAGCTTCTGCAGTGGTCCTGAGGGCTAAGACTAACTGACCTGCTGACCATATGTCCATCCTTCAACTGATCCTTGTAACCACAGGACAGTTTTCTGGCCATGTGTCCCCCTCTACCACCCACCCATCAGAGGGGTGGACTCTAAATTTTACCCCATATGGACCAAGAATTGGGATAAAGCATGGTTCTCCAAAAGAAAGAGATGCTATGAGAGGCAAAAGAGAGGAAATAAACCATTTTCTATAGATGCCACAATAGTGATACACAATCAGAGGTTATCAGATAACTATTTTTACATGCTTTTTCTAGAGGCCAACATTGTCTACAATTTAAGAAGTAGAAGATATGTCCTCTTAAAGCTAATATCTAGGTTAATATTTACATTATATATTAATATAATTCAAGCTTACCTTTATGCACAGATAGTGGGGATTTCTTGTTATTTTCCCCCAGCATTTTCAAGTGCCAAGAGTAAGGTGCATATTCCACATTACCAACAAAGCAGTAATTAGTGACAAGTGCATATTCAACATCAGTTCAACTAATACCTAGCTGGGCTCCTTGAATTCTCTTTTTGTTTAGAATTCTATGGAAGAAAATAAATGCTATATTTGGGGTCCTTGAGAAAGAGGGTGACCTTCCCCACGGCTTTGCAACCAGTTTTTAGAGAAAAAGGAGAGAACATAGGAATGAAAGGAATGGACACATTGGTGAGAGACAAAAATCTTCAGTTGTTTATATGGGTCACAAGCTGTTTTAATTAAAGGTCTTATGAGATTAGTTAAAATTCAAGGGGACATTGTGGCCAGAACACCAAATATTGTGTTTATTTCAGTGAAAGCACTTAATAAACTGTTACTACGTGAAGCGTGAGTGATTCACTTTATCTGGAGTTCTTACCTCTTTCATTTTTGATAGCTATAACTGATAGCTATAACTGAGAGCAACATGTGACATAGAAAAAAGTCTCCACAATCATAAATTTCGTTAATGCAGCATTCTGTACTCCTCTTTTGAGTCTCATCTGCATATTAATATTTATAAATATAGAAAATCTCAGTTTTGTCTACTATAGACTGTAAGCTCCTATCCGCCTCATTTTGTTATTGTTGTAAAGCCTTTCTAACCTCATGCCTTTACCCATGAATACTCTGGGAAAGTGCAATTTCTCTTCTTTTAAAGAGGAACTCTGTGAAAATAGGTGATGGACTTATAAGTAGATGACTTTTATTTTCCCACTGCTTCTTCTTCCTCTTTCTCCCTTCCCTCTCCACCTCCCAGTTCCACAGGCCACTGATCTCTGCTAGTGATATTACAGAAAAGCCTGCTCTCTTCAGACAGTCCCATTCAAACCTTACAATGAACCAATTGGTGTTTGTTTTCCCTTCATGAATGAAGCATGGAGAGGTCAGCCGGAAGTTTGCCTGAGGTCATGTGATTAAGGACAATGGTCAGGACTCCTATTTATTGCTGAGAACAAAAAAGAGCTACCTTGGGAATGGAGGGCTTGCTGGAGACCTGGAGTAAAACCTCTGCTACTCCCTCCCTTAGCCTCAGGGGCATGTTCTGCTAGGAACTCTGCTTTTTTTTTTTTTTTTTTTTTTGGTGCAAACGTGGTTTTACACCATGGTTCCTAAGGCTACTTGGAGACAAAAGAATCCTTAGGTGATCACAGCAGACACAGTTTGATGCAAATTGTGTGGAAGATGAAGCAACATATATACAAGACTACCTGTACAAACCTGCCAAAAGAAAAAAAAAGAAAAGTTCTTCCTGGCTAAAATAGACGGTAACATCAGCTTTAGAAAGACTGACGGAACGAAAATGTCAAGTTTGGCGCGGTCAGATTTGGCGCCTTTTGTAAGCAGAAGTGGTGTCGTGCAGAAGCACCTACGATGAGTTTATACGGAGGTGGTTCAGAGCATGTCCAGACCCTCAAGGCACCTACTGAATCCGACCAGAGCATAGCACATCAACTCTAAAATCACACCAACACCATAAAAGAGGGAACGCTGTGGTACATACATGTTCGGCAGCGGCGTGTTCCTGTGGCGGAGCTTGGCGGGTGCGTGGCAGAATCCGACCTCCAGAGCGACCGGCTGCCGTAAAAGGACTGCGCAGCGCGCTTTCCCGTTCCTGACTTGTGTCGTAAAAGCGGAAAACCTCTTCAGACTTCTTTCTGCGAAAACAAATTCTACCGAGCTCTTCGGTAAAAGCAAGCGGTGCAACTTGAACTTGGGGACAGCCTGAGACACCTGCATTGCTTCTGGATTATGGGGACAGCGTATGGCCATACGTTTGCCGGTCAGTGGCTGGAACATGAATATCTACCTGGAGGAGTTCAATAGCTACAGGCCCCAGAAGAAAGGCAAGAAGTGAGCGAGGAAAAGCGGAGGAAGAGGCTGGTGGAAGGAACCAGCGGTCTGTTTTAACACCCAGTGGAGATTCTCCCTCCAACCTGACACGGCCTTGGGCAGGTGAGCCAAGTCTTAGAGGCTTCTTTTTTTCATCTGTAAAACTTGGTTACTTTGCAGGAATGTAAGCAGGAAATGTAAGGCAGGAAAGGACACATGAGGGGTTGCAATGGGGAAGAGCAATACAGGTATGTCTGCTTCTCTCGCCCAGCGCTCACGACATGGCGTGGATGGTGTCTGCAGTTTGGCACAGGAGGTATCTTAAAAATAGTAGAAAATGGTATCATGGATTTATTTGAATGAATTAAATAAAAGCTACTTGCAGAGTTGAGAGTGAGGTCAGTGTCAGTTTAAGATGGTTACTGGGAACTGAGCAACGGTGCTCTGTGGCTGGGGCCCTCGACTTGGGTCATGGCTGTGTTTCTCGTTCTTTTGTGTCCCTAGCTTGATGGTCTTGTTTCAGTCTCCCAGACGAAACCAATGGCCAACTAATTGCATTAGACGAGTGGATTTCTCTCCCCTAACATGCCTCTTACCTAAAACATACTGGAATTAGTTATCCATAGTTGCCATAGGGTAGGAGTTGCGTTATTATTCTGGAACAGAATGTGGTTGCAAATCTGCCAGGTAATGATGGAGCCTCCTGTTCCCCTGCAGTCAAGGCTGCTTTGAGATTCTTTTCCTTCTGCTGTGGCATGTAGGGCCACAGGGGAAATCTTAGAGTAACATGAGAGCCAGTCAGAGAAAGTTTTGTTTCCTGAGAAATAGTCTTGGTTGTTGAATATTCTAAAGAACAATAATTAAATTAGGAATTTTTGTGTCAGTTTTTCTGTTAGTTGTTTTTAACTTTTTTTTTTTTTTAAAAGATTTATTTATTTGTATATACAGAACTGGGGTACAGGCCAGAAGCTCAGGGGTGGCGAGAGGCTTCACCAGAGACAGAGTGGGGAACAGAACAGGCAGATCGACGAAGTACACTGCTGAGGGGAGCAGCGGGCGGGTCAGGAGAGGTCTGCCACGCCATGTGGTCACCTCCAGGGCAGGCGGGAATCGAACTCATGCGGAAGCGGTTTTAGATTCTCAGTGCTGTGCTTTAACCCACTGCGCCACCAGGGAGGGCCTTGTTTTTAGCTTTTAACATTCAATTTGGTATACATTTAATTCAGAACAGCCAAAATAATATATAGGGGTGATACTGAATTAAATGTCACTGGAATGTTATCTAGAACAGTCATTTTCAGAATGCATTTGATAAAAGCTAGGGATAAGCTTTACTCAGTATTTTATTTGTGATCATATGTAATATTGCTCCCCTCTGCTAACAAAACAAACGACTGTAAGCCTTGCAAAAATATCAATGTCAAAACACTCAAAAGAGTTTTTCTAAACATTTTAAAGAAGTGGTAACAAAAAATGAAAACCACTGCTCAGTGATTCCCAATTATCATCTGATGTAGAATTAAATTTTAAAAAATCGCCAAAGGTGCTAGTTAAAGAAAGAAAGAAAGAAAAAATACCAGACTTCACCACATACCTATTGAGTTAAGATTTCTGGGGTGGCCCTCCCTGGTGGCGCAGCGGGTTAAAGCACAGTACTGAGAATCTGAAGCCGCTTCCGCATGAGTTCGATTCCCGCCTGCCCCGGAGGAGACCACATGGCGCGGCAGACCTCTCCTGACCCGCCCACTGCTCCCCTCAGCAGTGTACTTCGTAGATCTGCCTGTTCTGCTCCCCACTCTGTCTCTGGTGAAGCCTCTCACCGCCCCTGAGCCTCTGGCCTGTACCCCAGTTCTGTATGCACAAATGAATAAATAAATCTTTAAAAAAAAAAAAAAGATTTCTGGGGAAATAGGGAAGTTTTGTTATCAGTTTTTCTGTTTGTTTTGATTTTGATTTTTTTGTTTGTGGTTAAAAATAGGAAGTGTCTAGCCTTGCAAAGGTCAGTACCTGAAATTCTGTTATGTGCCCCAGGTAAAGTTTATTTATCTGAGTTTATCATACTGAAATTGCCTGGACCAAGACAAAAAAGTTTTTTTTTTTTTTACACTGGAGACCACACATCTCTTGATTAAGCTGTCAAATTTGTAGACTGATTGACCTAGAGATATGATTTCAATTATTGCTTTTGATGGTTCTGGAATGTGTATCAAGAGATAAGATATTTGGCTCCAGGAGAAAAGTTCTGTTGCTAGAGGCAGGAAATATATGTCAGTCCCAGTGCATTTTTTTATTGTTGCTGTTTTCCATACTGTTTTTTTTTAATTTCAATTTTTTAAAATAGTGATTTATTTTTACATCATGTTGTGCCTTTTTCCATCTCAGTTGTAGTCCCCATGGGCTTCCCATCGCCAAATCACCCATGTGCCATCACCATAGTCCAGTGCACATCCCCCCTCCATTTTTTTTATCACATTCCTTACTCCACCACCAGAAAATGTCTCTGGTATATAGTTGTTCATTATTATTTTTTTCCCTGGTCCTTTATGCTCCTGCTATGAGTGAAACCATCCAGTATTTTTTTCTTTTCTTTCTGGCTTATTTCACTAAGCATGATCCCTTTCAGCTCCATCCATGTTGCTGTAAAAGGTATGAGTTTATCTTTTGATTGCTGAGTTAATATTTCATTGTGTATATGTACTGCATCTTTTTAATCCAGTCATCTACTTTTGGGCATTTGGGTTGTTTCTACATCTTTCCAATTGTAAATAAAACAGCAATAAACATGGGGGTGCAGGTATCTTTGAATTAGTGTTTTTGTGTCTTTTGGGTAGCTACCTAGGAGTGGGATTGCTGGGTCATATGGAAGCTCCATTTTTAGCAGTTTGAGAAGCCTCCAAAAAGTTTTCCACAGTGGTTGTACCAGTTTGCATTCCCACCAGCAGTGCCAGAGAGTTCTTCTGTCTCCACATCCTCACCGACATTTATTGCTGCTAGTTGTTTTAAGATATGCCATTCTCACAGGTGTGTAAATACTGTTTTTTATTATTGTTATTTATAATAGTTTTTGGAGTGACACTGGTGATAACATTTTATATTTCAAATGTAAAGCATTATATGTAATTTGGCATTTGTATATATACATTAAGACTGTCACCCAAAATCTAGTTTTATCCACCATGACAGTTTTGATTCTCTTTATCTATTTCACTTAACCCCTTGGCCTCCTTTCCTGTAGTAACCCCCAATCTATTCTCAGTATCTAAACTTTCATTTTTGTTTTTTTTGCTAATTTGCTTTTGTTTCTTTACTTTACCCCATATGGCTGAAATCACATGGTATTTCTTTTTCTCTGACTTATTTGAAAGTACAAAAAGTTTTACACTTATTCCAGCTCCACTTTTCAGGGGTAAAACAGGGAATCTGGAAGCTGACCCTTCCCTGGGGATTACCCTATTATACTACATCAGGAAATGTGCCTGTGTGTAAAGGAACAACAATCCTTTCATTCCAGTGTGTAAGGATTTCTTTCCCTTGGATGAAAAGGTGGCAGTTATTCAATAAAAGACAATGAGAGGAGTCTTCCTGGTGGTGCAAGGAGTTAAGCACAGCACTATGAAGCAATCTGGCCCAAAAGACCTTTCCTTCCTTGCCTGCTGCTCACCTTAGCAATGTATTTCAATATATCTGCCTTTTCTGTTCCCCACTTTGTCTCTGGTGAATTCTCTCAACCTCCATACCTCTGGCCTATACCCTGATTCTTGTATGCATAAATAAATAAATAAATAAGTCTTTTTTTTTTTTTTCCCCAAAAAGACCATGAGAGATTTAACAGCTCTATAGTTAAGAACTTTCACATAGACAACTATGGTAAGGACTCTGGCTGATGGAGATGATGCTTAAATTGACATTGAAATGACCCTGATTAATGGAAAGGTGGGGAAAATTGTAAGTTACTAGTCAATTAGTAAGCAAACACTTGTTGAAGACACTGATAAACATTCATGGAAAGGTGTGGTAACATACATGGAAAGGACAGGTAGGGATTTCTCTGAGCTGAGACACCCTGTCTAAATAAAAGTTAACAGGTGGCCCTGTTAATGTCTCTGAAAAGTGGTACAAGTATAGACACTGGCATTGAGATACCAGTGGACGTCACACCTATAGTTGTGAGGCTTCTCCAGATATTGGCAAGAGCCACAGGGGACTCTGGCTTCCAGACATGGTTCTCCTACCTACTGCTCCTTGCAGACAGCTGGTTACCAATCAAGAACTTTCTAGAACTTTCTAGACTGGGTCGCATCCATTCCGCATGCCATCGTCCTGAACTTTAACAGATTCACAAGCTTCCCCCTGTTTTGCTGGAAATTAAGTTGTCTGCTTATGCTATTATAATGCAGATTGACCTCATAAATTATGGGCTGCATGTCTTTGGCTTTCGACTTAGAGGGAAACTTACAACTACATGAAGTTAGCACACTAGAGAGCCCAAACCCAATAAAATGAGCAAGAAGAAAAAGTTCCTGGGACAAAATACTAACTTGGCACTTATTCAAGTCAAAGACAACTTAAGGGTGAATTATAGATCCCTCTGAGAAAAATAAGTCTAATGGTATAGGGAATGTAGGAAGGGGAACAAAGAGACCATTCCTTCATTCTGAGCCTGTCATTAAGTACCAGTGTTGCTTTAACCCATCAACTCAGCCTTTCAAGGCAACATTCTCCTCTATAAATGAGTTGGTTAAACAAATAACATCAGGATTTCCTAGAAGTTTTAAAATTCTGAATTTCTATTTTTCATGAGAAATGTATTTGATTCACTCTAATAATAAAACCCCCCAAAGCCTTTCCACATTTAAAAAAAAGAAACTGAGTGACAATCAGCATTGAAAGAGAAATTAATGCCATTAGCATTTAAAACTCTCAGTGGCAATATTTCCCGAACAACGGCTTCCATTGATGGCATGAGTGGGCCATTTGTTCCTTCTTCCAGTTAAACAGACATCACTTTCTTCTTAGCAGCTGTGATCCTTAATTGGAAAAGAGACTGGTCCAAAAATGATAAAAGGAAATCGCATCGCTGTGCTGAACGTCAGCGTGGAGCTATGAAGTCTGTGGACACTTGCTGTCCGGCCACTGTCCTCCCGGAATTTCTTTTGTTGTCTTTATTGCTAAAAAGAGCAAAGCGGGTCTTAGTGGTCGAACCCAAAACATAACCCCCACCCTTGAGCTTTACTTAGAGTATTCATAGTTTCCATTTCCAAATAATTCTGAAAAAGAGCAAAGCAGAAGAGAATACATTGATTCTTTGCTCAAGTAATCCAGTCCTGAGAAGAGATGATTTTCTGGGTTGATGGAAACAGTGACCATCCATGCTTGGTTGGCCAAGCTCTCTGGAGGCTACAGAAAATCAAGTAGAAACCCATACCTCTTGAAGTTTCCCACTCTGGGCCGAAATTTACTTCCAGGGAACCCCTCTCTGTCCAGCCTCCCACTCTATCCTCTTTCTGCGCTTTCTGCTCTTTCTTCTCACATCAACGTTTTCCCTAGCACTTCCTAAAAGAGGATTTTTTTGGATTTTGTCTTTCAAGTACCTAGAACAGTGCCTGATCTACAGTAAGCACCCCTGCCTATTTGCTGAACATTGAATATCATACGAGGAAGCACCCTACTCATTATGTGGCAAGTGAGTGAATGAGTCATTTAAAAGGAAAGTCCTTTAAATTTCTGCTCATCTCCTTTGATTTCATTCTGGCAAACACAGAAGTAAATTGACCTGCAATTTGATATTGCCTTGATGGAAGTCACCTACCTCTACAGTTTTTCCTCAGTGTTAAGGGTGATTTCACTCTCCCAGGAGAGGGAGGCTGTCAAAGGGACCAAAGGGACATGCAAATTTGCAGTGATGAGCCTCTGGCTGTCTTACCACAGGGCCTTTGGTTTAGTTTCCGTCTGTGGCTTTCTTAACTCCTATCCTCCTCGGGGATCTAGCCCACATAAAGCAGTTAAGTGTTAAAGTGCAAAGGCATAGAACAAAAGCATATCTGTTTGAGAAGAGCCATCTCAACGAGTGGCTGCTAAGGCTTCCTACACCTTATGACCACTGGGAGAGCTTTACCCAGGTCTCAAAGCAGCAGCTCTGGAACTAGTCCCACATCAGAATGATTTAAACAATCTCCTGCTGAGTCTACTGTAGCTAGAGAGAGAACCCCTGCTCTATTCTGCCGCACGCCCCCCCCCTCCCTCATTCGGCAGATGAGAAACTTGGACTCCGAAGTGTTATGTGTAACAAACAACCACACCCTTCGATGCTTAAAACAATAGAAATTTATTCTCTCATAGAGTTCTGGAGGCCAGAAGTTAGAGATCAGTATCGTTGGGTCAAAAATCAGTGTTGGTAGAGCTCTGCTCCCTCTGGAGACTCTAGGGGAGACTCAGTTTCCTCGCTGTTCCAGTTTCTGTTGCACTGGGCATTCCCTTTCTCTCATTGGTTCCTGATGACTCTTTCCTCCAAGTTCAAAGCCAGCAGCCTTTTTATAGCATCTTTAAACCTCTCATCAAATTACTTTCTCCTCTCTGTGCACTGTGCAACATCTCCCCTCTGCCTGTCATTTTTTAAAAAAAGATTTATTTATTTATGCATACAGAACTGGGATACAGGCCAGAGGTGCAGGGGCAGTGAGAGGATTCACCAGAGAGAGTGGGGAGCAGAACAGGCAGATCTATGAAGTACACTAATGAAGGGAGCAATGGGTTGGTCAGGAGAGGCCTGCCACACCATGTGGTCACCTCCACGGCGGGGATCAAACTCATGCGGAAGTGGCTTTAGCTTCTTAGTGCTGTGCTTTAACCCGCTGCGCCACCAGGGAGGGCCTATTTTTACTTTTTTTTTTTTTTCAAAGATTTATTTATTTGTGCATACAGAACTGGGGTACAGGCCAGAGGCTCAGGGGCGGTGAGAGGCTTCACCAGAGACAGAGTGGGGAACAGAACAGGCAGATGGATGAAGTACACTGCTGAGGGGAGCAGCGGGTGGGTCAGGAGAGGTCTGCCACACCATGTGGTCACCTCCGGGGCAGGCGGGAATCGAACTCATGTGGAAGCGGCTTTAGATTCTCGGTGCTGTGCTTTAACCCGCTGCGCCACCAGGGAGGGCCCTATTTTTACTTTTTAAGGTGGGTCCAAACAATTCCCAAAATGGAAGCAGCAGTTTACACTCCCACCAGTAATGCGTTAGGTTTCCCCTTTCTCCTTCGGGTTCTGTCTTACTACCTTTATGATGAGCACCAAGCCAGCCAGTGTGAATCAGGCTCACCCTGGGCATGGAGTTGTGACACTTGATAGTAAGCAACAGCTTCCTCAGACATGTCCCAAGTGAAAGTTGAGCTCCAGGCCGGCTGACTTTCTGTCCACCCCAGGCTCAGCACACAACACCACAGAGCTGGCCTCACTGGAGCTGCTTGAAAGGCCTCCAGGCTCAAGTTTCCCAAGAGCAGCTGCTAGTCTGGTAGGCATCTGAACCCTTTGAACAGAACCTGTGAGATGTCCGTGGGACTTACAAGGAAATGCTGCAGCTCTGAACTCAGGGAATGAAATAGCTTTAGAAGGGAAAGATGAGACGGAGTAAGAGATGGCAGGCCCCTAGATACAAGGAACAGGTGTCTGTGAGAAGAGAGCAGAAAGAGGCGCTTGCTTTTGAAAAGTAAAGGAACCACTTCAAATTAGTGGACTTCAAAATATATATATATTTAAAAAATACATCAGGGGAAATGCTTGCAAAGACAACTGGCTGAAAGGAAGGCCTGGAGCCTCTTGAACTACATGAAGCAAAACATGAAGACCAAGCAGTTCAGTCACCGCTGCACCACTGGGGCCTTGACATTTGCTGAGGATGTAGAAGGGGATCAATAAGTATTACTGAATTAATCACTAAGCCAATAACTCAACCAATCTCTGAGTTTCATGAGTGGCCATCTGGCCCTGTGGGAAGAGCTGGAAAGCTAGAAACAAAAATGGATGGATTTGAGACTCATTTGCGGCTTATTGTGTGATTTTAAATTTTTCACTTTATAAATGTGCTTCACCAGAATCACTTGGCTTGGCTGGGTGGGAACGAAGTGAAATTCATATATAAGTTCAAGGTATCTATTTCCATTGAGGATGTGATTCTCCTTAATCCTTTTTTTTTTCTTTCTCTTTCTGAATTTGGGAGTAGTTCTATTAGTCCAACTCAGGGTCAGGTTCTTTTTCTCAACTTTAGAAATTCTGATCCTTAGAGGAACAAGCCAAAAGGAGTGCCTGTCCTTTATGTGTCATTCTAGAGACTGTCTAAAGACCTGCCAGAGGCCACTTAAAAATGGCAGAGAAAATGCCTGTGCATGATAGATGATCCTGTTTATGATGGAATAGAGCTCTGTGTAATGTTAGATCTTAACTTGTAGGTTTTTGTCCAACAGAGATGCAAGTGGTTTCTGTCTTGTAGAAAATTTAACTGCAGAGACTAGTGTATTCATTTTTAGTTCTAAACTAACAGTTTTAACCAAATAGTCTTTCTTCCATCTTATAATCTGCTATTCAAATGTTCTTTGACAATGTTTTATGATTGTGCTGATTTCCTCTCAAGTTAGTTTAATAATTTGATCATTTGCTGTTGTGTGTGAGTACTGTTTTCAACTTTTGGAAAATCATACTTTGACAATGTCTAGAGACCACCATCTTTTGTTACCGATGGCTAAAACATAAGCGGTCCTCAATAGACAATAAGTTTGTTATATCAGTAGGTGAAGAATAAGCTAAAGTATGAACTAAAGGAAGATTGAAGAAACCCTTGTTCCCTTCAGCTTTAGATTTCACCTATTGTCTAGTTAGTATTTTCATTTGTAACTTCAGAGCAGTAAATCTTTGTATGTCATACTTGCTGCACCAAAAATTTGGTTCACACTTTATCTTTCCATCAGCAGAAGTGAAGGTTGGGGGATTACACACAGTTGAAAAGAACCGGAATTTGATAGCCCTCCCTGGTGGCGCAGAGGGTTAAGTAGAGTACTGCAAGCTGGCTGCAGCTGCCTGAGCATGAGTTCAATCCCCGGCCCCAGAGGTGACCACATGGCACCGCAGACCTCTCCTGACCCGCCCACTGCTCCCCTCAGCAGTGTACTTTGTCAATCTGTCTATTCTGCTCTCCACTCTGCCTCTGGTGAATCCTCTCACTGCCCCTGCACCTCTGGCCTGTGCCCCAGTTCGGTATGCATAAATAAATAAATAAATAAATAAATAGATAGATAGATAGATAGATAGATAGATAAATAAAATAACAAAAACCAGAATTTGACATTTGAGTTCATTCTGTTCCGTCAAGCTTAACTTAGCGTGGGAGGTCGGGTGGGAGGGGTCCTTCTGCCTGTGGCTGCAGATTCCATATGAATTCAGTCTACACATTGAGGTGCCGAGGTGTTTTCAGTTTTAGTACCTCCCATCTGGACCACCTCTTGACCTTTCCGGCACATGAATGCAGTTTCTTTCCCTCTTTCTTCTCCCACATTTCCACCTTGAATGGTGTCCTATTTCCACCTCTTTTCACTACTTTGAGCTTCCAAATCTTTGCAGGCATCCTCATCATTCTTCAGCTACATTTGCAATCCTCTTTATTTTAAAAGTCACTTCTGAACCAGTTTCTGCCACATAGAGTAGAATCCTTTAAAAAATACTATCTTAGCTATGAGAAGATCTGTGTTTTTGCACTTCACAGGAAGATTTGATGTGCTCAGTCCAGACTTAAATTGATAGCAAATGACCCCACCTGCAATCCATATTTTGTCTGTTTCCAGGTTTCAATGCATTGGATGCGATTTTTGTTTTCAAAATTTTTTACAGCTGCAAAATAAATGCTCCCCTTTCTACATCAAGTCCACAATCCAGGTAAAATGGAAGAAGAAGGTGGAGGTCCAGGAGCACATTTTTGCTGAGTGGGTTCCCTTTTAAAGCATTTTCCCAGAATCGATTCTTTGTTATTTCTATCTACATTTTCTCAGTTATAATAAATCATTTAGCTGCCACTAGCTGCAAGGGAAGCCGAAAACCACCCAACTGCCCTAACCTGAATTTTCTCCTTTGCTAAGGAAGAAGGGCAGATGAAATACAGATGGGGTGTCTAGTGGTATGTGCTCTATGTTCTTATTTTTTTATTTTAACGCATTAGATTTTACCCCTATATCCTGGATAGCTTTCAAAATTCATTATTACTTGACAAATAAATATTTTTATCATTGTTTGAAGTACAGTTTTTCTATATTATCAGAACAAATACCTTGGCACGTTGAAAAATAACAGAAGGGTCAGGCATTTTAGCAAATTTGAGCTGAATCCCAATTATGTAGTTTCCTGATTATGTAACTTGTACATATTTGTTTAAGTTTTATTTGTTTTAATTTCTAAAATGAGGGAAAGAACAGCATTGTCTCTGTAAGGATTTCTTAGAAAACAGACTGTGGCAAAGCTCACATATTAATACTTTGCTGGAAGATCTCGGGCAGGGCAGCAGAGAGGCAGTGGGTGAGAAAAATTAGTAAAACAATTAGTAAAATTTCCAAGCATTGTTTGTGACATACCTTTAGCTATCGGAGCATACTTCCTACTGAAAATGCAATGCTTTTTGTGTTCTGAAATTACAATAACAGTGGTTTGAGTTTACATTTGAATACTCTCATTGGAAACAAGAAATTAGAAATTTGGCATTTCTGTGTTGGTTCATAGTTTTTTTGGAATTTATTCAGTTTCTAAAATTTCTTTTTCACCTGATATGGTAATTATGGGAAGAGAAGATCTTAATTTTAAAAGTCCTGTCTCTTCCAGCAAGATTTCTAAAAGTTGTTCTCATGAGAGATGACTGCTTTTGAAAGACATGTACATGAAGCCTTTTTTATATTATTCCTTTTAACTCCAGTTTTTAAATAACTTCCAGGATAAAGGAGAAAAAAAACTTTCCTTTTCACCATAAAGAAACAAGACTCTAAGTCATGTCAGAGGAATATTCTGAGTGTTCTCTGTGTTTATGGACTGAATTTAAACAAGGCTCCTTCTCTCCTGTTTTGCAATGGTCAAGCCACACCCTGTAGGTCTGTCATTCTCCAGTATTTACATGTTTGCAGAGTAAAATGAAAAATATAAGTCTGGTTTGGGCATCTGTGATATCTCTACAATATAAATATAACCATTGGTAACCTAGTGTGCATGAGAAAATTGTGAGGGAGCATATAAAAAAATCTTTTTACAAATTGTCATTATTAAGGAATGGTAGCAATAACAAGTAAAGCTAAATTTCTAAAAGAGGAGTCACACATGCTTCACATTCCCTCAGGAGGCTGAGGCAGAGATAAAAGTGTCAATGGATTAGACTTAATTCTCTTTATGGCCACCGATGACAGTACTTTGTTCAAAACAGTCACTGAGGAAAGATGCTCAATCAGGAGGAACGTAATAGAATCACAGAGAAAGAAATAAACGAGTTCCAAACAGAAAAATACCAACTGGTTATGACATTACTTTGTGTCTCTTAAATGCTGATTAGCTGACATTGAATTTCCAGGGGTAGGAGAACCCCTGAGCACTGAGTGATTGACATTGCACTAGGAAGGTGTGGTGTTGGTAGGGGAGGTTGTATGCAGTATATGAATGTTGGCTCAAAAAAAGCATAGTTGAAACATCAAGAATGCTTTTTTTTTGATGGTAAAATCCAGAGTTTATTAAAATTTTACTCATCATATAAGGTGCAACTTACAACCTGTAAATGTGTAACTCAATGCAATTTTAGCACATGTTAAGGATTGCATGACCAGCACCATAATAAACACAGTCTAACTGTACCATCACTACAAAACTCTCTCCTTTTACCCATCAAGGGCACTTCAGTTTTTTGTTTGTTTGTTTGTTTATGTCCAATTGGTGTCCAGAACTATTTACATCAGAAATTGTGGGAGTGAGACTTCAGGATCATCCAATATATAACCAAATTTGAAAATCAGTATACGAGATATGATTTTTTTAAATGATCAGGTACCTTTGGAATCTGTTTTTTTTTTTTAATTTAAAAATTTTTATAACTTACCAAATTTCATATAGTCTCAGTTCTGCTTCTGGCAATGGAGGAGTATCCCTAATGGGTTTGACCATCTTACAATGTACAATTAACAAGTTGGGTGAAATACAATACACAAGGCAGCTGTTTTGGGGCAGTAGACTATAGTGCAGTGGTGTGATATACTCTGAGAGGTGGCTCTGTATAGCGCAAGCAATTCAAGATTCGAGAGAAGGGAAACAAACAATGTGATCCTTATGTGTATGCATATTGGCTTTCTGTCTGGAGGTACTTTGCAGACTGCCCTGAAAGGGGTGGGGGAATCTCTATCAGAGCAAAGCAGAAGACAGAGATTGGGATTTTGGAAGAGTGAACTGTCTGGTGTTTGAGGGTCAGAGTAACAGAAAGGTGGGAGCTGCTGGAGGAAAGAACTCCAAAGTCGGCCCTCTCTGGTGGTGCAGCCGGTTAAAACACAGCACTAAGAAGCTAAAGCCACGTCTGCACGAGTTCGATCTCCGCCTACCCCGGAGGTGACCACATGGCGTGGCAGACCTCTCCTGGCCTGCCCGCTGCTCCCCTCAGCAGTGTACTTCATCAATCTGCCTGTTCTGCTCCCCACTCTGTCTTTGGTGAATCCTCTCACTGCCCCTGCACCTCTGGCCTGTACCCCAGTTCATATGCACAAATAAATAAATAAATAAATAAATCTTTAAGAAAAAGAACTCCAAAGTTGCAATAAAGTTTCTCTTGAATATTATATTGAATATGAAAAAAATAGCTATGAAACATGATATGCCATGAAGTTGGACAAAATCAAGCAACAAACTGTAAGGTGTAGTTGCTAGAACGCACAAAGGGCTGGGGGATTTGCTCAAACATGATAGAGTACTTGAGGAAGCTCTGAGGTATTCAGTGGAAACACTAGAAGGCCATGCTCGATGAGAATAAACTAATTCTAGAGTCAAGGACACTCTAAAACCTGCCCAAGCAAAGCTTATAAAGAAATTGGAAAGCTCAACTGAATAAGCAATTTAAGTACCTGTCTAAATAAAGTCCAGTTCTTTTAAAGCCATGGTATATTTTTTAAAAACCTAGCACTAAATATTTTAAAGTACACAATGTCCAGAATCTAATAAAAAATAAAAATAAAATAGTAATCTTGTGAAGAAGTGGGGAGGGAGAGCCTCTATAAGAGGAAACATCAATCATTAGAAATAAAATAAAAAATAACAAAGGGAATGAAATTAGCCCATAAGGATCTTTAGACAGTTGTTATAGTTTTAAAGACTTAAAGACAAACATAAGCCTGATGAGGAAAGGTATAAAGAATGTAAAAACAATGGCATAATCTAGAAAAGAAGCACTATCTTGAATGGAAAATTTTACTGGAAGAGATTACAACTGATTAGATAGTGTAAAGGGAAAAAAAATCACTAAACTTGAAAGCATGATGATAAGAAATACGCAAACTTAACTACAGAGGGGGAAAAAGGGAACAAACTAAACAGAGCCATAGTGAATCAGGAATAATATCAAGTGTCAAATAGCACGTTGCACTTTTGTAAAATAGGGAGTAAAAAGGGGGAAACAGAAATTACTTAAAGAAATATTGGCAAGTATTCTTATTTGAGGAAAACTGTAATTGTGCATATCCAGGATGCTGAACAGAGCCCTAAGCAGGATAAGTAAAGAAAACATCAGACATTATGAAAAAAGTTTTGAAAACCTGTCAGAGGGGGAAATCCACATTATGCCTAGAATGAAAAACAAGGGCCCACAGGATTCAAGTTGGAAACAATATGAGTCACAGACAATAGAATAGCAGTTTAAAAGTGTTAAAAGGTACTAATCTAGTATTATCTAATGAGAACACCAAACAAAAAAGAGAGACTTCAGATGAACAAAGCCTAAGAGAATTCTTTGTCGGTTTACCTGCACTGTAAGAAATAGTAAAATATATATTTTCTAATGTGGGAGAAAAGCAATACCAGTTGATGGAAATAAAAGAATACTGGACAGTAAATGCTTTTGATACATAAAGACTTTTCTTGTCAACATGTAATAAATATATCTCTTCATTTTGTATTTTTATTAGTGTTGTTAGTAGTAGCCTACTTGTCTGGTTTTTTTCAAGAGGATGAATCAACGTATAAGGGTAGGAGGTTTATGGCTCAGCTTCTTACTAGGAATATCTCTGAGTGAAAACAGTCAAAACAATCCTAAGTATTAATATGTTAGTACTTAAGCAGTGGAGATGTGACACCAGAAAGTAATGACAGTGTGGTTTAGTGGGGAGGCAGCCAGACTGGTTCTCAGCCTTCTTATTGCTATGTTTTTGTCCCACATAATAACTGTTTACAAGTATGTATTTTTAACTTTGCTTTAGCATTGCTTCTGTGGGCCTTAATTTTCTCATTCATAAAATGAGGAATGGCAGAAGATCTTCAGTTGAAATGTTCCAATTCAGTATCTCTTGGGTGTCACTCATGTTCTCTTATCATCTTATGTTCCACCCCCTGGGATATTCTTACTTAATTATTATTCTCAAATACACGTCAATTATACTTGTGTCTCTGCTTCCTAATAACTGTTTGGAGTTCATGGCAATTCTCATCTTTCTATGATGTAGTCATTGTCATCATATCAGTTCCCACCAAAACCCAGGATGAAACCCTTGGTATTTCAAATTTAAATGTTTATTTTGTTAAGTTTCTCCTTTCAGATGATATCTTTAACCCCCAAGAGATTTGTAGTGAAAGAGCGACTAATGTGTTGATGTGTTCCATTCTCTCAGATCTATTACCTGCTTTTGGCAGGTTGTTCTTTAGGACATCATTCATGGCTGAGATGTTGCAGTTTGGATTCTTTACCATACCTCTTGGTTTCCTTTCACTGTGACTTCACTATGGAATTAATCTCTTCATTAAATTCTCTTCAGATAACCTGCTTGAGCCTAGCAACCCTTTGACTGATGAGCTACTAGTCTCAAATTTCAGTGAGACTCAAGCTTTATCAAGCCAGAATTATCACCTAAACCTTTTCCTTAAAAAAAAAAAAAAAAAAAAAAATCACAAAAGGTCTCTGGTCTTAAAGGGTATGTAGACACTTCTAAATGTCACTTAACTCAACTATAGATTGTTTTCAAATTTAATCTGAAATTTTGCTCCTTTTCTCTGACCATTATATAGCAAAAAAGAAAAATTGAGGAATTGGATAATTTATGTGTTTAGCTCTGAATTATTTTATAATGAAATGAAAAGGATTGTTTGTGAAGATACATTTGTATTTTACTTAGTACACTACCTAGAATATAGGTGTTCCTTAAGGAGTCATTTAGCTCAGAAATCTGATGTCTTTATTCTATTTGATCTTGAGCTTCATTTAGTTTAGATTATATCTTTCAACTTTTTTCTTCCAATGAGTTTCTGTAACCAGATAGCTTGCTTCTAGTCTTAATCTTCAGCTGTATTTAGTGAACATAAAATTCAACTTGGGAAAATAAAGCTATGTTCAAATTGCCTATTTCCTAATTATTTCCTCCCTATGCTTATCCATTTAATTGCATAATGTTGTATTAATGCAAGTTTCCACTGTGTTTTGGGAAGCCTTTTTTGAGTAATTTTGATTAAAAAAGAGGAGTAATTATTGCACACTATTTTTCTTATTTAATGACATAAATCAGTTTTTGAGTTTGCTATCTGCTTTTGCACTCTGAGGTTACTGCTTAAATACAAAGCGCTGCTTTATTTTGTTAATTCCCATGGCCATCTTTAGGAATATTATACTCCTTTCATTAGATTTGGACACTTATGTACATATCTGAAGTTTTTTTGTGTATTTCACCTCTTGAATGTTTGAAACAGAAATATAGCTCAGTGCCCTATATTTGGGAAATATTTAGTACCCTGAAATCTCAAGAAATTTGCTTTGAGTTACAAGATGACTCCAGGGGTTGATTAAGAGAGTGAAATTTGAGAATCACTTAACAAAAAAACAGATACTACAGGATTCTTTATAATAGCAGAAGGTGAAATAAATTCATTTTTTCTTATTATAAGCCACATATATATTCATTGCAGAAACTTTTAAATATGCATATATATATGGACTTCTTGATTGAAATATTCAAAAATTTTAAAACATATATAAAAATAGACTAGTTTTTATATTTGACTTCCTCTCTCTTCTCCTTTTTCTATATACTCATTAAAATAATCCCACTTTTTAAAAAAGAAAGATACTGGATGGCTTCACTCATAGCAGGATCATAAAGGACTGGGGGGGGGGAATAATAATAATGAACAACTATATACCAGAGACATTTTACGAGGGTGGAGGGGAATGGGATCGAAGATTGGGGTGGGGAGGACGGGAGTGCATGGGACTATGGTGATGGCACAGGGGTGATTTGGTGGTGGGAAGCCCATGGGGATTACAACTGAGATGGAAAAAGGCACAAAATGATGTAAAAACAAACTATTATATTATTAAATAAAATAATAATCCCACTTTTTGTATCCTTAATATGCCTTAGATGCCTACAAACCCCCTATGATGTTTGTACTTTATTTTTTCCTATATTATAGATTAATGAACTTACTCAGCTAGGTATTCAGTGATTTAATGAAAGTTAGTCAATAAGTGGAAGAACTGTAGTGTATCCTTTGTTCACATGTACTTACTTATAGAAATGTGAAGTACTAGACACTATATAATATTCAAGAACTTTTTAAATTTAATTACATATCTGTTGCAATACCAGATATGACAGATCTTATCTAGGGAATTTGTCTCTTTAACATCTGTGTCTAACCCAAGTACAATCAATTTGATCTCCGAAATATCTTTCAGGTCTTCTTTATTTTCTTGCCAAATATCACTAGATAATGCATGCCACCATCATCTACCTTCTAGACTATGATAATGCACAGGACCTTAATTGGCATACTGGCATCCATCCTGAGTTCAACCAATCTAGTCTCTGCTATGCAGTCAGAATTGATCTGATTATGTCACATCTCTGTGTGAAATTCTTCAATAACTGGAAAACAAGTACAAAAATCTGAATATTTGAACTTTTAACTACTTTCTAGTCTTCTACTAGTGTTCTGGAATTTTTCTTAGTGCTCTGTCTGAATATATTCCTTGAACCTGACCTCAGGGCCTTGACACATGCTGTTCCATAAACTAGAGTATTTCCTTAGTCCATGAATTACTTACCTCTCAGTCTCTGATCTCTCCTTAGTCATCACATTCTCCAGGAACAAGGTCTTCCTGTCCTTAACTTCTTGACTAGATCAGTTTCCCCAGTATAGGCTTTCTAAAACCTAACTTTTGTGGTAGCATTTATCAGAGTCCAATTTTGTGTGTGGCCACTTGATCACATCTGTTTTTTTTTTTCAACAGGCTGTAAAAGAGGTAAATAAAGATGCTTTCTTGCCTGTTTACCGTTGCAGTTCTAGAATTAGTTCTACAAAGCTATCTGGTAAGTCAGTGAACGGTGAACATAGGCACAATGTCTGCCTTAAGCATTTAACAATACAGAATGTAGATAGGTAACAGCAAGTATTATGTCATGGGTTAAGTGTTATGATAGAATTACTGAAGCACGCAAACTGAACTGAGAAAAATACTTGAAAGGAGCAGTGTCTAATCTGAGAACTGAAGTGTGAATGGGAGTTAGGCAGATACAGTTGGCAGGTACGGGAGAATAGTCTTGGATGAAAGGAGAATATTCCAGGCAATGTGGACAGGAGCAGCACAGACTGCCCAGTGTGAAATGGAATGGCTCACTTGATGAAGTTAAAAGTTTTCAGCATAGCAGGGTCATAGAGAGGGAAGGAAGGGAGCATTGTAAACACAAAACTAAAAGAGATACACAATAATCACATTAATATCAAACACAGAGGCTGTCATGTGGTTTCTGCAGCTTGCTCTGACGGATGGCACTGCTGAGTTGTCACTAGAGATGTAGCATGTATTTGAGAAATGTCATGTTTATTTTACTATGGGGACAGACTGGAGTGTGCCATGACCATGAGACCATGGCAGATACGTGAGTTGTGAGGCATGTTCGGGAAGCCTGGCAAAAGTTGATGGAGGCCTGGAGTAGGGCATGTTGGTGCAGATGGAAAGAGGATGGGGCCGTGAGAAATACTGATAAGGTGGATGCTACCTGGCACAGTGAATGTTGAGATGAGGAGATGGAGGAGCTAAGCTAAGGATGCTTCGTAGGCTCACATGGTGGTGACTCTGTCTGGTGAGAAAGGAAGCAGAGAACCCTGGGTGTGATGACGGGGGCAGATGGCTTCTGTTTTCATTGTATTGGCTTGCCAATAATTTACTTAACTATTTGGCTTTGGGGAGTGCAATTTCTCACCTTCATATGTGTACATACCTCACTCGCTCTCTCCCAGCTTAAAGAGGATTAAGAAACAGTGCTTATGTGAGTGTAGTGGAGATAAGGCAGTGAGGTGCATGAAAGAGGATCCGATAACCCCTTCCTGTGAGTCATCAGCCCAGAGATGGTCCCTGAAAAGATGGTGGATATCAACCCATCCATGCAGGTAGTATGTGGAGCAAGAAGAAAGGAAGGCCTGAGAAATGTACAGTTAAGGGAAAGGAGAGCCCACAAAAGGAAACCAAGAAAGGCAGAAGCAAACTCATATAAATTAGAGTTTGATAACAAGCAGAGTGTTTCACAAAGGAGTTATGCAAATGAACATATAATCAATGGAAGGCTGAAGCAGATTTTCTCATGATAAAGAAGTAAATGATGGTTTTGATAAGGTTTGTTTGTCTCAAGTGGAGAAGAGAGCTAGATTTTATTGTGAGGAGAAATGCACATGTCAAAATTCTGGAAACAGGGAAGGCAGTGACTACATCAATATATTTTGCTATGAACTGGATGCAAGGTAATGTGAGGTGATTTTTTAAGGACACATAATGAGGATGTATGCCAGAAAGTTCTAGATGGTACTCGGCCTGTCTTGAAATGTCCTCTCCCCTCACCTACATCTAGCCTGGAATGTGGTAGGTGGGTGCAACATTGCTACTTTGGTCAAAATAATTACTTTGACATCTATATTCCTTGCTCCTTATGGCTTAAGCCTCTTCTGACATTTGAATGAAGTTGCTTGAATGGAGACTGGATGCATTAACCATGAGTCAATCAATAATTTAGGCCTGTGTGTATTTTGAGGCTGAATTTATTTCACAGTAAAATAACATGTTGATGTTCCATTTACTTTGACTTTTATTCCCATTAAATCAGAATTCAGGATTGGGCTTGAGAATCTTCTCTCCCTTTGTCGTAAACAGCCTGGAAAGTTACTGTCTACTATTTCTTTGAACAAAAGGAAAAGCTGACCAAATGTAGCTATTTGGAGGATATAAAATTTATATCCTACTTGTGGAAAGTTTTCACTGCATCAACCTTACTATCCCAGAACCCCTCAGGCCCTTCCTCTTCTCTGGCCAATAGATGCCCATAGTTAGACCCAATCAAATCTCAAAGGACACAGATTTTGTCTCTCTTGCCCATCCATCATATAGCTCCCCAACCCAACAACACATAGTGTTGACCCCCAGACATTTGTTCCTATGGAAACTCAACAGGGAACTAAAAGGAGAGTCCAAAATTATGTTTCTTTCAGGGGCAGGATGCATTAGCCATGAACATGTGGTTATAGGTGCCTTCACATGGTTATTTAAAGTAATGAACCGAAGCTTTTCCAGGTCTGATTCATGCTTTTAAAAGGTAATAAGAGAACATTTTATGAAAAGAGGTTATCTTTAGTCTATGTGCATCAGTAAAGTAGACTTGAAGATCACACACTGGGAGATGAAGCCCTGTCATCCGGCTGTCATTGAAAGTTGACATCAACTTAAGGCTTTGGCTTGACAGGATCTGCTCAGAGACACCACAAAGTTCCAGAGGCTTAATAGTTTTCTGCCTGATTTATTCCACTGCTTGAGATACTTCTCTACTGGTTGTGTCCTTGGCGCCAAATCCTGATCACTGCAGCAGAGTGAGGGGTGAGTTTCACATATGGAAAATCATTATAAACACGTGAAGGTGACTAGCAAGCATTCTTTGATGGTCCTCTGACAGGGAAATAAAGCTATATGTATATAATGTACTTATAATATGTTATTAATTTATTTATAAAATAAATAATTATATAGATTATGGAATTGTGACAGCAACAACTGAAAGTAGGTGTTGTCTCTACACAGTTAGCCTCTATGAATAGTCCAGAGAATGTGCAGGCCTTTACATGTGTATTTACCATGGCTATATACACATAGTTATACAAGGTGTATAGGAATTGGATATATAATACTTTTGTATCATCTTTCTGCTTGCCACTCTTTTTTTTTTTTTTAAAGATTTATTTGTACATACAGAACTGGGGTACAGGCCAGACATGCAGGTGGTGAGAGGCTTCACCAGAGACAGAGTGGGGAGCAGAACAGGCAGATCGACGAAGTACACTGCTGAGGGGAGCAGCGGGCTGGTCAGGAGAGGTCTGCCAGGCCATGTGGTCACCTCCGGGGAAGGTGGGAATCAAACTCATGCGGAAGTGGCTTTAGCTTCTCAGTGTAGTGCTTTAACCCGCTGCGCCACCAGGGAGGGCCTCTGCTTGCCACTTTTTTATTCTTGGTTAGTTAGATTGGAAATATTCTGTCATATGCACCATCATATGTGATTTATTTAATCGCACCATCTTTTTTGATATTTAGTGATCTCCTTTTCTTTAACTTTCCAACAGATACTTTGATAAACATTTGGAAGGGGGTGACTTTTCTTTATGTGTGATAGTTTCTTTAGTACAGATTACTAAAAGTGGAATTACTAAATAAAATCACATAAGTATTTGTTCATGGTTTTAAATATATATTGCCTCTTGGCCTGCAAAACTTATAATATCGACAGTTGGTCTAGAATAATATGAGACTGTCCCTTTTCTTGACATCTCACTTAAACTAGAAACTTTCATTGTTAACTATTACCAACCTCACAAACAGGGTAGTATCTCATTTTAATTTGGTGTTCTAATTAGGGTCCTAAGAAACTTTTTCTAAAAAAGATTTATTTATTTATGCATACTAGAACAAGGGTACAGGCCAGAGGTGTGGGAGGTGAGAATTTCTCCAGAGACAGAGTGGAGAACAGAAGGGGCCTGACTGACTGAAACACACTGCTGAGGGGAGCAGCGGGTGGGTCAGGAGAGGTCTGCTGCGCCATGTGAGTTGGCTCCCTGGTAGGGGATCAAACCATGCTGCAGTGGCCATAGTGCTGCACTTTAACCCTTGGGCTACCAGGGAGGGCTCAAGGTCCTAAGGATCTTGAACAGGAGTTTACTGCTCAAGGAAAACAATTAATTTCTACTAAAATAAGAAAAAAAGAAAAAGGATGCTCATATTAGCTCAAAATACAGAGTATATTTTGAAACAACTTTAAGTGAATTGGTGATAATTTTATTTTAGCTATTCATGATATTCAGGGAATCTTTTTTTCCCCATCTAATCATGCTGTGTATAATTACATAGAGACAGAGCAGGAAATAGACTTTTTTGAAAAATACTTGGAGCCAAGTTGGAAAGACATTCCTTACAGTGCATGTCTCTTTAATTTCATGTGGTAATTATTTTTGAAAGTATTTAGCATATAGTTTGAATCTTGGTGTTCATAGGGGCTACCATTTTTTTTCCAGAGATGACAGAATTGTGCTTCAGATCATAAGGATAGAGGAGAAAGTTTGTGAAGGTTTATTGCAAAAAGATTTTTTAAAATTTTGAATGATTGACAGAGCTAACATCTCTTTGATAATTGTTTATGTGCTTGTACATCAAAAAATGTGAGGAATATGCAAATTTGGACAATGGTATATAGTGGATAAGGTCTTATGCTACCTGGAAAGAAACTTGGATTTTCAGCCTATAAACAGCTATAAACAGCCTATAAACAGTAATTCTATAAAGTAATTCCATAAAAAGCTGAGTAACTGAAATCAGGTGACTTCATTACTCTGGCCTTCAATTCCATGGTTGCTGTCTATTTGTAAAAAGTGACATGATGTCATGGACTACCATTTTGGGGAACAGTAACTGAATTTTTCATTTTTTCACCTGGATATTCATCATTGTATATACACTGTAGCCACCAGAATCCCTGCCACGGGGAATCCATTCTTTATTTTAACCTTCATGGTAGTTCTGAAGTGTGATGTGCCTTTGTTAGTCTTCCTGAAGAGAACTCCTAGAGTCTGTGAAAATTAAGTGACTCTTTTGTCTTCCCTTTGCAGCAATGGGCTAAATGTTCTTTTGAATGGCAGGGATTATTTATGATGAAGGTTCCTTCAATGTCAATTTGTCCATAGAGGAAAGGACGTCTGTAAGGACACGTTCTTCTCTGGATGCCAGACCAAATCCTCATTAGCAGTAACGAGCATTACGTGAGTGACCGTTGCCTTTTCTGGGCCACTGCAGCTTGGAGAGAAGTCTTTTGTCATCCATCACATCCCATAAACCCTTGCTCACTCTCTTCTTTCTTCCCTAAATAGCTTTCCAAACAAGAAAGTGGAAACATTCCATTGTTTATCTCTGATCAAAAGTGTTCTTTTCAATAACAGCAAAGAAGTCTTTTGAAACCAAAAGGCAGCATTTGCTCTCTGGACACAGGACATTGCTAACGGATTGGTCTCACGAGAAGGTCAAATTCTTTACCATTTATGGAGCTGATTGTAATTCTTTGGAGCTCAGGACTCTGACTTCTTTTGTCTTATC
Source organism: Condylura cristata (assembly GCF_000260355.1). NCBI lineage: Eukaryota > Metazoa > Chordata > Mammalia > Eulipotyphla > Talpidae > Condylura > Condylura cristata. The sequence goes on along the minus strand of NW_004567110.1, from coordinate 13,132,986 downwards.
ATGGTACTCAGCATCCTGCTAGGCAATAGTAAATGTCCTAGGCAGGTACAGAAAGCCCTTCACATGCATTACTAGGTAATCAGCCAATCAATTGACATGATATAGCTAGTGGATGTTGTCATTCTTTCCATCTGCTGAGCTTCAGAAATCCGTTCGACATGTGGAGAACTCTACACTTACAAGAATCAGATGGATGATCATTTCCCCACCCTCTTCTGCAGCTGAGATGGATGTATGTAAATTTGATCTTTTCCCATCTTATAGATTCTGTATTGACTTGCAATAGAAATTGTTGACCTGAAGAAGTCGGGGTTATGGGGAGTTTGAAGAGACAGCAGTGGTGGTGGGTACAAGAATATCTCCAAATAGCAGAGACAGTGGCACTATTGGGGGAACTGAGGTCAAGGGTCTGTGGTGTGAGCATGACTGCAATGGGCCCTGCTTAGCAACAGCAGTGGTAACCTCATCTCTGCAGTGCTTCTGTGGTATGATTTTTGGTATTGTTCTTTGTTCTCTAGACTCATATCTGGCCATCAATTGTGACAAGTCTGTCTGTCTGTTAGTCAACATCTTTTTACCATGAATTCCGGTTAAAAGGAGAAAAGATTTAATCCTCCCTGGTGTCACAATGGGTTAGGACCCAGTACTGCAAGCTAGCTACTGCCGCTTCAGTGTGAGTTTGATCCCCTGCCCCAGAGATGACCCACATGGAGTCGCAGACCTCTCCTGATCTGCCTGTTGCTCCCCTCAGCAGTGGACTTTGTAGATCTGCCTGTTCTGCTCCCCCTTCTTTCTCTGGTGAATCCTCACACAGCCCTTGCACCTCTGGCCTGTACCCCAGTTCTGGATGCATAAATAAAAAAATCAATCTTAAAAAAAGAGAGAGAGAAAAAATATTCCATGGCAGTTGTTAAATCATGGTGGGAAGTCTTTACTCAAGGAGGAGGCCAATCACAATGGTCTTAGGGAACACTGTGATGGAATTTGCAGTGGGAAAAGAGACTGGACTTTTCTTTTAATGGAGTAGGAACAAGTGGGGAATCTATAGCCAGGGGGCAGAGTGGAGGGTCTATGGATGGAAAATTACTAAAAATCTCAAATGTTTAATTTAACTTCTGTGTGTAAGATCTTTAGTAGTTTGGAGGAACGATGAGGTGTGGATCAAAAGACAATTTGTGGCCTCTCCTTCCTCTTTTGTGCAAAATCACCCTTCTTCTGCCCTAAAGAGACATAATTTTTCTTAAGGCCAATGGGCTCAGATTCTCTGCTCAAGGCAAAGCATCTTTCTATAATAAAATGCATTCTGGAATTTTCTTGAGAATGGAAGGAAGAGCACATGAATAATTATAAACATTAATAAGTAGACACAAACATCATCTTACTCATGAAGCAGCTTGTCCTGTAACAAAATTAACTCCTGTTCTATCCCAATCCACTGTATCAGGGACAGAAGCATTTCACATAATTAGAGTCATACTAATATATATTACTGCATCTGTTTCATTTCATTTAGCATTATATTATGTTTTCTGTGCTCTACAGTTTGCTATCTCTTATTCTTTAAATAGGTGCATATAATTGCATCTGTATACTTCAGACACCACACTTCCCATTAGGCATTTAAAGTAATTATAGTTGTTTCACATTTCTAATTAAAGCTGAAATAAACATTTCCACACATACAATGGTCTTTCTTTTTTTTTTTTGGATTATTTTTATGGAATAAATGATCAGAAATAGGATAATTTAATTAAAGACTGAATACATATTTATGCCTCTTCCTAATGAATTTATGCATCTCATTATTCACAAAACAAATGCAAACATGCAGTGAGCTTTTCTCTACTGCTACACATCCATCTCTCCTCCTTCTATTAGGTGCATTTTAGTTCCACTGAACTGATTGCAGTCCCCAGAATTTGATGTCTTGTTTCATTTTATTGTATGTGCTCCCCATATAATTTCTTATTCTTTAAGTTCTAGTGTATTCAGAGAAATCCAGATCATTGTTCAAAATCAAGCTCTACTACACCTCCTTTGAGAAGACTTTTCAAAGGAGAAGTCTGTGTACCCTAAACTATCTCCCTAGCTAAGGGTTAACTGAACCTTCATCCATTTGAGCCCCAAAGCTCTTCCAGTGGTCCTCAAGTACAGTGTCAAGCATGGCGTTTCTTTTGCTGATAGACAGGAGCGCCTTAAGAGCACCCAATTCTGTTTGACATCTATTGCCTTTACAGGCACAGAATAAGTTACTGATGTCCTATTTGGCCTCTTGCCCTAATCTAAATAATTTCTTCCTTTTCCATTGATTTTTTTCTCTACTAAAGTACTGTTCATCGAGAGCAACAAATGCATAATAGTCTATCAGAATCCTGGTGTTTATAAAGCACAAACCTAAAACTCTTTTATGCATTTTTTTATGCCTCCAATGTATTCCATTGATCTTAGCATATCTGCTCCACCTCTTCATGGTGAAGCAAGGCATTTAAAAAAAAGGCATTTAAAATGCTAAAATCACAGCAAAACAGACTAAATGTTTCTGGGGAAAATGTCCACAAATATTCATTTATAACTTTGTGTATATAGTAGAAGGATAACTTAATAAAACAATTGTGCACCTCAATATAATATAATGGCACTGGAGAATTTATTTTTTTGTCTTCTCCACATAGAAACTGATGGTGCAAAATCCTTCCAAAAAGAGATAATTGCACAAAGAATATGCAGATTAAACAATAGGAAAAATAGATTTGGGGTAACTGTCCACTTAAAAAAAAAATATATATATATATATAGGCCTTCCCTGGTGGTGCTACCGGTTAGGATGCAGCACTGCAAGCTAGCAGCAGGCACTTCAGTGTGAGTGTAATCCCTAGCCCTGGAGGTGACCCACATGATGTGGCAGACCTCTCTCTCGCCCGCTGCTCCCCTCAGCAGTATACTTCGTAGATCTGCCTGTTCTGCTCCCCACTCTGTCTCCGGTGAATCCTCTCACCACCCCTGCCCCTTAGGCCTCTACCCCAGTTCTGTATGCATAAATAAATAAATCTTTAAAAATTAATGTATAAAATTCACATAACATAACATTTACACAACATTATTACCAGTGGCTGTTAGTACATTCAGAGCAGCCATCCAGCAACCATTCCGTATCTAATTCCAGAACACTTTCATCACCCTGTAAAGAATCCCATAACCACCAGGCATTCAGCCACACCTCTTCCCTTCCTACCCCTGGGTCCTGGAAACCACTCATGGGCCTTTACCTCTGTGGTGTTGGCATCCTGGGCATTTCAGATAAATGGAATCCTACACTAAGAGCATTTTGACTCTGGTTTTTCACTTGCATAATATTTTTTTTCAGATTCATTCTTGTAGTATGTATAAGTACTTTCTTCTTTTTTTGTGGTTGGAAATTATTCTGTTGATTGTCTATACTGCACTTTGTCTATCTAACATTTGGGTTGATTCACCTTTTTGGAAATTATGACTAATGCTGCTATGAGCCCTTCAGGTACATGTTTTTGTTTGAATGCAGTTCAAACAAAACTAGAATTCTTGAAGCTATGTTTTACTGTTTTGAGGAACTGCCAAAATGTTTTCTACAGTGATTGCAGCATTTTACAGACTCATTAGTGATGTGTGAGAGTTTCAGTTTCACTACATGCTCACAACACTTGTTGTTTTCTATTCTTCTTCTTATTATTTTAGCCACCCTAATGAGTATATAGAGACATCTCATGATTCTTTGGTTTGCATTTTCCTAATGAAACTCATTTAAGCATTTTTTCATGTGTTGATTGTAAACATATTTTGGATGAATTTCTATTCAGTTTCTTTGCAAAGTTTTAAATAGGCTATTTGTCTTTTTGTGGATGAATTGTAAAGTTATTTATATATCCTCAAACAGATATACAACTACTAATGTATCAGATATATTATTTGCAAAGTTTTCCCTACTATATGGGTGTCTTCATTTTCTTGATAGTGTTTTTTAATGTACGTAAGTTTATTATTCTGATGTCATCAAATTTATCTGTTTTTTTTTCTCTTGTAGTTTATGCTTTTGATGTCATGTTTAAGAAACATTGCCTAACCTAAGGTTACAAATATGTAAGTGTACTTTTTCCTTATAAGATTTTTAGGGTTAGGTCTTAAATATAGGTCTTTGAGTTAATAGTGGAGGTCTGGCTTCATTCTTTTATACATGACAATCCAGTGGTCTCAGCATCATTTGTTGAAAAGACCAAGATAATGGGTATCTTTAAATGTATTGGCCCCCCTGTCAAAAATCAACTGATCGTTGAAAATTGACTTATTCTTAATATTTTAATTTTGCATTTGCCTTGTAGGACATTAGTACAGTTTTGACAACAAAGCTCTGTGGTAAGTTTTGAAATTGGGAATCTGCGTCGTTTAACTTGTCTCCTTTTTCAAGATTGATTTGTCCACTTAGGGTTCCTTGCAATTCTACATGAATTTTAGGTTTAACTTCTCCACTTGTGTCAGAAGACAGTTGGCATTTTAATGGGAATTTCATTTAATTTGTAGATTACTTTTGTAGTATTGATATCTTAGCAATATTAATTCTTCCTATTTATTAATGCATGCTTTATTTCTAATTATTTAGCTGTCTTTAGTTTCTTTCAAACATGTTTTGTGGTTATCAGTGTACAAGTCTTACAACTTATTGGCCAAAGTTATTTTAAGTATTTTCTGGATTATATGTATTGTAAATTGACTTGTTCACTTCATTTTTGTATTATTCATTTTCAAGAGATCTGGTATGTTAATGTAGTACCCTGAAACCTTATTGAACTGGCTTATGAGCACTAATAGCTTCTTTGTCGATTCTTTAGGTTTTTATAAATAAGATTATGTAATATACAGCGTGTGTTTTAATTTTTGCTTTCCGATTTAAATATCCTTACTTTCTATCTCCCCTCTTTTTCCTCTATTCTTTTAATTATAATTCTTTTGATTCAAACTTCCAGTAAACTGTTGAATGAATTTGTTTTGTTAGTATTTTGTTGCATCTATATTCATGAGTGGTATTTATTTCTATTCTTCTGGTGTCTTTGTCTGGTTTTACTATTAGGTTAAAGGTTGCCTCATAATAATGAGTGAAGGTGTGTTTCTTCCACTTCTTTTTTTTTGGAAGGGTTTGTGTTGAACTGATTATAATTCTTCTTTCAAAGATAAAATACACCAATGGAACCATCTGGTATTAGGTCTTTCTTTGTTGGAAGGTTTTTGTGATATAAATTTAGTCTCTTTTTTTGGTTATACTCAGATTTTCTTGTTTCTTTCTCTTCATTTGGCAGTTTATTGATAAGGACTTGTCCATATCATTTATATTATCTAATTTTTTATCTTTTCATTTAAATTTTTGATGTCCCAAGTTTAATTTCTGATATCAGAAATTTGTTATTCTTTCATTTTTTCTCGGTCATTCTAGATAAAGTTTTATTAACTTTGTTGCTATTTGAAAGAAACAAATTTTGGTTTTGTTTATTTTTTGCTTTATCTCTGTGCTATTCTTTCTTATTTCCATCAGTCTCTCTGCTTTGACTTTATTCTGTTCTTCTTTTTGTAATTCCTTATGGTAAAGGGCTAGGTTATTGATTTTAGATCTTTCTTTCTTTCTTTTTATTTTAAAGTTGTCATTTAAATCTACAAATTGACTTCCACGTAATATTTTTACTTCCCAATAAAACTTGTGTTTTTACTTCTTTATAACTTAAACTCTTTTCTAATTAACCTTTATTTCTTCTTTGAGTCTTTGGTTGCTTGAAATGCATTAATTTCCACATATTTGTGAATTTTCCATATTTCCTTCTCTTACCACTGATTTCACTGGAGAAGATGTTTCATATTGTTTAAATCCTTTAAAATTTATTGACACTTGTTTTGTGGCCAAACAAATAGTCTATCCTAGAGATAGATACCAATAGAATCTCCTTAATATTTCCACGTGTACTTGAAACAAACACATGAATGAGGAAAGAGCAAGTCCAAAGTCATCCTATCTCTGTTGTATTCTATCATTGATGCAGTCTTCCACTGGTCACAAAGCCATCGTTGTCATTGGGGGAAGGATTATATAATGTACAAGTATCTGAAGCTGAGAAGCATTTATTAAAGCCTGACAACCACAGTCTTCACTCTAATTCCTACTGATTCACAACCTTCATACATGCAACATACATTCGCCCCTCCTCAAGTCCCCCACACCCTCATTCTCTTACACATCAGCTCAAAGTCCCCCATTTCCTTTTGACTAGATGGTCCAGGTGTGGGTGGAGCTTTCGAGGTGTCTCTGAAGTACATTTCCTTGGGCACAGTCCTCTCAAGTTGAAGATTTATGAAACAGAAAAACAAGTTGTCTGCTCTATCCACACCCAAAACACAATGGTGGGGCTTCCACAAAAGAGTTGCTAAAGATATCCCTATAAAAAAAAAGGGGGGGAAGAAATGGGAAGGACAAAAGAGACCTAAGTCCCTAGCAATTCTGAAATTCAGCAAAGGATCTCAAGTCAGACTAGACTTGAAAACAGCCGCTTTTGACACCTCACCCCACCTTCACAGCCCTTGATTCCAACCTCTGAGTTATCCTTGTTTTTTTTCTGAAAGGTGGCCCTGTTTTCAGGTCCGGCGTTTTCTCAGATGTTCTAAGCAATATGTTTTCATTTCATCTGTGTCTGTCCCTTTCCACCTAAGCTACTGATGTTTTTGCCATTTGTTTTCATTGAAACATCAGGAATCTTCTGGGACTCCCACTGGGTCTCACTTTATTAGACAAACACCACACCTATGAGCACCTTTAACATGACATCTTTCATGTAGACTTCTGCACATCTGCTATAGGACAACACACTTAAATTCCTTAGCATCCTCAATTTTTGATTAAGTAGAGTTGACTTAGATCTTTGCAAGGAAGAGTTTTTATTTTAAAACTATATGTCCCCATAGCAGCCTTCTGGAGTCTAAAGACACATTAGAGAGTGGGAAGAGTAAAGGATCCTTCAAATAAAGGAAAATTAAAGATCAGCAAGTCTCTGTCACATAACATGTGAAAATTAATTAGCCCTGCTCCTGAGCTTCAAATGGGAAAGACTCAGATTTGCCATGTTATCAGCCATCTTTCACTGTTGAGTGTTGTGACTTACATGTCCAAGCAGAGCTGAAAGCCTGTTGAAATTCTAAAAATGAATAATGCAACTTATGGTGCCATGCCCCAGAATTTCTTGTATTCTCTAAATTCTGCACACATTTATTATCTAAATTTTTGAACATGTGCCTCCCAAGAAGGTGTCTTGTTGATTAAATGTCATGAGAAAATGAAAGAGAAAAAATTGCAGAGAAAAGAAAGTGATTTTG
>NW_004567110.1:13104640-13125136 GCF_000260355.1 Condylura cristata | reverse complement strand
AAACCTGAATAAAAATCTAACATGTAAACAGCAGAAGGATGGAGCAGAGAGTATGTGATGGCTGGAGTCACAGCAGATCTGCTGCCACCATGAGGAAGAAGAAAGTTAAGTGATAAAATTTAAGGTTGGAAGATAGGAAAACCTGACCCCAAAAAACATCATCCATGTTTAAAGGTATTGGGAGAGCAAAAATCGCCATTCAAAAAAACGATTTTACTTCTTCATGAGAAATTAGCTTACTTTCCCTTAACGTAACATTGAACTTGGTGCCCTATGTTGTGTGAGTCGTAACTCCTGCCAAGGGTCTTAACACAAAGACACCACTAAATACTTCACCTGAGAAAACTGGACCTGTCTTCTGATTCTCCCACTAAAAATGAAAACAAGGGGGTCAGTTAATGGCATTAAAATGCCATTGTGGGGAGGGAGGAAGGGAGGAGCCTCTTTGCTGTGAACTGAGTGCCTGTGTCCACATAAAATTTGTATGATGACATTTTAAAGCCCAATTCACTTATCAACCATTGTCATTAGGAGGTGGGGTCCTTGGGAGAGGATTAGAATTAGATCATAAAGGTGGGCTCACAAGAATGAGATTAGTATTCCTATGGAGACATGTGAGAGCTTCTTTCTGTATCTGCCATGTGAGGGTGCAGGAAGGGATTCTGTTATTGCTGTTTTTCCAAAAAGAATAGTTCCATAAAATTATTCATCCCATTGTTTATTAAGGTAATTTAAGAATAGTTGTTATATACAATCTTTGATATAAGTAATTTTTCCTAATCAGCTGTGACTTTCAGCTTTGAGTGAGAGACAAGCTTACATAATCATACATTTAAAAATGAATCAAGAACTTACTATCTGGCTGACTTTGTTAAGTACTGAATGTTCACAGCTGAATTGGGACCATTCTTGGCCTCTGGAGAATATATAATATAGTGTGAGAGACTCTTCCAGTATAGTGCATACTTGGCTACTAGGTGACCTGAATGAGGTGAGAATTCCTGATCCCATGAATCTGGTGCTTAGTTCAGCTGCTGCACTCAGGGAAGGCTGTGGTCACATGGTCACAAGCTCAAGTCCCATGACCATGCAAAGCTCCAGAGATTCAAATCATACATGTAGGTTCCTTTAAAGACCATGTTGAATAAACAGTTGATGACCCAGCAGGTGACTAATAGCTTTTTGCTTACTTTGGGATAAGCCCTGTGTGATTCCCAGGAATCTTAATTGTTTGATTATTTCACAAAAGGTTCTTGCCTTCAAGACATCAAAGCCTTTTAAAGTCATAGTAAGAGTGAACATTGCTTGCTCTTAGTCAGCATACACTCATTTTCTCCTCTTCCCTACAAAAGGTGATAAGATAGGTTTATCCACAAGGTAACACTCATGAAGTGAGATGGTACCTCATCTAACAAGGCCTCAGTCTACAGCTGACCTGTTTCCCTTAGTCTTTGTTTCCCAGTTATTCCAAGGAGTTCATAGCTCAGTGGGCGTTCAGTAAAAGTTTGTGGAATGGATGCCTGAACCATTTGCGTTGAACCTATTTCCAAAGTCAGTTCTCCAATTCTGCCACTTACGTTCTTGTGCCTATGGCTGCTCCCCTTACTGTGGGCTCTGTATATTCCTGTTCCTCTCCAAGGGCACAATGCTATGCTTTCCCTTTCTCCAGGCCCACCCTCGGCTGTGGTGTAGAGACTTCTGAAGTAGGTATTCATTCTAAACGATTCAGGTCTATATTCCATGCACTCCAGGCTTAACCACTGGGCAATACCGTGAAGATGAACCTTTCATCTAGATCATCAGGCTTTAGACCTATGGGCCTAAACAACATGCACACGGATGCACTGGTGGATAGATTTTAGCTAACATCCTGCTCCTCATACTCTGTGCGGACTTACGTGCAGTTTATAGCATTAGGAAGCCAACTCAAATCCTTTAACCACACACATCACTAATCCCGTGAGCAATCAGTTTATAAGCGCCTTGTTGATCACCTTTTCTCAGAGGCTTCAAGAACCATATCACTATGCTCTTTGAGGAAGTGGTTTAAATCTTGTTCTGTTATCAGCTTAAAACAAAATGACCAGAAAGGGAAAAGCTGCATTCGCTTGTCAATTTAAGCCACTGCGAAAGATGGAGGCAATTATAGGTACTGAAATCAAGTTGGAGACCTTATAACTGCCTGTAAAGCAGATGGACTTTTGTGCTCACTCTATGGAGGAAGCAGTAGCTTCATAATGACCTAGTCGGGTTTGCAAACCTCAATCTTGGATAATGAACTCAATTGTCAATCCTACTGTGTCCTAAAGCTGGGAAAGGAGTCTCTTGCTAACTATAGATGTGATTGTTACCTCTCTATCATAATAGAAAACATTACTCTGGCCCCAGGTGCTTAAAGAGAAATCCTAAATTTTCAATCAAAGCAAGCCAAATTCTTAAGAGGAAAAATTTTGGAGACAGAATTATTGGGGCTTAAGTCCTACCTTTATGCTTCAACCATTGTAACTTCCCTGAGCTCCAGTTCGTCCTTTAAATAAATATAACTTATAAATAAGTTAATGGCTCAAGAAAAAGCTGGTGTCTTAACTGCCCACTCCTACCTCGGTCAAGCATTGGCTGCCTCAGCACTGGTTTGTAAATATTTCCCTCTTTCTTTTTCTGTTACATTGAGGCCAGGAAGCTAAGCATTTCATTTTCCTAACTTCAGCCTACCTAGCGATGACGGTGAGATCCAGTTTCCACTAATGTCGCATGTTTAAATGTGATTCTAAGAGTTTCCATTAGATAGAAAGCCTTTGCTACTTTGATTGTGATTAGGATGTAATGGCTGGAGTCACAGCAGATCTGCTGCCACCATGAGGAAGAAGAAAGTTAAGTGTTAACATTTAGGGGTTGAAAGATAGAAAAACCTGATCCCAAAAAAGCATCATCCATGTTTAAAGGTATTGGGAAAGCAAAAATCGCCACTCAAAAAACCGACTTTCCTTCTTCGTGAGAAATTAACTTACTTTCTTTTAACATAACATTGAACCCGTTTCTTATAAATGAATCACCTGACTTTGGGATGCTTAGAGAGAATGCTGCTGCCGTTGCCTTAAGTTAAGATGCATGCTATATCGGGGCCTCCCTCGTGGCACAGGGGTAAACGCGCAGTACCCTGAAGCTGTGGGCAGCCACTGAAACACAGGTTCAATCCCCGGCCAGGGAGCTGATCCATGACCTCTCCTGACCCATCTGCTGCTCCCCTCAGCTGTGTATTTCAGCCATTTGGCCTGTTCTGCTCCCGACTCTGTCTCTGGAGAACCCTGTCACCTCCCTGCAACTCTGGCCTGTACCCTAGTTCAGTATGCATAAACCTTAAAAAAAAAAAGATTCATGCTACATATAATTCAACCTTAAATATTTGTCAGAGGCACCCTCTGACCCAAGTCTTTCTGATTCTGACCCATGTTACAAGTCACTGCAGTCACAGGCAGCACCCACCAGGCACTCAGCGAGACCCTAGAGAAAATAGAAGTTGCTGATTGATGGATTCAATCGGCTTCTCTATTTAGACATTAAAATGTCTCTTCTTTTGACACAATCTCATACTGACACTGGGATCAAAGGTTTCTATTAGCTGATTCTTCTCTCTGCAGAACTGAGAACTGTGCTGAGACACAGCCGAAAATAAATTTTGGGCAGCGTTGGCCTTGAATGTGCTGATGAAAGGCATGCACTGAAGTTCCTGAGCTGGCCCCCCTGGAATGCAAAATGGAGCCTCAGAGGCTTGGCATTGGGACCCCAGGGAGGAAGCTGCTCAGGCCACCTGCAGCATGAGGCGCCTGGCTCAGCCAGCCTGCTTGGCTCTGCCACCGTGGGCCTTTTAAAGGATCATCGCAGAGACAGCAGATTCCACACTGATCCACCTTTTACGAACAGAAGAAATGGTGTTTGATAGTAACCAGCAAGCTGTAGGGACTCGAAAATGGGTCACAGACATTGCCTTTTGTCCAGGTGAAAGGCCAGAATCACACTGGGCATTCTGTCCAAAGCAGTATTCAGCTAGCCCAGGCCCAGGCGGCTCACAACCTCAATGATGTGGTTTAGTAAAACACTGAAGCTGGGTTTTCTCCTACGGAGACAAATCCTGGCCTATTTGTTTCAGACACAAAGCATTTGGGCCAGGTGATATTTCCTCATAAAATGCTTTTTCTAAGAATATAATACAAAAAGTTTCCATTAGGTGTTAATCATATAGTAACTTTTAATATAGTTAAAAAGTATATCCTCAGGATTAAAACTTTCAAATATGTTCCAAAGGAAGAAAGCAAAATATAGAAACCCCCCCGCCTGATCTCACAGACTAGGTCCTGTTAGTATTTTCTTGACTCAGAACTTGTGCTCTTTTCCACAATTTCACTTTCTGCAATTTCAGTTACTCCCACTCAATTGTGATATGCATAGTAAGATAATTTCAGAAAGACAGAGAGACCATACTTTTATTACAGGATGCTATTATATTGTCCTCTCTTCTTGTTGTTATTAATCGTACTGTGCATAATTTACAAATTAAAGCTTGGAGGTATGTATGTGTGCCAAAAATCTTGGTTGTATTGAATTCGGTACTAAGTGCAGTTTTGGTCCTCTCGAGTGTATCCTCCAAGGTGAGTCAGTTGTCACTCTACTGGTGACAGTCTTCTTCAATTGTTATAGGTTGAATTGTATCCCCTGCAAAGGGTACCTTGCACCCTTAAGACTCGACATTTCAGAAAGTGGCCTTATTTGGGAGTGTATTTATAGAGATGAGCAAGTGAAACTTAAATCACTAAGGAGGACCCTATTCCAATAAGACTAGTGTAGTTATAAAAAGGGGGAAATTTGAACCTAGAAGCAGACACACACAGGGAGAATACCCTGTGGGGATGAAGGCAGAGACTGGGGTGCTGCTTCTACAGGCAGGGGTGCTGGGGACTTCCCACAAGCCAGTAGAGATGAGGAGTGAGGTCTGGAGCACATCCTTCCTCCCACTCATGTTGACACTTTGATTTTGGATTTCCAGCCTTCATCACTATTTGACAACACTTGGAAGCCACCTATTTTTAGTATGGTGCTAGCATAACCTCAGCAAGTTAACGCACATATAGGAACTGAGATCAATGTACATATAAGCACATGGTTAATATGTCTCGTCCCTCTTTTCATTTGTCTGGTTTCAGTAACGCCAAGCCTGTGTTTGTACTAGTATAAGGACATTGAAGTTTCAACAGTGCTATAAGCAGCACATGAATCTCTTGCTTTGAATCCATGGCCACTATCATGTAGTGTTTTTATAAACTGCTAGATGTCCGGCAGGTGCCAGTCACTGCTTTTGGGAGATACAGAAGTAACTACACATTTGGGGGGATGCAGAGATAACTGCTATCAAGAGAATGTGTAACATTCTGCTTGAAACTAAAGACATAACACCCAAGAAACGGGACAACCAGGATGAAGTACGAGGTTCCTGAGCTAAGCACCTGATGCCATCTTGACACAAGCTATGCAACTTCTGTCAACTGACAGATTCTGGATGGAAGGGAGCCTGACACCATCTCTTATTGAAGGACATACTTCCAAGGACATACTAGACCAAGAAGAGCAGGAAGATGTCAATTACCAGTGTTAAGCAAAATGATCCATGAAAAGTATCAGTCTCTTTGCTCTGATTCTAGGTGCAACAAGCAACCTTTTCCATTGGAATGACATTTCCCTCCAGGCTTTCCCACTGGAGATACTTGAGGGACACCATTGATAGTTTTGCTCACCACTCTATCTCCAGGCTGAGTTCATGATTGGCTCACAAGGTGAACTCTGTTAGATATTTGTTGAATCGAAGAAATATTATAGAAAGCAGATCAATAATTGTGTGCCTACAGTGAGTCACAGATTTGGCTTAGTGCCCTCAGAGGTTACAAGTTACGTTTTCTCATAGTGAATTAGTGGTATGACACTGATTAATCACTCACTGATTTGTGAATCTGGTTAAATGGGTAAAGCCCTCAAATCTCATCATCACCTTATAATAGCCAAAATCTATTTCCTGAATTTGAAAACCCAAGGCTTAGTCTTTGAAAGTCCTATTATTGAGCAGTTTTCAAACTCTTTCATGTATTCATCACTCATTTATCCAGTTATTCATGTATCAGTTATTCATTCAGTCATTTTTTCAAATCTTCCTTTATTTGATTTTCATGCTTTTGGCAGATAATGGCCACCTATGCCTACTGTATGTCAGGAAGTAATCTCGGCACTGAGTGCAAGTCAGGGATATTAACCATCTTGTGCTTCAGCAACTAATATCCCACACCTTCTTTAAGCAGATTGATGTGACCTATAGTCTTGGGCTGTTTTGAAGGTGATATACTGAAAGCCTCTGGATCCACAATGAGGGAAGCCAACCCAGGAATCTGGTTGCCTCATCTGAATTGTAATCTTCCCTCTCTCCAAGTCCAATTTCCAGGTGTTGGCATCCAGGACTCAAGTAATGCAAGATATTCTGGAGCTTTTCAAACTGCAGAGATTCTCAATGAGGAATTCAGTTCAGAAAGTGAATTTTTTTTAAAGATTTATTTATTTATTCATACAGAACTGGGGTACAGACTAAAGATGCGGAGGGTGAGAGAATTCCCCAGGGACAGAGTGGGGAGCAGAACAGGCAGATCCACGAAGTACACTGCTGAGAGGAGCAGCGGGCGGGTCAGGAGAGGTCTGCCGCACCATGTGGTCACCTCCGGGGCAGGCGGGAATCGAACTCATGTGGAAGTGGCTTTAGATTCTCAGTGCTGTGCTTTAATCCACTGCGCCACCAGGGAGGGCCAAGTGAATTTGTTTTTAATCATGAAAGGGAAACTGTTTGACAAGTTATGTTAAGGCCAACTCCATACCCCTCTGTTGTACTGCAGTATTTTCAGAAGCTTGAATAGACCATATGTCTCCTTTTATAATTATCATGATTTCAGATAAGAACTCTCTGTGCAATTGACCCTGCGGGGGAACAGTGAGTGTGTGGGCGCCCCACCCACTTGAAGAGAGATGGGAGCCAGCTCACATGCAGGTATTTGATGTGGTTTTTCAGGAAGAAGCTCAAGTGAGATTCCTCTGTATAGCATCTGTTATTGACCTAATCCATGCATCTTAGTTAATTTTAGGGTTTTTAAGACTGGGGTGAGGTCCAATAGAGCTTTAAATTATTCAGCAGTTGGCAGAACATTGATAATTTAAAATGCATACCTCACACCTACGTTCAACGAACCTTTCTGTTTACTACAAATATGATACCTTTTGAGAGACACTCAATTATTTCTCAAAGCAATACATTGACATAACAAAGTGTTGAAAATCTCATTTTTATAAATGAGAAAATAAGAGTTCAGGAAGCTTTAAGGAACTGTCCTAAGTTCAGAAAGCTCTCACCTTTGGGAACTATGCACAGATATCATCACTGTGGTTTCTACTTTTCATTACCAGTTAAGCTAATGTTTCTTAAGTTTCATTGCTTCCTTTTACAGCCATGTCTTCTTTTCTTGCCTCTCTGAGTTCTTCCTTATTTGCTGCATTCTTTCTCCAAGTCACCTTCCTTCTTGCTTCCTTTCTTGAGTGTCTACTATATGTCAGGCTCTGTCTTGAATCTTGGAGAGGCAGAGACAAAGATACAGAAGCAGAAGGGCATCCAGGTGATAAATAGATTTTATGAGACTGGCACTTGGGGTAAAGAAAATTGGGGGAGAGAAGTAAAAATGTTTGTAAAGGGACTCTTTGGGTTCTGGGTGCTGTTAATACCACCTAGAGCCCAATGAGAACTGAGTGTAGGGGATCTTCATGAACTTGGGTGGAAACTGAGGATCTGCTGAATGACTCAGACAAGGAAATGGCCTCAGAAACAAGAAGCAAGGTAAATGTTTCGTCACTGAAAGTGTCATGAGGCTGAGCAGGGTGACCTACTGTGATGAAATCCAAGGTCAGACCTGGAAGTGTCATATATCAATGTCATCATCAGGAGGAACATTATTCTCTATTCAGATTTCCATATGGAGGAAATCAATGAATGTCTTTCTCTCCTTTAGTCACTCCACTTGAGGACCATAGGGTGACACTTTATTGGTGATTGTGGGAGAGAAACTAGGCATTGCATAGCTCTCTTGTATTTGGGATCTGCCTACAAAATAACAACAACAACAACAACAATAATAATCATCACAACTTTGTATCTCCTTTGGAGTGAGGGAGTCTGAGGTAGACCAGAAGTACTTGTGAAGTACCTGTGATGAAGCTGCTCCAATTCAAGGACTTAGTTCAAGGAAACCCAGGATATGTGCATTTCTCAGCTGCAATTCTGTATCTGTTCTGCTAGTATTAAATCTGGCCTTTGTCATTTATTTACCTGATACTTCTTTGACTCTCTATTATGGATTCTCACCTTGAATAAGAAAGAATTGGGATACTACCAGGGCTCTGAAAGTCATTAAAAGTGCTCTCTGATTAACAGACAACAAATAGATTCTTTCAGAAATACAGACAGACAGTAAGTTGGATAACAACCTACTTATGGCTTTGGTGGAAAGTGAAAAGTATAGACTACACAACTTAGAAGTCTTGTTCTCTTGATTGCAGGACCTGAAGTTCCTTCTAGTTTCCAAATCTACCATGTTAGTACTTCTCCATGGAAATTTCTACATTTGTTTGAGAGAAATGGGTGGCAAGCATCTTCCAAATTAAAAATAACTCTTATAGTGCTTTTATATGTCAGGGGCTAAGGACTGACTCTATGTGTATCGATTCATATAATCCTTGTGATCGTCTCATTTTACAGATGAGCAATTTGGTGATTAAGTGATTTGCCCAAGGCCACAGGGTCCTGGCAGTGGTAGAGACCAGGTCATTGGCATCCATATGCTCTCTGCCTTGCGTTTATAACAGGTGCTTCACCTACGCCATCACCTTCCTTTGAACAGGACACCATGGCAACGCCTCACTAAATGATTGTCATGAAACATAAATCGGAATGGTCGAATAGTCCACAAATAACCCTAAAGAATGTGATGGTTTAAAATCTGTGCAGCACTAAGAGAGCTTCAAGGATGCCATGGTCACAGGCACCATAAAGAAGAACATCCAATTTACCCACTTGGATCTAGAGCCTTGGCATGGTATGTGGTTTTTCTGTCGATAAACCAAACACATCCATATGTAGGGGGTGGGGATGGGCTTGAGAGTTGAGAAGGAAGGACTTTCAGGCTTGAGTGTTGAGAGAAGAGGTCTTTCTCTAACTTCAGGGACCCAGGGGGACTTAAGACATCATGAGAGAAGTGGCTCGGTCACAGCGTGCTGCGAGTTTGGAATCACTTTCCAGCCCAGCTATGCTAGATTGGAGGTATGCTTGAGAAAAGTGGCTGAGAGTGGATGTCAGCCAAAGCAGCTGGGTAACCTAAAGGTCTCTGGAGTAGAGCTGAGCCAGCAGGATGAGATCGCCAGACAAAGCTCATATCTCAACATATACCTCCAGTGGAGAGAGGCTTCTCCTATATTCAGTTTTTTCTGCATCCCTGAGACATGCCTGCTGACCACAGCAGCTGCCTGGCTGCTTCTTGGTCTCATGGACGTGGTGTTCAGAGACACGTGTCAGTATAGTGAGATGCTTTGGTGGTGAGTTTGCAGGGAGGCCAGATGGCTTGCACCCTGAAACAGTGACAGCTGCAACCACAGTGGAATCATGCTGCTGCTTGTGGGGTTCATCACCTCTGCAGAACCAGGGTACACATTTAGTGGGGCGAGGCTACCACAGGAGGGGGAACCTAAAGGAGGCAAGAAAAAATTGCCTGTTGACAGGAGGATTGGGCCACCAAGGTTAAATTGAATTTTGGTATTCAAATAGCTGGATTTGAAGCTATTGTACACTCTGAAAGAAGGAATTGTACTCCTCTTATCGCACTTAATCCTGAGATGTTCATGCAGGTACATATCATTATCTCCCGTTGGCGGATAATAACATTGAAGCTGAAACAGATTAGTGATTTTCCCAAGGTCATGGGGTTGGCAGGTAGGTAGCCACCAGTTTGGTCTGTAAACTGTGTCTCCACTGCCAGTGGGAGCATCTCCTCACAAGACCCAAGCATGAATGTGTGAATTTTAAGAACCTAGCGCCCCAAATTACTAGCATGAGCTAGCCACCCTCTGGGCCATCTGATAACCAGATGGAGCATGTAGCTTGGCAAGGAGATCCTGTTATTACTGTGTTTTGTAACAGGCATCATTAGGGCAGAGAGGGATGACCTCAGAGGTGGCATGGAATCAGTCCAGTATCTAGAAGCCCTTCTATTCTTGTGCTTTTTAAAAAAAATTGCTCAGATCAAGTCTGGTGCAGCCATCTTGGGAGAGCAAACAGCCCCTAGTCTTTTAGGTACACCCTGCAGGGACACTGGTTGGCTGTGTTCAGAGGCTCTCAGCACTGTGGCAGGGGACAGTTGGCAGCAATGAGGTGAATGAGGCATGTTTTCTGGACTTGAAATTGTGCAGGTCTGTAGCCAGTGACTCTTTAAGTTCCCCTATAAGCTCTCTTTTGAGAAAAATGCCTGCGCATAGCTGTTAGGTGTTTGCCTACAAGGAGCTCAGTGGAGCGAGTTTACAGTAGGAGATGGGGGACTGAGAGGGACTACACGCCCAGGGCCCCTTTCGAAGGGCCAGCTGCTTCTCAGGATCTGTTGACTGAGGTTCATGTTTTCCGATCTTCTACTTGTCCCGCCCCCACAGTAAAATCTGGGCTTTTACTTGAAATCTTGTCATTAAAAAATGGTTTTTAAACATCAAATTTAAAAAATATAGATGTAAATGATTTAATTTTCATAACATGGAGTTCCATTGGCTGCAATGATGAATTCCGAGCCGCAACATTATAGTACGAAGCTCGCCACAGCCACTTTGGCAAGAGTTTGATCCCTGGCCAGGGAGGTGACCCACATGGCGCCGCAGATGTCTCCTGACCCGCCCGCTGCTCCCCTCAGCAGTGTACTTCGTTGATCTGCCTGTTCTGTTCCCCACTCTGTCTCTGGTGAATCTCTCATTGCCCCTGCACCTCTGGCCTGCACCCCATTTCTATATGCATAAATAAATAAATCTTTTAAAAAAAGTCCATACCAAAATTATTTAGCATTTTTAGGAGAGCACCGTTTGATCTGTGGCACCATCTGTGAGTGAGTATGGGAGGTGGGTGCCTTAAAGTGGGGTTTAGCAATGTAGGATTGAAGGCGGAGTAGAGAAACTTTCATCTTTGCTGCATTAAGAGTTTAATCATGTGCCCTCCCTGGTGGCGCAGCGGGTTAAAGCACAGCACTGAGAAGCTTAAGCCACTTCTGCATGAGTTCGATCCCCGCCTGCCCCGGAGGAGATCCACATGGCGCGGCAGACCTCTCCTGACCCGCCTACTGCTCCCCTCAGCAGTGTACTTCATTGATCTGCCTGTTCTGCTCCCCACTCTGTCTCTGGTGAATTCTCTCACACTCCCACACTCCGCATCTCTGGCCTGTACCCCCGTTCGTATGAATACATAAATAAATCTTTTTTTAAAAAAAGGGAACTTAATCATGATGCTATTTCTAATCTTTTTGGTGAGACCACATGATAGCTAGAATCTTCTGAGTCACATTTTGAGAATAAATACATATAAAAGCAATCAAGAAAGTGAAACCATATTCGATGAAAGATGGCTGAAGAATCTGGGAATATATTCTCACAAGACTACAGGTGACTGATTGCTCACTCTAAATATTCAAAAGCTGGGAAGAGAGATTATACTTTACCTGTAATACTACAGGCATCTGAATCAATAGGTAGGAATTATAGGGGGAAAACCTTTTAATTCACTGCACAGAATAGATGACTCAAATAGAGATGTCTCAGGATTGAGTGGGCTGTGTTCATGATCAAACAAGGTATCCAAGCATAGATTGGCAGGAATATTACAGAAATCAGGTGGTTTAATGGAGTAGTATGGAAATTAGGTAGGACAGGTGGAGGCTGGGAGACAGAATTGGGTTTCGATTTCAAACCTAACCAAGTACAGGATGTATATTTGTTTCATCTTTTCTTCCATATCACCATCTTTAAAATGAAGATAATGCCTGCTGCTCAATTATTTATAAAAGATTAAACTTAATAATTAACTGGAGACTTTAATTGCCTAGAAAGCAGATGTGTGTGAGCATATCTGTGTGTGTGTGGTTTCTGTTCTGTGCTAATACGATGTTGTATAATTCCAAAGCCTTTTGGAGAGAAAAAAAATGGAAAGAATGAGCTTGTTTCCTTTGATACTCCTCAGTATTTTGAGAAGAGCTTAAAACCTATGAAAGCTCTCCAGTTGAGGCCCTCCCTGGTGGCGCAGAGGGTTAAAGCGCAGCACTAAGAAGCTAAAGCCACTTCCACATGACTTGGGTCCCCACCTGCCCCGGAGGTGACCACATGTCTCGGCAGACCTCTTTTGACCTGCCCGCTGCTCCCCTCTGCAATGTACTTTGATGATCTGCCTGTTCTGCTCCCCACTCTGTCTCTGGTGAATCCTCTCACCGCCCCTGCACGTATGGCCTGTACCCCAGTTCTGTATGCAAAAATAAATAAATCTTTAAAAAAAAAGAAAGAAAGCTCTCCAACTGATATGAAATTGCTTGTTTTGATATGGATTTCACCAACCCAAAATTCAACTCATCGCTGGTGTGAAACATCTGACTCTCGTAGTGTCACCTAAGACTGAAAAATACTCATTGTGCCTGTGTGGTGTGAGGCAAGGAGACTCTTTTTTTAACCAAAGAGCTGAAAAAGGCAGAGAAGGATGAGCAATCACAACTCAGTGCCCTGGTTAATAACTTGATTTGATTGTGCTTACATATCAGACCTGTGTTCAGGGACCGCTGGGCCTCTGTGCATGTTTATCAAGTTGCAAGCAACCTTACTTATGCACGATTGGTGATAAAGCACAGCAGAATAACTTTTCTGTCAAAGAGGATTATTTCCCAAGATAAAAGCTGGCTACCTAATGCCAAAGTAATTCATCAATTTAATGACCCCCCCCCAAAAAAAAATCAGACAAACCATCATTCTTGGTGGCATGTAGGATGAACAACTGATTGATTGACTGGGTTGGCTGCAAACACAGCCACAGCAAGCCTAAAACTGCATGAGGTATCTGTGGGATTTTTCAATAGAACATAATTGTTTTTGTTAAACTTCTCAGTTTGCTCCCAAGTTAACAGTGGGGTTGAAATGTAGTGGTTGCATCATTGTGAAAGACCCTTATGGTTTTCCTGTCCCAGTGGATGGCCATACACAGTTTTCAGTGATAACCTGTATGAGAGGGGGAAAAGTTTGCTTTACAAAGGAAGAAACTCAATCTGAAATGAGTACACTACAGAGGAGACATCTCAAAATCTGAGAGCTGCAGCTGTTAAGCTTTGTTTTTCTAGTCAGAAGCAAGGAACAGAATGACTGTGGGGTTTGGAGTCAGAAAGCCTGTTTTCATTGAGCTCCTTGATGTGCCAGGTATGTTAGGTTCTGGGAATTTAGCGACAGGCTGACAAGCTGCTTGTTTCAGTGGATGAATTAGTAGGATGGAAGAGGGGATGTATGATGAACACATCAATATCCTAATTCTGACCCCTGCATTTCTTTATTTTTAAGATTTATTTATTTATGCATACAGAACTGGGGTGCAGGCCAGAGGTGAGAGAATTTACCAGACACAGAGTAGGGAGCAGAACAGACAGACTGACAAAGTACACTGCGGGGGGCGGGGAGGAGCAGTGGGGAGACAGGAGAGGTCTGCTGCGCCCTGTGGGTCACCTCCCTGGCCGGGGATCGAACTTGTGCTTAGCAACTGTGGCTAGCTTCATAGTGCTGCATTTTAACCCATTGTTCCACCAGGGAGGGCCCTGGTCTGCATTTTCTACCCTTATGTGTGACTTGGGGTAACTTACCAGCTCACTCAGTAGTGCCCTGCATGAAGCAGGGCTCAGCTGATGATAGTTCCTCACATCCTGTCTTCTCAACCTGCAGGGTCCTATTGAAGCAGCAAACTAGTTACTTCTTAGTTTCAGATGATACTTGTCTTTGAGGTCAGACAGTGAAGACTCTTGCCATGCCTGGGAACTATGGGTAGATTCAGGAAGAGTCAGCTAACTGTCTAATGTTCCTGACTTTTAAGTTCACACGCTAGTCAGCCTCTTTTACTCTATTGTACCTTGTCAAAGACAATGCTTCCAGATGAACTACTTTCAGCCTCTAAATATTATGATTGTTTAAAAGCCTGCTACAACTAGCTTGTTCTGACAGCAGGCTTATTCTTTTACTGAATTTCCACCAATTCAGGTGTCCTAAAAAATCTATGAAAGGAAGTGGTTTAATGATGTCTCTCAAAGAGGTAAAGTTGGTTTGGGGGGCCCTCCCTGGTGGCACAGCAGGTTGAAGCACAGCACTAAGAAGCTAAAGCCACCTCAGCATGAGTTCGACCCCTGCCCCCAGAGGATATCCACATGGCGCTGCAGACCTCTCCTGACCCACCTGTTGCTCCCCTCAGCAGTGTACTTCATTGATCTGCCTGTTCTGCTCCCTGCTCGGTCTCTGGTGAATCTTCTCACTGCCTCTGCCCCTCTGGCTTGTACCCCAGTTCTGTATGCATAATAAATAAATCTTTAAGAAATAAATAAAATGCATAGGCGGGTGATTTGGTGATGGGAAACCCGCGGGGATTACAATCGAGATGGAAAAAAAATGTGCAAAATGATGTAAAAATAAACTTTGTAATAAATAAAATTAAAAAAAAAAGAAATAAATATAATGCATAGGCAGGGTGTAGGCACACAAGGAAAGACAGTGCTGTTTCACTGGGCTACCAGCCGTGGGCCTGAGGGTCTGAATAGGAGGTTTCCAGAGGCTGGAAGATAGAAAAAGTAGTAGAGCAAGCGCTGCCAGAGAGGACCAGAGACCCTCCGTACAGAGACCCTCCATTCAGAGATGGCGCCCGCCCTTGGCAGCCCCTGTGGATAGAGAAATAAATAAAGCAGCGTGCCCCACTCTCCGCCCCTGCCCAGTCTCTCTTCCCTCCACACTCAGTGTCCTCAGTTGGCCACATCCAGCCTGCAGACATGGGGGAAGGAAGTCCAGGGAGTTGCCAGGGGTGCTTGAGCAGAGTAAGGGGGAGCGGCCATCTGGCCACAGATTGAACACACGCGTCATTCCAAGTAAGGGCTATTTCCCTTCTCCCCTTTTCCTTTCCGATGGTGTGGGCAAAAGGGGATCTTTTCCCTGGGAGAATAAACACACTGCAGGTCTGTCAGTAGTCTGCAACACCAGGCCTTACCTGCAAGCTGCACAGACCATGATGCACCGCAAGCCTGGCTCTAGAGCAGGAAACCAGCGCTCGTCTCTTTGTGGAAAGGACGGGAGGAGCCCAGAGGGGCTAGTGGCTGACTCTTAAGAGAATGAGTGATGCAGAGAACTGGCTCTGCTGGTCAGAGATAAACAGGAGCTGTTGTTACAGCAGTGGCTTTTCAAGTTTGCTCTTGGCATGGAGTCGACATCCAGAGAGTATCATATAAACAGACACGTGCCCAAGCTTGTGAGCCAGTCACGACTAGTTGAAGACATTTATTGCACTCAAACTGTGACCCACAGCTCACTGATGAAGCTGACAGTGAGGCGGCTTTCGGAGGGTGTACCAGGGGCCATTGGGTCTGTTCAGATTTGTAAATGGGATGAAGACCCACTTTGGGAAAGAATGCTTTGTCATCAAAAGTGTAAGGGTCTCTGATGCACACTGCTTATAAGGCATTCGATTTCTGGATGAAAAACTTCCCCCAAATCCTCCCTTTTGCCTCTGATAGCCAATTGGGAGCCCCTCAGAAAAGATATCCATGTACTAATCTGCAGAACCTGAGGATGTTATTCTGAAAATGGCTTTGGAGACATAATTATGCTAAAGATACTGATTACATGGGTGGTAATGTGGGTGGTCTTAAGTTCTATACCAAACTGTCCTTCCAGGACACCCAGAGAACAGAGTGAGGAGTTGATGTGAAGGTAGAGACCGAGATGGGTATGACGTGGTCTCAAGTCACTGGAAGCTGGAA
Organism: Condylura cristata; assembly: GCF_000260355.1. Lineage (NCBI taxonomy): Eukaryota > Metazoa > Chordata > Mammalia > Eulipotyphla > Talpidae > Condylura > Condylura cristata. The sequence goes on along the minus strand of NW_004567110.1, from coordinate 13,109,006 downwards.
GAGGCAGGGAACAGATTCTCCCCTAGGACCTTTGTAGCGAGTAAGCACCTACTGCAACAGTGGCCTCCAAAATTATGAGAGAACAAACGGCCACTGTTGCAGGTCAGCAAGCCTCCAGGTATCTGGCATGGCCCCTGCAAGCCAACACACCTTTCATGAAGCCATCAGGGCTACACCTTGAGTACTAATCTGATAGAGACTTAGCAGTCTGAAGAATTACAGAAAAAGGGCTGAGAATATAGACCCATAGCATGTGATTTTTCTGAAGTTTATGAGAACTCATCTCCAATTGGGAATGTGTTATCTAATTTACACGTCAAGCACCTGCAATAAAACTTAATTAAGTTGAAAGAGGCAGAAGGAAGAGCATTGGTACAGGGAATCACATCTTAGATTCTAGACCACCTTTTCTTGGAAATGTTATTTAAATATCCCAAGACCAGGTTTTTCTTGTCTCAAGTATTTGTCCTAGCTATTTAACAGGGTTGGCAAGAAGACCGAATAACACATTACAGTAAATTGCTATTATTAAATTGAAAAACACCGTATCATTATATAATATTATATACAATATTATCATCATATTATATACAATATTATATAATAAAATACAATGTAACATTATACTATATAATGTACAATATAATACTATATTATATGTAATATAAACACAGTGTATATTTTGGTGTTACTTTAGATCTTACTAAGTCAGAATTGGACTTATATAGGACATCAGAGGGTTAGTCCTGGCTCTGTCTTGAAGTAAGCTTGGACAAATTATTGAGCATTTCAGGGACATACTTATCGTACTTGTTTAATGAGAGAGTTGCATTGTGTCATCTTGACTGTTGTTCCAATACTCTGATTCTATAGTATTCTAAGAAAAGTATTAGTAGCAGGATGGTCCGATCTCTTGGGGGAGTTTATTCCTTTTCATGGATTAAATTTTTGCTAAATCCTCTGAACCCTGAACTTGTCCACTGCACTTTCGATTTCTATGGTATGAATTGATCTGGTACTCCTCTACTTCGTGCGAAATGTTAAGACTTGGATGATAAGTCCATTCAACTTTGTGACCTTAATTTCTTTATATTTGGATCAAGTATATATTACATGTTAGCTGGGTCAAATTAATGGAACAGTAGGAAAGTAAGCAGACTATCTAACCTTAAATTTAGAAGAGTGACAATTAATGACGCCTATACTTCTAGAACTCTTATCACAGACCAAACACATTCTAGATGTTTTACTCTTTGTAACAACTTTGTGATAGAGTTCCTTTTGTTACCCTCTAACACAACTTAATACATAGAGGAAGAAAAAGCTTAAAAGATAGACCCCCAAATTATACTGCAATACTTGTCTTGGATTTTTTTTTTAAGATTTGTTTTATTTGTACATACAGAACTGGGGTACAGGCCAGAGGCTCAGGGGCGGCGAGAGGCTTCACCAGAGACAGAGTGGGGAGCAGAACAGGCAGATCGACGAAGTACACTGCTGAGGGGAGCAGCGGAAGGGTCAGGAGAGGTCTGCCGCGCCATGTGGTCACCTCCGAGGCAGGGGGGGATCGAACTCATGCGGAAGTGGCTTTAGCTTCTCGGTGCAGTGCCACCAGGGAGGGCCCATTGCCTTGGATTTTTTTATATCCCTTTTCCTATTGCTATATCCCTAATTGTCCCTACTGTTCTCAGACAGCAGGGAGTGTGTGTGTGTGTGTGTGTGTGTGAGAGAGAGAGAGAGAGTGTGTGTGTGTGTGTGTGTGTGTGTGATGCCCACAACTCTCTTACCTTCCCTGGCCCATTGAAAACTTCATATATGCTGAGTGAGTGACTCTTCAGGCACTAAATCCACCCACTTGTCAAAGTTGGTGTCTTGCAAGTTGGGGATTGGCATGAGGGTCTCCTGGCTTTATTTGAGTGTGTTCACATGGCTGAACTTGGAGCATCTCAAGCTAGGCTGGCTTGGAAGCATGTGATGCCATGCTGAGATCTGACACCCACATTGTCCACTACCACTGCCCAGTCTGCGTGTGAAGATGTGGTGGCTAATTTCCTTGTGCTGTTTGGTTTCAGAAGCTTATCAATGGCACAATAAAACCTTTCTTTGCAAGACTACTCAATGCATGGCGTATTCTGCCCATGGGCTGGGGAAGAGCAGGAAGAAAGCTCCTTTGTTTAAACCCTTTTGGAAAATTGCTGTAAAATGTACTGACCATCTGTTCTGCCTTAGGAGGGATGATGCAGTGAATATGATTTATGTCTTGAAATTGAAAATCTGAGGACCCTCATAACTTACAATGGTTTGCAGTCTTTTAGCATGATTATTTTGGAAAGGAAAATGTAAAAGATAAGGTTAAAATTATCCCGAGACAAGGAACTACCTTGAGCTGCTCATTACAAAATAACATAATGATAGGAAATTTATTTTCCCTCAAAAATGATATTTTCCCTTCAGAAATGGAAGGATGAAAAAAATGGGAAATGAATGAAAGCTTTTGGCCAAAGTCCTACGGGTTCCTTTAACTCTCAGTGGAATTTCTCCACTAAAAAAGGTTGTAAAATGATTTTTACTTAATCAAGGTTGTGCTTGCTTATTTGAGTTAGTGTATATAACTTTTCGTGGTCATAAAGGATAAAGAAGGAGACAGGGTCGTGGCTGATGGGGTGGGAGTTGAGGATTGAATGTTCTGTATCCTTCAAAGGGAATCTTGGGGGATTTATCAGGGGAGCAATGTTCATTGTGATGGAAGGGGACGTGGTGTGATTTTAGCAGGCACGGAGAAGGTCTTCTTGCCAAAAATAGACCCACCTGCTTGTGGATATCTGGCATTCCTTTGACTGGGGACCTTGCCAGAAAGGCCAGCTGTTCTCTCAGATACTCTTCTCACAGGCTGGCTGGGCCCTGAAATTCCAACCTTTAACTCAAGGCTAAATTTTCCTCCAAGACCTAAGCCAAAGCACCATCCCCCAATTCTAAAGCTAAGGTGTTAGCAGATATTTACACCCGTGGAGTGGCATGAATTAACACAGACAGAAGTGATGGGGGAGCAGACTCCTTACTTCCCTGCTCCCCGCTTAGCTCTGTGACTTGGAAAATCTGGAATTGCTTATGCAGTAGTTTCCTCCTCTAGAAAGTGGGAGAATAAACTAAAGTGGCAGGATTTGGGGAGAGCTAAATTTAGCCAATGGGGAGCATCCATTAAGAAAAGGCCGCTAGAGACTAGTGTGGAGTCATACTGCACTGCAGGGCTATGAGAACAAATGAGGAAGAACTTTCTCTACTGATGCTGGGTGATGCCCAGGCATATTGTTAAATAACAAAAATAAAATATGGAGCCGAGCATTTAGTACCGCATAGTTAAAGGAGGAGAAATAGGAAATGCATGTTTGTGCATAATCTCAATAGCAAGGTAACCCCCAAATCAATAAAAACAGAATGCAGGGAACAGAAAATAGGAAAGATGGATGTTTCTATATCCTTTCCTTTATTTTTGACCTTGAAATCATGTAAATATTTTGTATAATTGAAAAAAAATTCATTTTGGATGTAGAAGAAAATATAGGCAAAACTCTATGTGACTCATTATCTCGGTAACATCTTTAAAGACACATCCCCCTAAGTAAAGAAAATGGAAGAAAAGATGAAGAGCTGGGGCTACATGAAACTAAAAAGTTTTTGTACCGCAAAAGAGTCATTAACTAAAACCAAGAGATGCCATATTGGTTGGGAGAAAAATTTTGCACACAATTATACTGATAAGGGGCTGATGACAAAGATCTACAGAGCACCGACCCAGCTCAATAAAAACAAAGTCAACAATCTGTCAAAAAATGGGCTGAAGAGCCAAAAGAAGAGTCACAAAGACACTTCTCCAAAGAGAAAATGCAAATGGCTGACAGGTATTTGATGAAATGTTTAACATCACTTGTAATCAGGGAAATGCAAATCAAAACCTTAATGAGACAGTGCCTTACACCAGTGCAAATAGCACATATTAAACAAAACAGGAAACAACAAATGTTGGTGACGATGTAGAGGAAAAGAAACTCTCCTACTCTGCTGCTGGGAATGCAAACTCGTCCACCCACTATGGAAAGCTGTTTGGAGGTTTCTCAAACTGCTAAAAATGGAGTTTCCATATGACCCAGCAATTCCACTCCTAGGGATCAATCCAAAGGACACAAAACATTAATTCTAAAGGAGGCATGTAAGCCTGTTTATTGAGCACTACTTATAATAGTAAGATATGAAAACAAGCCAATGAATGGATCAAGATGTGGTACATATACACAATGGAATATTACACAGAAATCAAAAAGATAAACTTATGCCATTTGCAGTATATGGGTGGGGCTGGAAGGGATTA
>NW_004567110.1:13094993-13104267 GCF_000260355.1 Condylura cristata | reverse complement strand
TGCCTGTTCTGTTTCCCACTCTGTCTCTGGTAAAGCCTCTCGCCACCCCGAGCCTCTGGCCTGTACCCCAGTTCTGTATGCACAAATAAATAAATCTTAAAAAAAAAAATAAGTTTCACCTTACTTATGCCTCCCTTCCATTATGATCGTCCTTGATCCTAAGGGAGGGGCGCAAACTTAAAATCTCCAGTGTTTTCTCTGGCAGTTTTTATATCTCTGGTGTCATCTAAGGAGTGAAAAGCCAGTGACTTTTGGGAGTGGATGAATACTGGCACAGCGTTCTCTTCCATTTCTTTCAGAATCTCCACACAGTGAAGACCCAGAGCTGTTTCTCCAATTCACCCTCATGGGCTGTCAGATGGGGAACAATGGAGGAAAATGAAAATTCGAGCTTGTTGGACTATTTCAGGTTACTTAACCTTCCGCCACAAACTGCCTTACTTTCCCAAACATGTCTGTCTGGCTTAAAACAAAACAAAACAAAACAAAACAAAACAAAACAAAACAAAACAAAACAAAACAAAACAAAACAAAACAACACAAAAAAACCCATTCAGGACTATACAATTATTTACAACTGCTTCCATCTCGTGGCCAAAAGAGGTAACACAGGACAAAGTGACGACCCATGGTTTTCTGTCCTCTGGAATACAGGTAGATTGAGAGGAACCTGTGATTGATTACATGGTGCTAATTTAAAGGTGGAAGGAAGCTGGACATTCCAGATGGGTGTGAATGGTTAGATGGGAACTGGTCAGGTATCTTTTGTATCCACTTTTTTTTTTTTAAAGATTTATTTATTTGCTCATACAGAACTGGGGTACAGGCCAGAGGCTCAGGGGCGGCAAGAGGATTCACCAGAGACAGAGTGGGGAGCAGAACAGGCAGATCGACGAAGTACACTGCTGAGGGGAGCAGCGGGCGGGCAGGAGAGGTCTGCTGCGCCATGTGGTCTCCTTCGGGGCAGGTGGGAATCGAACTCATGCGGAAGTGGCTTCTCAGTGCTGTGCTTTAACCCGCTGCGCCACCAGGGAGGGCCTTGTATCCACTTTTATTAGTGTCTAGAAGACCAGCATTGGGCTTCGGTTTCTTAGCTCCACATTTTGAAACCATCATCTTTTGGAAGGATAACCTCATACCAGTCCCTTTGCGACATATCCAGGCGGGTGCTCAGGTGAGAGCTAGGAGATGGTCAAAATACCAACTCCCGAGGAAACCACCTCAACAGTACATACATCTGGCCCTACTTTGCTGCAAACACAGAAGCTATGAGCCATCCTTGAACATATTTGGTCAGGTAGTATTCACACACTTTACTGATGACAGTGATACAGTTTGGGAGGGGGGACTATCTCCCCTCTCCCTCCCTCTGCGTGTGTGTGTACTTATTTCTGCTAACGACATGGCTTTCCAGCTCTGTCTGACTGTCTTTGTTGTTAGAGATCACACTGCCGTACACCCAAACTGAACTTTGATCAATAAACTAGATGAAAGGGGGAAGCCGAAGACCACAGGTCATATGAGTTAGCCTTTGTCCCTTTCCTGGTATTGTCAAGACTAGTTTCAGATCTCATTTTTTATTTTTTTAAAGATTTTATTCATTTTTACATTGAAGAACTGGGTTAATGTCCAGAAATGCGGGGAGTGAGAGGATTCACCAGAGACAGAGTGGGGAGCAGAACAGGTAGATGGACTGAAACACACTGCTGAGAGAACAGCGGGGAGACAGGAGAGGTCTCCTGCGCCATGTGGGTCAGCTCCCTGGCCAGGGGTCGAACTCATCTGCAGCGGCTATGGAGAGCTTCATAGTGCTGAGAGGTAAAACCCTTGTGCCACCAGGAAGGCCCCAGGTCTCAGTTCTTGTCACAAGGCCTGGCTTAGTGAGAAAGAGAGGAATAGCTGGTTAGTTCCCAAACAAGAAGAGTCAAGTGTAAAAATTAAAGGGTAATAGAAAAATGCAACTTGTAGAATCAGTACAGCAAAATTACTCCTTGAGAATTCTCACACGCCCTCTTACGGGTTTGTTTTTCCAGCAAATACTGAACAAATTTGTTTTCTTTCACTCTGTCACTTCCCCAGAGCCCTGCATGCAGGTAAGCTGTGCTCACCTCCCTAGGTTTAAGTTCAGGTAAGATTGTATAGGTATTAAAAAGATTATAGAGTACCACAATAACAACCGTAATCCTCCAAATTGTAAAAGAAAATTAGGCTGGCTTGTTTTTTTCTTCCTAAAATATTTGTGGATTTCTTTACCTATACATATTTTTTAATGAAGCACATTTGTTTCACACTCTTAATTTTTTTTGATAGTATGTGATTTCTCCCCTCAAATGTAGTCACTGTTAAGCTGTTTGTTAAATTTTAGGAAGTTTTAAATGAAGATGTACCAGGGAAATTGAAAACAAAAATAAAAATTATTGAGCACTATTAGTGTTACAAAGAAACAGTTCAAATTATAAACTACTTCACAAGATGTCACACTGATAAAAGTTAACTTACCAAGATAATGCAATACTCAAAGATATTCATGCATTTAACAATGTAGCCTGGAAACAATGAAAGAAAAAATCTCAGCTATGATCAAGATAAATCAACAATTCTCATCATAATGGATTTTAACACCTTGCTATCAAGAAAGTAGATAACAAAGACCATTAATTTAAAAGGCAAGAAGATTGAACAAAACCATTAATAAACTCAGTTTAGTGCTTTTTAAAGCTTGTAAAACTGGTCAGCTACCAAGTTGAGAGGGCTCATAAATATCGAGAAATATAGCTCTGATATCTAGAGATTGTATTCTCTGACCACAATACAAAAATTGAGAACATAAAATTTAAAAGCTAGTGCCCAAAGTCTTCTAATTTTGGATATTAAGAACAATACTGTTAAGTAATTGTGTAAACCACTTGAAATTAGATGTAAGTTCCCAAAATATAAATCATAATGATCATTAAATTATTATACACCAAATTTATGGGATACAAACTGAAAGAAAAGTGAAAAAGAGAATGTAAGTAGAGTTTTTTTTAAATTTTCTAAGAGATTACTAATACCTTATAGATGACTTCATAAAACTAGATAAAGTGAGTAACTTTCTTTAAAATTATGCATTATATTCTATTACCTAAATTATTGAACAGTCCATTAAGAAGTAGAATTTTCAGTGAGAAATCTCAGTCTTTGTTCCCAGTAACATTATTGAAGTTTATTTTCAACATATTTTGATAGGTAACTCTTACTTTAAGCAAATCTTACTCCCTACCTTTTGGAAGGTTGTTATAAATTTAATACAAATGTAGGACAAGGACATTTCAAAAAAAAGTAGAGTTTACGCAACTCTCATTTATAAAGAGATGCAAAATACCTACATAAAATATTTATAATTCAATCTAATAGCACTTAAGAATGGATTATAACAAAGTAGGATTTATTCTAGGAATACAAAGATGGCTTGACCTATATAAATTATCATTATAATTTATTATAATTTACCAAGTGACAGACTAAAAGGAAAAGAAGCTATATAATAATATGAAAAGATATAGAATAAAAAGCACTTGGTGGCCCTCCCTGGTGGCGCAGCGGGTTAAAGCCCAACACTGAGAATCCAAAGCTACTTCTGCATGAGTTCGATTCCCGCCTGCCCCAGAGGTGACCACATGGCGTGGCAGACCTCTCCTGACCCGCCCGCTGCTCCCCTCAGCAGTGTACTTCGTTGATCTTCCTGTTCTGTTCCCCACTCTGTCTCTGGTGAAGCCTCTCACCGCCCCGAGCCTCTGGCCTGTACCCCAGTTCTGTATGCACAAGTAAATAAATCTTAAAAAAAAAAAAAAGCACTTGGTAAAATTTAACCTTCCCTCATCATTAAAGAAAACGTCCTAGCCAACTAGGAAATGGAAACTTTCTTTTTAAGCTGATGAAGAGGACCGAAACCCCCCTCACTCTTGCATTGTGTATTCACTGAGACCTTGATGGGTACTCAACGGGCTTTATTAATAGACAGTCTTTTATTATGTCTCAGTCTTCTGGTTTCTTTGAATAATGGGGGTTATTAGCAGGACAGCAAAAGTCAAATGCAGGGAGACTTTGGAGTACTTGTTACCCCAGCTCCAAATTGGAAGTTCATCTCCAAATAGCTCCTGTCTACACTTTCAGCCAATGGATGGTAACAGTTTCTAGCTCTTGCCAGCTTTGAGATTCTACATGATACCTTTTCAACCCTGCCCATAATTTTGTAAGTTGTACTTCTATAAAATTTTCTTCAAATTACTCGAGTACATCTCTGTTTTCTGCCTGGACCTTAATTAGTAAGGATCATCTGTCTGTATATTATCTTTATATTTTTCACAGATGCACATTTAAAAAAGTCCAGATATCCCTGGCTTTTCTAAAGTTCATGTTAAACCACTTTACTTTTATGAAAGACCTACATTAGCTACTATTTTTGCTAACAGAAATAAATCTAAAGAGGAATTTTTCTTTTATGACAAATGTAAAAAGCAAAAATAGCACTTTGCATTGCATTTTGTAGCAGCTGGTCTAGACACAGCTCACACCCCAAGGACCCTCTGTAGCAGCAAGGGTGACCTTGCTGAGTTGGTCCCAGAACTTCTTTCCAAACACGGTGTAGCCTGCATTTGCATTCATGAAGGGGTTAAAAGACTAATATACAGTACTGAACTTTGGGTGGTGAAATTAACGCGGTCTATACCATGTTGGTTTTCAGTGATGCATTCCTGAAGCTTATGTTATAATGTAGTGTTAATCTGATACATTTTAATTAAAAAACAATCATACAATCATATTATTTAACTCGCCTATTGAAATACTTCTTTATTACATTTAAGGCTTGGTCTCGGGAACATACCCTGCTTAGAAGCTGTTAGTAGGGGAAAGGTCGATGTGCCTCTGTGGAATTTAGAACAAGGCCGATGATTCTGAGTATGCATATGTGTGAGTGGACAAAGAATGGCAGGATCTTCTTTACCTGTTCCCCAGTGTTCTCTCTGTGATCTCAAGTAATGCAGATGCTCTTAGAAATTCCCAGGAGTGTGTGTTCTTTTGTCTTAAACACATTGCCCACGAATAACGGGGTGTGTGTGTGTGTGTGTGTGTGTGGGCTGGGAGGGGCTCATCTAACTACTGTTTTCCTAGGCCATTTGATGAACATCTGCTATGCTGCTAGGGTATCTATTATGGTTATCTTCTCTAACCCTCAAAACAATTTAATAGAGAGACACTGAAAGTCAGGTTAAATAAACAGGCTAACAATACACAACTCAATGTGTAAGTTACCCCACTGTGCTTTAACTTTGGGATGCTTATTCTGCTAGGGAATCATTAATTGATTAGTGAAGCATTAATTAAACCATTTATTAATTAACATATCAATGAAAATTCATTAATCATCAATTAATTTAGGGGGAAATCCAAATCCCACTCCTGTTTGTCCTCTGTATCGATTCTTTAAATGAAACTAATTCCTGCTTATAAAAGAAACTCAAATCATGTTCTCGCTCAGTGTAACATGGGTGTTGGATAGAGCAGATGTTTTCTCCACATGGTGTTCTGTACCTTTTGTGGAAACCTCAAGCAGGATTACAAACAGCAGTATCATTAATCATGTAAGTTGTTCTCATCTGTAAAAATGTCGATGAGGGCCCTCCCTGGTGGCGCAGCGGGTTAAAGCACAGCACTGAGAAGCTAAAGCCACTTCTGCATGAGTTTGATCCCTGCCTGCCCCGGAGGTGACCACATGGCGTGGCAGACCTCTCCTGGCCCGCCCGCTGCTCCCCTCAGCAGTGTACTTCGTAGATCTGCCTGTTCTGCTCCCCACTCTGTCTCTGGTGAATCCTCTCACCCTCCGCATCTCTGGCCTGTACCCCAGTTCTATATGAATAAATAAATCTTTAAAAAAAAATGTCGATGAATTACATTCCTCAGAGCATAAGTGTGAATAGCTGCCTCTGGCTGCCTCTGGCATATATATAGTGCGCAGTTCTAACTTAGTGTGAAACCACCTACTCTCAGCCGTCCATGCCAATGGGGTGGGGGAGTGGTAGGATTGAATTGAACGTAGAAGCCAATATCCAGATTTCTGATAATTGCTTTTGAAACATATTATATGATTTGGACAGGGGAAATTTTCCATTTCCTAATTGTTTTTCTTTGGCTTGCACAAAAGTGAATTTGCACCTTTGGCTCTCCTAGAAGAAAAGAGTAAGGCGGCCAGATGTGCTGGTTCACAAGAAAACAGGCCTGAGATTAAAATGCTGGGATGTGTGTGCAAATCGGAGTCATAGCCAACCTGTTCACTCTTGCCATCAGTTCCCCCAAGGCATTGCACTGTTTATATGTTGTGTGGACCAAATATTTATGAATGCATTAGAATCATAGCCATTTTGTGATGTTATTTTGCTGAACAACTTCATACTTTTACGCTATATGTCAAGTGAAAACTCTTTCTGGCCATCCCTAGTGGCACATGGGTTAAAGTGCTGCACGATGGATGGGGCTTTCCACAGCCACGGCAGCACAAGTTCGATTCCCTGGCAGGGAGCTGACCTACATGGCACAAAAGACCTTTCCTGCCCCACCCTCCTCCCTTCAGCAACGGATTCCAGTAGATCTTCCTGTCCTGCTCCCCACTCTGGCTCTGGTGAATCCTCTCACCCTCCCCCATACCTCTGACCTGTACCCCAGTTCTTGTGTGCATAAATCAGTAAACCTTAAACACACACACACACACTTTCTGTTCAAAATGGATCCTATTGTATTGAGTTTGTTCTTTTCAGTAGAGCAGTTGAAGCGTTCTTCCATCATCCCCTGGAGAATGTTTGAGTTTTACATCAGTTTAAAGCAAAATATGTTCCTAATATTAAATGCTGTCAATGATGTCAGATCTTGTCCACAGTTCTATAACTTCTGCCGTTTTCTATGGGCTCTCACAGACTGAAGCGCTGCAATTAGTCTGTCTCCCCCTGCAGGGGAGAAGCAGAACAGGTGTGGTCTGGAAGCTGCTTCCCCACTAATGTTCTTCGCATCACTCTGATAATTCCTTCGCATCCCTAGTAAGCACCTCTCTGCGGCCCCAGCTTCCCACTTCCCACCTCAGAAACGTTGATTTCCTGACTGTGACTGGAATTCATTAGATTTCTTTCCAGAAATATAGTTAAGATGATTTTTTTTTTAAGTCAAAGATTTACATTTTGAATTTGGGAGAATTTTACATTTGAATTTGGGAGAATTTTACATCATCCTCTGGAGGGTTCCCCCCCCATGGGATTTAGTTTTATTTTATTTTTTTTAATAATCAAAATTTTTGTTTAATGTCTATTGAGATAAAGTTGGGGTACGGCACTGCATGGGATGTAGGGGTATAAGTACATACCTCTCTAGATGCAGGTCGCCAGGGTAACCCACTGCCACGCTTCCCCCAGCTGAGATGAGAAGGACCTCTGATCATCTTTCTCTTCCAGAAACTTCTCTGGCACCCATTGTAAAACACCAAGGAACGCCACCCTTATGAGACTAATATATCAGACATTTTACATTTCCTGTTTTTTCCTTCAAATTTCCATACTGCTAGAACTAATGATACTATTGATTATCATTTTTTTTGAGTATTGATCATTTTGGCCTCCAATCCTATTTTGTAGACAAAACTTTAAAGTTACCAATACATCTTTTATCCTGTAAAAGTATAGCTAAGATTAAGCTTTTCTTATAATGGAGGAAGTTATTTATTTATTTTTATTTTTAATAGGTGTTTCTAAATTATGTAAGTGCAAAAAAGGTAATAAAATTTTATTGGGTGCCACATGATATTTCTTGTACCCTTAAATTTCAAACACTTGAATTGCTTAAATATATTACTTTAGCAAATAATCAGACCATAATGTTCCAATTATTATGAGTGCTTAACAAATACACCATATAAATGCCTGACATTTCCATCTTCGAAAATTGCCGGAGGATAGCTAACCATATGGTTGACAAACTCACCTGTTGGTTGAAAACCAGCCTGTTTCTTTAAGGCTGTAACTTTTGTTTTTTACCCTGTGACACAAATTTCTTAATTGGCAAAATGAGGCAGTAGGTGCTTGATATTAAAATAACCTGTCTCGCAGTAAAGGGAAAAAAATTCGACAGGCCTTTCGGGAAAATAACTACTGAAAGAGAAAACACTTTTACTCCAAACTTGCTGAGACCATCTAGCTAAAAACTTGTTCTTTCTCTGACAAAGACATGTCTGAATGCGGAAGGACAAGCCCTGTTGTGATTTACCTTCCCACTCACATATGATTACAACAGTGAGGCTTGCAAAACCGAAAGCTTACCGGGCAAACACACTCTTCGAAGGGCTCAAAGAGTGTTATCTAGATTCATTTTTTACCCTAAGATGAAAATTTTCTTCTCTTTAAAAAAAATAATGCATTATATTTTACTTAGGTGATGTTGCTTTACAAAACTGTATGCCATTTTGGGGTATATAGGTTCACAGCTTTCCAAATATATATGCAGATCAGTGTTTTTTGAGATATTTACAAGCAGCTCACTGTAAGAATTACATTTTAGCATCACGATACAGACATTATGTACTAACATATGCACACACCTCTGAAAAAAAGATTTATTAAAAATACTTTACTTACCAATCCTGATTTTCAGATTTGCTCTAATGTTTTTATGTGTATCACAGTAAATTAAAAATGTTTGGAGTTTTTATGAGCCCTTCTTCCTCCGAATAACTCAGGAATCTTGGTGCATATGTCAGGATTTTCCTTCTATTTGCAATTAGCCAGGAAATGTTAGGGCTTGCCTCTACTATATAGAGTTGACATAAAGAAGGTGTCCACAGCCCTCAGCTGAACTATCATTTCTTGCCACAAGATGGCGCTCCAATCCCATATATTAGCCTCTTGTATTTTCCCATGACTGTTTCCTTCTATTATTTTTGGTTTGTCTCTTTAATTTGATTGCACTCTGCCTGTGCGTTTCTTTGGGGATTTTGTTTCCTGCTTCGATTTCTTTTTCTCCCCTGTTTCCTCTATTTTTACCTTTACCTGGGCATAATCATAGACTCTCTTCACTGTTTAAGAAAATAAGGAAAGCACAACTGCATGGATTACACATTTTTATTCCTCTAAGGAAAACCACAGCCCTAATTAAGTTGTTTTTGAGGTCACTCATGATTGCTGACTGTTCTTTTCCTTCTTAGGTTAATTTTGTAAGCTTTTTAAGAGTTGCGAGTTTTGAAGGCACTAAATTGAGT
>NW_004567110.1:12956476-13094006 GCF_000260355.1 Condylura cristata | reverse complement strand
CCCCATCTTGATCATTTCTTAGGGAAACCCCGTGGCTGTTCCGTCCCCTTCCACAGAAAGAAACGGTCATTTTAGTGACTGGAATGTGTCCTCCAGGCCAAGCCAACACTTGAGCCTGGTCTCCTCACAGGTTCCTGTCTCCAGGACGCCCATCTTGCTGCCAGAGGCGGGGCTCCCTCCCCTCACCATGGCGGGATTATTTGTGTCCTGGCCAGAGGGGCTGGGCACACAGACAGGGTCTCCCCTTGGGGGGCTGTCTTTCCCCTGACTGCCTTACTGGGTTGACAGACGCCGGGGTCCTCCGTGAGAACACCACTGCCCTGATGCCCAGGCGGGAGCCCTGTCTTGCCCTTGTTCTTTGGGTTCCCATAACTATGTCAAAGCCTTCCAGGGGGTAATCGTTTTAAAATAACTTTGACTAATATAAGGTCTATACTTTAAAAATTTCTCCCTCTCGTGTTCAAATCTTCAACTCACTTAATGCGCTTTGACTGGAATTCAAAATCACTTCCATGCTGCGATGAATATATACTAGAGATGATGAGTGAAGTGTGTCATACTTTTTTTTTTTTTAAGATTTATTTATTTGTGCATACAGAGCTTGGGTACAGGCCAGAGGCTCAGGGAGGGCGAGAGGATACACCAGAGACAGAGTGGGGAGCTGAACAGGCAGATCGACGAAGTACACTGCTGAGGGGAGCAGCAGGCGGGTCAGGAGAGGTCTGCCGCGCCATATGGTCACCTCCGGGGCCAGCGGGAATCGAACTCATGCAGAGGTGGCTTTAGCTTCTTAATGCTGTGCTTTAACCTGCTGCGCCACCTGGGAGGGCCCTCATGAGAAGGTTTTAAAGCTACTAGGGTGTGATATTTAGGAGTTACTGCTTGCAGGTAAAGGATGGAGAGAGACACGGAAGAAGTCGGAGCCAGAGGCCTCTCTCATCAAGCCAGGCTGGTCATAAAAAAAAAAAAATCTTCAGTGGTTATTTTTTAGAAGAAATATTTTTAGGAAAGACCATTCACCCTGTGCGGTGTACTTTGGAGTTATTTTTCCTATCCCATCTGGCTTGCTTTTTCTTTTTTGAATTTTCTCTTTTAGGGTCACCAAATCCCAGGCCCCAACTGTACCCCTTGCCTGGGGTCTTGAGCCCCATTCTGCCCCCCCTGAGGGCTGTGCTGAGTCCTTGGAGCACTGGGCTCCTTCCGCACTTGACCTTCAACTCAATCCATGACACTGTTTTTTGCTGCAGATGTTTTTAATTGGCACGCAGTCAAATCTAGCAATAACTTCCTTTAAGTTGCTTCGTTTGTTATTTGCTTCTACAAGCTTTCCTCACCTGAGGTCAGAAAATCTTGCCTATATTTTATTCTACTTGGTATATTGTTTCATTCTGAAATAGTAAGCTCTTGAGGCTGCATTAATTTTGCTCCATGTTCTACTCCCCCTATAGTGAAACAAATGATCAAGCACATTTCTTGAAATTCTGTCCTCATTCAAATCCATGAAGGGTGGGGTTTCCCCCTTGATCACAGAGAGCCCCCACTATGTGGGGTGAAGGGTGCCACATTCAGCACCCCAGGAATAGCATGGGTCCACCCCACACATGTTCAGGACTACTTACCTCAAACGCTGTCACCTCCTGGCCCTGAATAAGCTGATATTATCTTAGTGGGTTATGAAGGGGAACAAATAAGATCATTTCCACACCGTGGTAGGTGTTAAAACACCGAGTTTTATCCTCCAGAGAGCAGTGTTGTAAAAGCATGCCGGGCCAGCGCGGCCTGGGACCTCACAGCCACCCTCTCTTCCAGCACCTCGCTTCCCTTGCTGTGTTTCAGTCGGTATTTCTGGAAGCTGTGCCTGCTTCTGTCACAGGCTTGTTTGTGTTTTTTCTTAGCCCCATTTGAGAATGATTTAGTTTCGGTTTCTATATGCACATATGTGTGTGCATGTGAATGTGTATATGCCCATGTGTGCAGAGAAGGGGAGGGGGCGGGGAGAGCAGAACTGAAAGCCTGCAGAGTGGAGACATGAATAGGAAGCACATGAAACGAGATTTCCCTGGGGGACGGGAAACATCAGCCATCTTTCAAGTCTGATCCTTGCTGGGCTGCATTAAATAGACAAGATATACCGATTAGACAGCTGCTTGGTTTTGAGTGACAGAAACTGACTCTGGTGAGTCAGTTTCTTATGCAGAGAGGGAGCTTATCCGAAGGCTGGAGGAATTGAATAGCTCACAGGACAGAAGCCAGTGGAGAGCTGCTGTCTGTGTACTGGGTCAGGGGAAGTAGAGGCGTGGATGCCGGGAGCAGGGAGCCATCAGACCGTTCCCCCAAATGCTTCTCACCCCCAGGGACAATGTCTGTGCTCAGTTTGTAATTCTGCCCAAAGATCACAAATTGGGGTGAGAACATTCATGGCCCAGCTCATGTTGTGTGTTTGCCTGTTGGGAAAGCTGGACAGAGGGGTTCATGGACAGTGACCAGTTTGCAACTAGAGAGGGTAGAAGGAGCTTCCCCAAAAGAAATTGGGGTGACAGTCACCTAAGGAGAGGATTTGGTGACTGGGAGCCAACATACAATCTCAGACACACAGCTTGCCAGGTCTGTTCTTCATAAGCCTCAGGACCCCACATCAGAGAGAAGCAAACGCAGAAGAGTCCAGGACAAAAGCACAAAGACCCGACGCCACCATCTGCGGCCCCAGGGCTGTGCCCTGGTCCCGAATGCAGCAACAGACGCCTCTGAGTCCCATTTGCATGGACAGAAGGACCCATGATGCTGGTGCTGGGGAGTCCACAGAGTCAAGCTTTGGGGGAGATTTCATGCTGGGAGACTGTACCCTGACCATGACCACCAGCCAGTGCCAAGGCCAGATGCCCCACAGCTCAGAAATGGTCTTTGTTCCTTGGTCAGGACTCGTGACTTCTGCCTCCATATAATGAAATCGCCTTAGTCTGCTTCTGAAAAGCAAAGAGAGGAAAGTGTGAATTCAAAAGCAGTGTCTGACCATCCCAGCCGGGGTGGGTTCATTGTCCATTTGTGCAGATGAAAAGAGAGATTTTGCAGGCCTCAGAATCTCTAGCATGACTTTAATGCTGAATCGGGCAGACCAGCAGGCAGGGGTGGTAGCAACTGTGCCCCCAGCCACAGCATGACACTGCCAGCAGCAGAGCTGAGGAGCCCCAGTAATCTGCAGGCCCGGTGTGCGCATTTACATATGTGCGCACTCCATGCTCTCTGGGCTCAGGCGTCCACAGTCCTAGGTGCGTGTGCCCCGGACCCACGCCTCTGGGCCCTGAGTGTCTGTGCATGCCCCGTGCTCACTCTCCTGAGTGCCTCCTGCACCAACACGTTATCAATGTGGGCACTGCAAACTGGGAGGAAAGTGAGCCCGCAGGTACCAGTCATAGAGGCTAGCAACGGGAAGATGGGAAAAAGTCTGATTTAATCCCATTTTCCCTAGAAGGAGGATGTGCATTCTCTCTGCATGTTCCCGAGGGAGAGTGAGCATTAGAAACAGGCAGAAGTGCCAAGAGTGATGAAGGCACAGCGTGTGGTCTAAGCAGGCTGGAGTTACAGGCGTGGCTCTGGCCGCTCCTCCTTCATTCATCCTGGCCTCCAGGAGGCCAAGCCCTGTGGTTTCACCTCAGCGAGGGGCTCGATCCTAATGATTAAGTGCCCTTTGCTGCCTGCTTTCTGTTTTTTCAAGTCATGCACATTGAAGAATGGAAAATGGAGCTTTGCTGAAGCAAAAGCTAGAGGTTGTAGAGGTTGTAGAGGTCAGTGGGAAGTTGAAAGAAGAGCGAGAGGAGGCAGAGACTCTTGAACCTGGCATGTTGGTGTATCTTGCCCTATTATGTCATTTCTCTTTGAATTATGTTGGCAGCCATATTTGGACCTGGTGTTTGGCAAATCAAGCAATTCAGTGGGAAATGTATTCTTTTTGACATTCTCTGTGGATCAATGATATTGACGTCTGTAGAGAAGACATAGGTGCTGAGAGGTAGACACGGTGTCTCCAGGGCTATACCTGCATCCTTTGCATAAACACCTACCTCATTAAAGTTTCCTTTTCGCTTTCTTTCTGGATAGCTGCCTAGGAAGAGTCTAACTGACAATGACAAAAATTAAGAGAACAAATATTAAGAGTCCTTATTCAGCCCAGCCCTATGGATTGAGCACTGACTGTGTGTCAGGCACTGAACTAGGAACTGAAGATGTGACAAGCAGATCAGTCTGTCCTCAAGGCCTCTTCTTTCTCTTAGAAGGGGGAGCCCTGTAAGCTTAGTGACTTTAGACATGCCAGAGCAAGAGCCAGCTGAGTTCTTATGCCAGAAGCAGTTGAACTGAACATGGCAGTTTGCATAGTCAGAAGCAGTCAAGTAGGAGGTGACAGCTGTGCTGATACATAAAATGGGTGATTTATGAGTGTTTTCTGTTGGGTAGGGAAGCACGAGAAATATGATTTATAAGTATTTGTCGGGTTCACTTATTTTAACATTTCCCACATGCTCAGAAGATAATATTCATGGAATAGATTGCCTCTGTTATGCCCCGAAAGGCCTGCTCTCCTGTTTGTGCTTCACTGTCTGCTAATATTTGTTATATATTTGTTCTATACAAAAACAATCAACAAAACACACACACACACAACAATTCAAGTGGCTTGGAGTCTGTATTTTCTTGGGACTATATTTACTATAAGGAAGTCAATGAAAGCTGTGGAATCCCACATGACCTTCAATTTCAAGCACATTTTGGAAGCCCCAAGAGTTCTTGTGTACTTGTTGATCTTTTGCTTAAGAGAATCATCATGGGGATGTTACAAGTAGCAATAACCTGATGATCATTTTTTTTTCTTTATTTTCTTACATCATTGTTTATTTTTGTACAATACTTGACTTCTTCCTTCAGGTGTAGCTCCTGAATTCTACCTCCCCGGCACCTGTGCACCATCACTGCGGCCCCTGATGGGTGGTGAACAGGTTCTGGGGAGGAGTCAGGGTGTGAGAAAGGGGGACACAGGGGTATTAGCTTCAATTATTCAAGAAATTCAGCCCTGGAGACTAGTTCCATAGCACTGCTGTTGTATTTTCTACCTAAGATTCCTTAGAGGGTAAATCTTTGGACACACACACACATACACACTTTACAACTGGAGTTGTTTTCTTTCTGGAATCTAGAACTGCTCACAACGTTCTCCCACTTGAACACCTTAGAAGGGGCAGTGTGTCACACAGAACTAAGAAGCTAAAGCCCCTTCAGCATGAGTTCGATCCCCACCCTAGAGGTGATCCACATGGCATGACAGACCTCTCCTGACTCGCTCGCTGCTCCCCTCAGCAGTGTACTTCATCAGCCGGCCTGTTCTGCTCCCCACGCTGTCTCTGGTGAATCCTCTCACCACCCTGCACCTCTGGCCTGTACCCCAGCTCTGTGTGCATAAATAAATAAATCTTTAAAAATTAGAGAAAAAAAGGTG
This sequence comes from Condylura cristata, assembly GCF_000260355.1. NCBI lineage: Eukaryota > Metazoa > Chordata > Mammalia > Eulipotyphla > Talpidae > Condylura > Condylura cristata. The sequence continues at coordinate 13,088,521 of NW_004567110.1, read as the reverse complement.
CAGTGTGTCCAATTCAAAAGAAAGTCCAAGTCTAAGAACTGCAGGGTTCTGAGATGACCTAGTCACAGCCATCAAGTGACTTTCCTTTGCTCACCACTGCCACTCACGGTGTCCAATGTGCTGGCCCCTGTGACCTTCTCTTTGTCTCTGTCAAGGGGAACATTCTCATGGCACAGATTGTGCGTGTTCTTTCCCAGCCAAGACATCCCCTGGTCCCACTTTGGACCTAAAAAGTGTCTTCACTCATTCTGGGTCCCGTTAGGTCCTTTCTACTGTGGGTTGATACATCTTGACCTCAATGAGCACTCTGTCTTTTGCCTCTCTGCTGTCTTCTTGGCAGCTTGGTGAAAATAAAGTGGAAATGAGTGGCCAAGTGAATAGCACCCTGGAAGTATGTGAGAGCAGGAAGCAGCCTTGGGACCCTTCTCAGAAGTCTGGGTGGCGAGGGTGGCAAGGTTTCCCAAGATCAGGATGCCTAGCTTTTAAATTCCAAGGCTTTTCATAAACCACACTTACTACTTACTGGGCAGTGACATATTTCTCCCAGAACAAATAACAGACTTCAGGACGCAGTTACCTTCGGGACTGCTCTGAGGCATGGGAATGGAATCTCTAGTAAAGATGGGAGCTGTGTCTGCCCTTCCGGAAATGCACGTGATGTGAGATTCTTGGCATTCTCTTTGGGGTGGCCACATATTTGGTCAGACTAGCCCCCACTCTGGTTTCTTAAGGAATCATAGCTGGTTATTTCTAGACCAAGTTCTCAGGGGGAGGGAAGAGGATTATCTTGGGAGGATTTGTCTTTGAGTGAGAACAAGAGCCCTGGAAAGCAGGAGCAGGAAACTAGGAGCTGAACAAGGCATTTAGTTCCAAACAGCATCATGACTCTTATCTTATCCCTAGTAGCCCAAGCCTCAATGACTATGCCCAGGACAGATAGAAGGACTTCTCCTTCCCTTTCAGATTGTTTGGAATTTAGCATTCCTGCCTTCAGAGAAGGAAAGTTATTCTTAATAAACAGTTGCTAATAATTTTTTTTTAAGGACTGTAAGGAGGATATTTTTCAAGCAAAAAAAAAATGTAGGCCTTTCCGAGTGGAGAGATGCAGATTTTTTTTTATGAGTACTGGAGAAAGGAAAAATGAATCAGGAGAGCATGTAGGATCTCGTGTTGCATTAGTGGGGGCTGCCCTGGGCAGTGGACTTTATTTACAAAAAAAAAAAAAATGAATTTTACTGACTCCTTCTCTGAAAAAATGACAATGATAGCAGTAAGCAACATTTTAGAGATATTTCCTTCAATAGTGTTCCTAATAACCAAGCATCTTACTTGACCATCAACAATAAGATGTTCCCATACCTTGTTTTATATTTGACCAGTGGAGTACTATATAGTTGTGAAAAGAAATGCTCTCTAATCAGTATGAACTGCCCTTCACACAGTGTGTGGTGGATGGAGGAGGGCACAGGAGATGCAGATATAATAGTCTCAGGATCAGAACAGGTGAGGAAAATACCTTTAAGGAACACACACAGGCATCCCATTTTTTGGAAAGTCCCAGTATGTCACTAGCTTTGTAAATGACTTACATGAATTCCTGTTTTTACCCATGGAGAGAAATCCAGAGAGGATTTTTGCTTTTATAATAAAAGGTGAAAAACATTTGTTCTGCAACAATCATTCTAGACACTGCATTCATGTAGGAAATACTTCTATATATAACACACTATATTTATGATAGCATTCCTACTTTTTTTTTACTTGTGTTATTTTTGGTTTTATGTGTTATTTGGTATGATTTGGTAGGTTATTTTGGGGGTCTGGATTGTTAAAAAAATTTTCATATAAATTAATGGTAATTGCTTGTTTTATGCCATTTCAACTTATGAAGGGGATGGGAGGGGGAGGAATATACCTGTAGACAGGTGCAGAGATTATAGGAAATGAAGGGATAGTTAATGGGGTTGGAGTTATATGGGGGAAACGAATAGTCTAAGAATGGATAAAATTCTGGGAGTTTGGAAAGTACTGGACAGTTCTGTTTCTTAAGCTGTTCTGTTGAACATATATTTTCTTTTTTTAAAGGCATATACATTTTTAAATGCACTTTTAGGGCATTTTAAAAAGTGGGGTAACTTGTACAAGACCTTTCACCTAGTAAGTGGCAGAACTGGGATTTGAACTTTGGTCTCTTTGGCTCTAAAGCTCAAAATATGTCCACTTACTCCCCATGGGCCTGGGTTGAAGCCAGTATTATTTTATTGTTGTTTTGTTCTTACTCATGTCTCTATTTATACTGAGATACCACAAAACAGATTTACACAGCCTCCATTTTTACCCAAATCAGTGAAGCCTGTCAAGTTAATTGGTTGTGACACTCGGCTTCCAGAATGTGTAATTATCAGCTACATTGAGTGGGAAGTTCAGATGACAGTTAATAGTACATGTAGACAGAATTCTGTGTGTTGTTGCAACTGAAGAACGAACCAAGAATGTAACATTAATCAAAATGCCAGTAGAGTGTACCAGAGAATTGTTCTATGTAGAAATCTAAGCCAGAGCAATCTAGAAACACTCCTATTTGTAATTCACAGTCTTTGTGCATCTTCTCTTTTTTCACTCCAGATATGAAAGATCAGTGCAGATGGAAAAAGCTCCCTACCTCAGCTCTATCATGAAACCAAGTTTTCTATTCCTGATAGCCTGCCACAGCCAACAGGTGAGTCAACCCAGCAAACATTAAAGTATGAACAGCTGAAGGTCTAGAAGTAACACCCCATGGCTGGTAAGAGCAGGCGCTCCTGGAGTGCATGGAGTGAAAGGGGTTTTGTGGCTAGGCGGCCCGTCTGTGCCTAGCCTCTGCTACTTGTAATTCATGTGATCTTGATTTTGAGTAAAAGGCTTCACTTGTATCTGTAACCTCACTGGTAAACATTTTTGAAATGGCTCAAAGTTTTCAATCCTGGCTGCTGATTAGAATCCCCTGGAGAGGTTTAAAAAATATCAATACAGTGGTTTCACTTGGCCTGGACCGACTCATCAATGTGCAGTCAAGAAGAGAATCAAACAGCCTCTTGGCCTTTTGGGACTGCTTAAGCTATTTTTTTTTTTAAAGATTTATTTATTTGTGCATACAGAACTGGGGTACAGGCCAGAGGCTCAGGGACGGTGAGAGGCTTCACTAGAGACAGAGTGGGGAGCAGAACAGGCAGATCACAGAAGTACACTGCTGAGGGGAGCAGCGGGTGGGTCAGGAGAGGTCTGCCACGCCATGTGGTCACCTCCCCGGCAGCCGGGAATCGAACTCATGCGGAAGTGGCTTTAGATTCTCAGTGCTGTGCTTTAACCCGCTGCACCACCTAAGCTATTTTTTTAAGTAGATTAGAACTTAGTGCCTTATGGATAATTGTGTGACCCCTGCCCTGCTTTGATTTTTCTTCTTGGTGATGGGACAATGATATCCAGAGAGGGGAAGTAACCCAGTTAATATCCAATGGTCAGTTAAATGGAAGAGCCAGCTGTAGACCAAATGTCTCAACCTCTAGCCTTGTACACCCTAGAGAGACATTGGCCCTTCAATCTAAAACAACAAAGACTCTTTGGAAGAAATAGTATAGTTCTTACTTTCTAAAGTGCTGACTTAAGTCATAAATTATGTGTTACCTAATATTTAAAAACATGCCACAGGCAAAGAATCGAAACAAACAGATGCTTGTATGGGTGTCTGCTGTTGGGCTATGCAAGCCGTGGTACCTGGAACTGTGGGGTTTTAAAGGGAAGTGAGCACAGTGTCACAGAATGGCCAGCAACCTACTTAGTGGCACGGTGTAAGTACGCTCACAGAGAGGATGTTAGTACTGGAGTGTTCATACCTTGTCTGCGAAACAACTGATCTAGCATTGCAAGGAGACAATATGTGACGTCACCTAGAGTAGGAGCAAAGGATCCACCCGCATAATGCAACCACTGCAGATGCCACATACAGTTGACCTGGCTTCTAGAGATGTTGCTAAGGGACTGTGCTCCCAGCACATCCTGGGAGGTGTCAGGCCATCACGGCTGGTATTTCCTGTGGGATCCTCGTTTCTTGGGAATCCCATAAAAATCGACTTTCTTGTTCCTTACTGTCCCTAATGCTGATGGCAAAGATAAACTTCTCATCAGCCTTCCTTTTCAGGCTACTTTCAATGCTACTGCTCGCTGCAAAATAGAAACAGAATGAGTCTGTTTTTCAAACCTACAGCAGTTCTAAGGCAGGGCAGAAAGGACAGCCAGTGCTAATTACAATAGCAATAATGGACAAGAGCAAAACCTATGAAACGGCATTGCCTTGCAATGGACTTTTAATTTGCCCAGAATTTTAATGATTTGACTTTGTTTGTTTTGGGGGATTGGTTCTTCTCTTACTAAAAAAGAAAGTATTGCTCTTACTCATGTAGTTTATCCGAGCTGTAGAGAATGGCCTTTGTATTTGGCTTCTGAGACAATATTGCTTTATCTTGTGTCCTTAAAACTGTAGCTTTGAAATGTCTTTGCGCCTGCCCTTAGTTAGGAACGTGAGGATAATGATAGAACTTTGTTAGCACGTTAACAGTTGGTTGTTGGAAAAGTCATGATGCATTTTTGTATTGCCAATTAGTGATGTTTGTAATTAGCCTTTCTCCAAGCCGGATTTTAACTCTCCTTTGCAGCATTTTCCTTTATATATCATTATCTATCTCTTTAGGTTGGATATTTTGACTTTGATTTGTAGAATTTTTTTTTTTAGTTTTCTATATGTAAAAGCTCATTTCTCCCTCCAAGCTCTCTAAATTTTCCTTCTGATATCTTTTCTAATCCTCATCACAGTAGTATGTGCCAGGCATAGCACTAAACACTGCAAAATTAAGATGACTCAGCTCTTCCTGCTGAGGTGTGGCAGGACATAAAAGATAGATATTACAGTTCAGTGCATTAAGTGCTGTGGGAACCCAGTGAAGAAATCAAACAACTGGGCTACTGGGAGTGGAGAGGAAAAGCTTTCATAGTGGAAGTTAAGTAGCATTTGGAAGATGTGTGGGAGGTTTCCAGATGGAGTCAGATGATTGGAAGAAGACTAAAGAGCAGCCTGCAGAGGGCTGGAGGGAGTGGTAGACTGTCAGCATGGCGCAAGTGGAGAGTAAGATAAGAGAAGTGAGCTAGAGGTGCTTGGCAAGGGAGATTTAGGCAGAGGTAGACTTCTTTTCCTTTTAAGGGATTTGAAGACTCTCCCATAGGGAGAGTAGATGAGGGATTGCTGAACAAGGAGATTAGGTGAAGCAGAGGGACCAATTTGGATAATGTTACAACTCAAGAGCGAAAAGATCCAGATGTCTGCAATTACCAGTGGTGGGAAGACTGGAGACCGAGGGCTAAACTCAGACTCTCTTGAAAAAATGATGCTGTGGGTTGAAGGGGAGAAGAAACCCAATGATACTATCTTTGGGAAACTGGGTTGATGATGGTAACAAGGTGTCAAAATTGGACAGGGAAAGAACAATAGAATTTTGATTGATGATTCATACATGTCCCAAAGAAGGGGTTCTCAATGGCTGAAAAGACTTAATCTTTTCAGATTCTTAGTGTTGCTTCTAAGTTTAAGAGGAGAGAAACAAAGATGCTGTGTGTTCTTTCAGCTTACCCAGGCTGAGTCACAGAAGAAGGAGTGAGAGAAGTAATTTGGGGCAGTTTATTCAGTGGGCAAAGCTATGAAGGACTTAAGAATTGTATGCTCTTTAGATGAATTGCCTCTCTCTGCAATGCATTCTGGAATCAGAAGTGATAGCAGAAAACCTATTAGACAACACCAGCTTAGTTCCACTGTGATAATATAAGTAAACAAGCAAAAGAAAAAATTGCTGCAAATTGGAGGGATTTAAAAATCAAATTTTTGTTCACTCAATAGCTTTATGAAAAGATAAATCATCTTCATTTTCTAAAGAAGTAAACTTGTCCAGTAGCAGCCTTACAGGAGGGAGAGCTGTGAAGTCTTTTAGTCCCTCAATGCCTGTGTGTTCTCTTTTTACTTCACGCCCCAGAGACACACCCCCAAGCCCCTCACCCCCACCAACATACACACGTGGAGGACAAGTCCAGTCATAGACTATCCAAGAAAGGAGCTTGGATAGTGAAATAGCAACACTATTTTCTACAGTCTTCTGTGAAATTCTTCCCTAGGCGGAGAGAAAAGGGAGGATGATCTCCCACTCCTTGGTCTAATTACCTTCCAAGGAGTCAGGCTAGTCTAGGGTCCATGGAGTCAGCATAGTTAATAATGTCTTTGGGTTTAAATCCTGATTTTAGCCACTTGACAAGTGTGGACTTAAACAAAAGACCTAACACTTCTGGATCTGTTTCCTTCAGTGGAGATAAACTGGTTGGTTCTCATTACACATGTTTCATATAAGGAGTAAATGAAATTATACACCTAAACTCTTCAGCTTATTGCTAATTGTGTAGTGAATAATCTATTTGCTACTGTGCTGATGACTGTTTAGAAAGAGTCTTGATCTCTTGCTTCCTATTTCTATACATGATGATTCCCACAAACCACTGTCCAGACAAAGATGAATTGCAGATTAAAATATAAGTTTTGTTTTTTTTAAAGGTAGTGTTATGAATATCGACATGAGAATGTTCTGTGTGGTTGGGTGAATTCTAGTCATATTTGTAAATGTATTCTAAAGTCATCAACTTGGTTGCATGGAATTCAAAACTCTTAATTAGAGGTATGGAGAAGGATGTGGGTTTCTTGGTATGCTTTTTATTGATGTATAATTACATTGGGTGAACTGAACAAATCATAAGTTACGATGTGATGAACTTTGAGACGTGAACATGCTTGTATTGTCCACATGAGCTGCTCCAGATAAAAAATAGGGGCCAGAGCCCCCTCATGCCTCTCCCAGTATCCCACCACCCACCCAAGCTGACCACTGCACTGATCTCTATTACTTTAGCTTAGTTCTGTCCCTTTTTGAACTTTATATAAAAGCGTCAGAGAATGTGCATTTTTGCACAATATTTTAGTTTAAATTTCTTCATATTTTGATGGGAAGCCATAATGTGCATCTTTTTTCTTGTTTGATATTTTGTGATCTGATTATACTAATCACACTTTTTATTTTCCACCATTTCTACCATTTTTGGCAGTAATGTTGCTTTGAACAGCCTGAGATATACCTTTTGCACATTCATGTACACGCAGGCATTTCTGTTGGGATAACTCCCAGGAGAGGACCCACTGGGTCATGGGATCTGTAGCTATTTAGACTTCGTAAGATAGTGACAAAAGTAGTTTGTGGGGCCCTCCCTGGTGTAACAGCTTAGGACTCATCACTGTAAGCTAGCTGTAGCTGCTTTAGTGCGAGTTTGACCCCCATCCCAGAGGAGATCCACATGGTGCGGCAGACTTCTCCTGACCCACCCGCTGCTCCCCTCAGCAGTGTACTTTGTCAGTCTGCCTGTTCTGCTCCCCACTGTCTCTGGTGAAGCCTCTCACCACCCCTGCCCCTCTGACTTGTACCCCTGTTCTGTATGCATAAATAAATAAATCTTTAAAAATATATATTAAATTAAAAAAAAAGTAGTTTGTGAAGTGGTTGCACTTTTTTCACCCACCAACAAGATATGGGAGTTCTACTTCTCCATATATTCGGACACAAATCACTTCAGTTGTCATTTTTACATTTTCGCTATTCTAATATGTGTGAGAATTTTTTTTACTATAGTTTAAATCAGTAGTTCTCTGATACTATGTAATAGATTTCATTATTTGTGAATTATCTATTCAAGTCTTTTTTTTAAAAAAAGATTTATTTATTTATGCAAACAAGATCTGTGGTACAGGCCAGAGGTGGGGTTGGGGTAAGAGGATTCACCAGAGTGAGTGAGGAACAGAACAAGCAGATGCACTGAAATACACTTCTGAGGGGAGCAGTGGGTGAGACAGGAGTGGTCTGCCCGCCCTGTGGGTTTAGCAACTTGGGGTGGGATCGAACTTAGGCCAATGTGGTAATAGCACTGAGACTTACCCCCTAGGCCACCAGGGGAACCCCCTTTATGCAAGACTTTTATCTACTTTTTCCAGTTGCATTGTACTTTATCAGGTTAATGCATGACCAATATATTCTCACAGCTTTTTCACTCTCATTTGTGATGCACCTTGATGAATGGAAGTTCTTCATCTTACTAAAGTTCACTTTCTCTGTTTTGTGTGCAAGACAGTAGAGGCCTCTGAGGCAGCTGATGGGCCACAGAAATAAAAGGAAAGCAGTGACACAGAATGGAGTCGAGTATACTTGGGTATACTAGACTAGAGGTGTCGTGACTTGGGGTCCGGGAATTTATATGAGACAAGAAAGTGTGTCTCCTCCTGTATTTAGAGAAGAGACATTTTCTACAATTTTAACCTGAAGACAAGTGCTTAGGTGGTGTCCAGAATTTTGGTTTGGTTTTCTTTTCATTCTTTCTGCTTGAGCCTACTCTCTGACAAGGTAGTCAGTGCTGATTCAAAACTTCTGAAGTCTGAGAGGTTGCAGCTGGTGTAAAACCGAACCTAAATTGCTTTCAGTATCCAATGACTTAGCTGAGTCCATGTTTTTGTGCGTTATATGCTTAGTAAATGCTTCTTCCTGCCCTTGTGCATAATTATATTAACTTAAGTAACAGAGTGGGGGGATTTGGAATTGTGACTGGATGAAAGCCAGTGTGTGTGTGTGTTCTTTTGTTTTCGAGAACGGGCCATGTTATCTATTTTACAAGAATCACATGTTCTTTAAATTACTGTCACACCATTTATTTAATTTTACTGTGTTGTCTAGGTGTCTTCACTCCCTTTTATTCACTTTCAAGTCATTTCATAAAATCCTTACGAAAACCCCTGAATGAATGATAGTAGTAAATAAAGATGACCCGAGAGGTTCATTATATTTTTCATCTGATAAGCTGAGAATATTTAAAAATGTTTTGAAGAAATAAGCAAAAAAAAAAAAAAAAATGCCCACCCATTCCTTAAGCCCTTTGGATTCCCTTCTCCCACGCCCCCTGTTCTTCAGCTCTGGTAGCCTCAGCTCCGCTACTAATGTCCCTGATTTTTTTTCCACTTTGCTTTGTCAGTGCTGGTGCTTTGTTTCCTTACATCCCCACACACGTGAAATCAGCCGTCTTTACCTTTCTGGTTAACTTAGCTCTGTGCGATCCCTTCCAGCTCCTTACATTTTGCTGCCAATAGCAAACTTTCATCTTCCTTTCTTCACAGCAACAGTGTTCCACTCTGTGGCTACTCCCCACATCTTTATCTACTCGTGTATCAGTGGGCATGTGGACTGCGTCTGTGTCTTAGCTACTATAAGTAATGCTGCAAAAAGCATTGTGGAATCTGTAATTCTTTTTTTCATATTTATTTATTTGTGCATATAAGAACTGAGGTATAGACCAGAGGTACAGGAGGTACTGGAGACAGAGTGGGGAGCAGAACAGGCGAATCTACTGAAATATGCTACTGAGGGGAGCAGCAGGTGAGACATGAGAGATCGCTGTGCCATATGGGTCAGCTCCCTGGCTGGGGATCAAACTCATGCAGAGATGGCTTCCAATAGCTTGATCACTATGTCTTTAACCCCTATGCCATCAGGGAGGCCCCTGAATATATAATTCTTAAAGTCGATAGTTTTCTTATTCTCTGGCAAGAAACTGCTGGATTGTATGGTAGATTATTTCAGTCTCTACAATAAAGGGTGAGTTATTATTTTTTTTTTAATAAGCCTCTATTCTAATGCACCCAGTTTTTGAAAACCTAAGAATGGTGGCCTTGGGGTTGACCTTCGGCTAAAATTCTCCGTTGGTGACTTATGAGAACTTGGAACTAAGCTACTTAGTCCCTGTACTTCGTCTCCCTCAATTGTTAAGTAGAATAAACAAATCCTGCTGTTGACATTTTTGTTCTATAAAACAAATTCTTAGAGTGTAAAAACAAACCAGTGGCTACTAGAAGGGACAGGATAGGGCAGTGGCTAAATTAGGTAAAAGATGTCAACTGTGTAGTGGAGGAGGACCAGAGTTTTGTTGGTAATAATAGTACAGTGTGTGCTGGTGTTGACTTCCATGCTGTGCACTTAAAGCTTATATGGCAAACTGATTAATTAAACCGTCAATTTTTAAAGTTGCTTTAGACTTGTTCTTCTGTGCACATATGATTCGTTCAGTAACCTACACTGTAGGAGTGATTGGTGCCCTTAAACTGTCCTGCTGTTCAGCTACGGCTTGGGCAGACTTCGTCCCTAATGCCACGCTTCCATCCAGCTTTGTGGTTCAATAGTTTTAAGGCCCCTTTCTTTTCTCATCTCCCACCTCAAAAAATTCAGTCAGGAGTTCGTCTTCATCATATTCACTTTTCTTTCCCATTCTTTTCAGCCTCTGCTACCCCTATCCTGTTTTCTAGGATTGTACTTCTTTCCCTGGAATCCACTGTTGTGATAAAAAGACACCTCAGGTTGCATTCAGAGACTCGGTTCTTTTCCACTCCAGTATCCTTGGGTGGTGGCCGAACGCCCCTATCTTCACCCTCACTAGCCAGAGAGCTGGAGAGTAGACGTTGGCTTCTGTGATGGGTTTCTGGATGAGCTAAAAACACACTCGGGCTAATGAGAGGGTATCCAGGATTTATTAGTTCAAATGACTGGAAGTCAAGAGAGGCCACTTTATTCACCTGGCTTGCTATACAAATAGAATATAAGTTTCAAGCTGCTGGAAATACCTTGCTGGCTCCAAAGGAAAAGCTATCTGAGAACGCAGCCTAATGCTGAGGAGGACTGAAGCAAGAACTAGAAAGACAACCACAGTATTGACAGCATTTTCTTTTTTAGGATTTATTTATGCATACAGAACTGGGGTACAAGCCAGAAGTGCAGGGGCGGTGAGAGGCTTCACCAGAGACAGAGTGGGGAGCAGAACAGGCTGACTGACAAAGGACACTGCTGAGGGGAGCAGCAGGTGAGACAGGAAAGGTCTGTTGCACCATGTGGTCACCTTCAGGGTGGGGATTAAACTCACACTGAAGAGACTGCGGCTACTTTGCTGGGCTTCACTTTAACCTGCTGTGCCACAGGGAGGTCCGAGAACATTTTCTAAGGCCTTCATTTCTAAACTTGCCCACTCTTGAATGTATCAATTCCACCAACAATCATTGTTTCCGCCAGCATCAGAAAGATTTGTATTAATTGAAACTGAATGAGTTCTGATAAGACTCCCACATGGTGGGGGTCCACATGTGAACCCCATTTCCTCTCCTTTTGTTTTCATTACCCATGGCCTGTATAAGCTCACCAGGGGCTGGTATGCCCCTCTTCTGTCCCCAACATGGTTGCTAACTGGCTCAAGGGGTGCAAAAAGCTTTGCCTGAATCATTACCAGAAAAGCATGCATTTATTTTGGTCTTCCTTGACTGGAGGTTGTGGGCACAGTTATAAAATTAGACTTTAAATGAAAAAGACCTAAGCTTGAACTTGATTAACCAACTCAAATCTTTGCTCAGTTGTCTGTTTCAGGCTCAACTCCTTGAAAATAAAAACAGTCAACTGTTGGGCATTATACACAATCTGCTATGCCATCTGTCTTCCATTGGTGCTTTTTACCTCTCAATTTTTAACTAGATATTTAAAATGCAGTCAGAGGCTAAGTTCATCTGTCCCTTCATGCAGTGTCACACTGTATGCCCAGCTTGGTGCCATGGACACAAGGTGACAGAGCATCCTCTCTCCTGTCTGGGGCTCCTGTCCTGGATGTGGGCCCTTAATTTCGTAATTTTACACATCAGCTGTATCCCTGTGTACGTGTGATGTCAAAGTTGACGTAGAGGCAGAGATTGGAGGACACTCGCTTGAAGAATCACAGTCACTGTCGAGTTCTAGGACGCAGGCCAGGGAAAAGGCTACAGAATTGATACTGAGAATCCTCTTGCTGTTCTAACATCATTGTCACCAAGATCTCCATCTCTGCTTTTCATAGAGCAAGACTTATCCCTTGCTTAGGAGGATAAGCTCCCCAAAGAGGCTGGATCTAGCTGTCAGATGCACTGCTCACTAGCTGTGAATCCCTTGGCAAATTACTTAGCATCTCAGTCTCTGCCTTTGCAAGATGGGATCGCATGTCTATCTACTTGGGTGGCTGTGAGAATTAAGTGAGGCATGCATTTGAGCACTTATCACTCAGTTCTTGTACATGGCAGGTTTTTTTTGTTTGTTTGTTTTTGTTTTTGTTATTCCTTGTGTTCTAATTATTTGGCTAGGAACACCAAAGAGAAGATTGTGCCAATCTATTTGACCTTTCAGAACCAGCTTAAGTGGTTTTTTTGCTTTTAAGGAATTAGTTATCGTTCCTCATCATTCAGTCTGTTTTTACTTTTATTACAGTTAAGAAACATTTTTTCCAGAAGCTTTTCTGTTTTCTTCACATAAGCGGGCACCATGTCTTCATCATTAGTTTATCACCAAGACTTGGAATTGTGTATAGCTTATGGTGACATGTTTCTTTTTAAAACGGTGGGCAGATATTTAAGTGATTTGCTTTGGAATGGTTCCTGTGACTGTTGTGTATCAACAGTAGTGGGTCAAAGGCAGAAGCATGGAACTAGCTAGATTATTAAGCAAGGGAGTTAACAGCAGAGGTGGCAGTCGGTGGAGATGAGAGAAGCTGATCATCTTCAGGACCTGCTTTGTAACTGGGACCATATATTTGGAAGAAAAAAAGAGTAAAAAGAAATAAACAATAAAAACTAAAGAAAATAATGTTGTGTTCTTTGATTATTAATTCACAAGGAATGAGTTCTGTTTGATAACTGTTTTGACCTGTAGATGGCTCCATTTTCCTAAAGAAACTGGAACATTCAGTGTTCTCTAGAAACGTTCTATGCGACTGCACACTTTGCTGTAAATTAATAAGTAGTTTAGGCTTTCTTTGTTCAGATAGAATTATGTACATTGGCTTACACTTCTAACATAAATTCTTCATTTTTTGAGCCACTATTTAAGAATCACTAAGATGCTTGAGAAGCCAGGGAAAATTTGTGTAGGTTGGTTACTTTAATGGGTTCCCAAAATGTTGAATTTACCCATTCATTCATTTATTTGTTGCACATCTGTTACATTCTAGGTACAATGTGAGAGGCAGTAAAAAGTATTACTATGAATTAAAATATATTTTCTGTCCTTCATTATGTTTTAAATAAGAACACCAAGATACAAGTTTTTAGACAAGATTTTAAAATGTGTTTACCATGTACAAGATACCCAGTGCCTTAGCACTTCATATACAATTCTCTGGGCAAAATCTCCCAAATAAACCTGTGAGATGTGACCTCAATCCTTTTCTGCTCCCAGCCTATCCATGCTATTATTCAGCAAGTAGAAGATGACCTAGAGCCAAAGATCAGATTCACAGTCTCCTCTACCCAACAACATCTACCATTTCAAATTATCTCAAGATGGATACAATGAAATTGAGAGAAAGTGGGTTGGGAAGAAAACGTGTGGCGGCTACTTTCACAGGGACTAACTGAGAGCAAAGAGAAAGTGAAGATTAGCAAGTAGAAAATGAATAGGAAGCAAAGGGCAAATTACAAGCAAAGAAACCAGAAGCCTGACTTGCAAAAGCTTTGACTCCTCGATGACTAGGCTTGGAAACAATATTTGTGCAGTAGGGACAAGGGTGGAAATAGAAGTGCTTATAGTGCATGCCGTTAAAAATGATAACTCTAGATAACAAGATACTAAGTAAAATTTTTTCTATCTCCCTACTTTGAAAAATACATATCTTCTCTATGACCTGAGACATATAAGTGAGAACTTAGAATTCTCAGCTCACCTCAACCTTCACTGCTATAGTAAGTACATGACTAATCAATCTGTGGTTCACAGCACATGTACTTTATTTTCACAATCTTATTTCTATTTTGCATCAGAGGGCCTTGCAAGCAAAAGTAGATATTCTACTCCTTCATCTAGATCCCAGATCTATACTCAACCTTGCCTCTTCTGTCACCACAAATAGCTTAAATACTTAGTAAGTCACCATTGTTGATACCGGGTGGCATAAATTTAGGGTAATATGTTTCAAGGTAACCTATTATAGTTACCTGTGTCTTTCTTTGTGCACCTCCACTGTAGTTACCACTATAAGCCATCACAGTGAAAAATGTATTTGTTCTCTAAGGAGCTATCTTGTACCTTTGAATCACAAAAATTTATTCACCTATCAGCAAAGTCTGTGAATTTCTTGAGGACAGGGCTGATGGCTTATTCATATCCCCCCCCTTTTTTTAAATATGTATGCATAGAAGAAGTGGGATGTAAGCCAGAGGTGTGGAGGTCAGAGAACTCAACAAAGACAGAACGGGGAGCAGAATAGGTGGATCTACTGAAATACACTGCTAAGGGGAGCAGCAGGCAGGACAGGAAAGATCTACTGTGCCATATGTGGATTAGCTCCCTGGGTGCGGGGTCGAACTCAGGCCACTATAGTGATAATGCTACGACTTAACCCCTACACCACTACTCATATCTTAATTTTGCAGAACCCACCATCTTTTCTTAGACAAAGTAAATGTTCAGTATTAGTTGAGAATACATGAGCATAAATGAGTGGGTGAATGGATGTCTTTCCAGTACTTTAGACGCCATATAATAAATTAGAAATGAACCAAGATTTCTAGGTTTTCTCACCTAAAAGAAACCACACTAAAATTTGGATAACTGGATTAGAATAAAGGGTTCAGAAATGTGTTATCTCTGCAAAGAGCTGAAAAATAGTGAGCTTGTTTGTATTTCAAATTGACCAGAAATACTTGGATTTGCTTCAGTTCTATAAAGGGGTAGGGTCTGGAGTGAGGTTATATTTTTATCAGCAACAGTTCACTTAATATTGCTTATGTAAGCTTTCTAACACAATGACTACAGCATATGTTTAAATTTTCTCAAGTGTTTGGGCTAAAGGAATCATCTAAATGTTCATGTGATGATTCTCAGTAGTTTTTCCAGAAATTTTTAAGGTAAGAGAATCACCTGGTATGGTTTAGTGACACTGCCATGCTCTCTTGTCATTATGTCTTTGTTCTCTTAGAAAAACTCAGAATGGTATGAAACATATCTTTATTTTCACATTTCCAACATTACTTTCTTTATGCACATATACTAAAACCATCTGTCTAAATTGTGGCAAAATCTGCCAGTTCCAGATTGGCCTCATTAGTCATTTGAGAACACATAAACAGAGGGATTATGGAAAAATAAATAGATCTTGGATAGATCATGTTGGTCTGGGAAGGTTTTTCTCATCAGCAGCATCATTGCCAGACATGAAAAGGCACAGGTTTACATCTTTAAAACACTTGGACTTTCTATTCCAGAAAGTGCATAAAATTTCTCAGGGATCCACTTGATGTTTCATCATATGACAGAGTCACTTCATCTATGAACCGAAGGAAAAACTAGTGTCTTTCACAAAGCTGCTCCAATAGAGAGAGATATGTAAGGGGTGAGAAGAGAGAGGAGGAGAATATAAGAGCA
Source organism: Condylura cristata (assembly GCF_000260355.1). Taxonomy (NCBI): domain Eukaryota; kingdom Metazoa; phylum Chordata; class Mammalia; order Eulipotyphla; family Talpidae; genus Condylura; species Condylura cristata. The sequence goes on along the minus strand of NW_004567110.1, from coordinate 13,072,943 downwards.
CAAGAAGGAAAGTTGGACACTCATTGAAGGCAACATCTTCGTAGGTTTCTCTCCCTGATGTTTGCTAGGCTCCCTGGTAGTCATCCCTCCCTTCAGAATAGCAGAACTTTAATTGTAAGATTGCGTGATAAGAAATATATACTTTGCAAGTAAGTCTCTCCCACAGTAGGAAGTCTTCTGATCTGTATTTTCCAGAGCAGGACCCTAGGAACTAACATCATCAAGGAAGATATTCCTGTCAGCAGAGAAAAGACTCCCAATATACAATGTGGGGGAATTTTCACCTCAGTCCCAGTGGAAATAAACAACAACAAAAAAACTCTCAGCCATCAGACTTTAGTCACATCCTATATTTCTTCATTTGAGATTCATTCTTCATTCTCATGGGTTTTATGAGGGAAGGTTAGATTGTAGGTCATGAATCTGAGTGACTTATATAAGTTTATTTCTCTTTCATTTCAAAGTTCAGTGAAAATCAGATGGCTTTCCTTCACAAGAACCCAGATGTCCATGCTCCTTCTAGTTTATGATGTTGCCAACGTTAGCATATATTGTCACTTTGCTGTACCTGGAAACACCAAAAATCTGAGTCCTTGGGTTCAGCTTATCTTCAGGGAGGCGGGAAATGTAGTCCTGTTTCCTGCTCAACGAGTAGTATTGAAGAAATAGTTTCGCCACAATGACAGTTGAGTTTATAAAAGTTTGGAAATAGGAGCATATTGTTTCATGTGAAGAGGTGAGACCTGTGAACCCACTGCATGAACTTAGGCTGGCCTACCAACAGATTGTGCCAACATGGCGTCTGTTGGTTCCTGGACCTAGCTTCCTAGAGACTAGGTTCTATCTTGGTCCTGGGAGAATGCTATCTTGGGACTGTCATGAGAAGAATCTCTGGTTTTCTGATTGATGAGAAAATTGTGAGCCACCTGTCATATGTGAATGAGGCAACTTGCATCTTCCAGGCCAAATGACTCCCCTCCTGACAGCAACTGTGTGAGTGTGGCAGGTGGAATGAGCAAGAATTGCATAGCCAATGCATAGAATTGTGAACAGTAATAAATCACTGTTACTTCACGTAACTGAATCTGGGATGATTAGTTATACAACAAGTAGACAAATTGCTAAAACTTTCAGACCATAACTGGGAGTCATCCTAAAGCTGAAGCTAGTGCTTTTCAAGTAGGTGAGTTCATCCGGGCCTTTTCGTCCTGCTGATGGGATCGACTCAGCCGGGACTAACAGGAATGTGGCATTGGCTAGCATCCCAGAGGGCGGGTGTGGTGTGATTGATGGTGATGCTGGTGATGAGGTGTTAACAAGGGAAACAGAGAATTCCAAATAGCAGCTTCACCCAACAACGCACAATATGATTTGGAAATATGAATTAGAAAAACTTACAGGGTGAAAATTACGTTTCTTGGTCTGGGAAGACATTTTGGTTAAATATTCTGTGGAAGCTTTTAAATTTTTTAAATGGAATATGTGCCTTGTTTAACTCTTTTTTTTTGTTTTATTTATATTTGTTATATTTTTGCCAATGTTTAAAATTATTTTTTGATGGTTCCATGAGTTGAATGATTTTATTTTCAAAATGTATTGCCTTTTAATAAAACTATTAAAAGTTGTGAATGTTTATGTAGCATAGTATTTTTACTAGAGGTTATCCTATTTTTGTTTATAGATAAATAGTCTGTGATTTCACCGTTTATTTTTTAGTTTAATGCAGAATAATTACATAGGTATTCAAAAATTTACCAGTGGATTTTTCTTACTTCCGTGGTTGTGATTTTCTAATTTTATTATGCTGAGTCAGAAGGCATGGCTTGCAATATTTCTGCCTTGTGAAATTTGGTGAAAATGTTTGTGACCTAATTTACATTTAATTTTGTGGACAAGTCAGGGTGAAAACTGATCTATCTTTATTGAGTGAAAAAGGAAAAAATTCCATGAAATCAAGCTGATCCTTTGATTTGCTTTTTTGCTTCTTCAGTTCTGTGAAGGTAATGTTCAAGTTCCTTCACTTCACTGTAAATCTGAAACTCTTTAAAATCATAGTTTAACATTCAAAAATATATCTATGGATAGATACTCCATGACTACATAAATTTACATAAATGATGACAGCATTAATGTTGGGGATTACAGCTTTCGTAAGTTAAAAAACAACTTCTCATTGTCAGATTGGAAGGTTGATGATTTGTTATTACATTAGCCTACCTATCTTCTCTCATATCTTCCAGAAATCTATTATTTATTTATTTATTTATTTTCAGAAAATCTTTTAAATCCATTTACTCTTAGTCTTTCCAGGCTGTGTGTGGTATGTCTCCTGTGAACAGCAAGCCTGTAACTATAGTCTTCCTTTTTCCTCGATAGCTTTGGTCTTGCTAATTCAGTAAAAACCTGATGGTGAACTTGGTCTTTATTTTCAGGTTTGGGAAGACTAGAGAGGAAAGGGCCACCCCATGGTTGTTTCAGCTTCCGAGAGTGTGAGAGATTGTGGGAGTTTTAGACTACGGTAGATGAATGGGAAGTGGGAAATGATAGGGAAGGGTAGGAAGTTAACATAGACATGTGGTTGTTTGAGCCTGTTACTCAACAACAGCCACATCTCTGCAGAGTTCTGGTGGACAGTAGACCACAGCTCAGAAGTGTCACAGCTGAGAGTGAGAGCTGAGGGAGCTCCCCTTCAGTCCCACTGACTAACGGTAGGGGCTTCTGGTGGGAAGAGTTTAACTCCTCAGCACTTTGGCCCTGCCCTGTACTAGTAGGGCTGAGCAGGCTCCTGTGATTACAAGAAGCTTTGGGGGAGAGCTGCAACTTCCTCAGCTTTAGGGGAAGATTCCTGTTTGGAAACTTCCAACTGGCCTTCTGTGCATCTGAATGTCTATTGCATTTGGGTAAGGAAGCAACACAAATTTAAATGTGTTGTTAATATCTGAATATTTAATGTATCAATGTCAATACATAACCCAGCTAAATAAATCTTGTGAAAAATCTCCTTAAAGCCTCCACTTGTTATATTTTAAGCGTCCTTAATATAAATGCACGCTCATTACTCTAAAACTAAAATGTCCATAAATTGTAATGATTCTGAGATAGGCTAGACTTGTATTCACAGATAACTTTACCCAATTTTGTTATTTAATGATTATTACCTAGAGTGTAGTTCTGCAAAATATTTATTGTCCAACAAACAGGTATTTTAAATTCACATGTATGTTAGAAATATATTTCTCCTCTCTCTCTTCCTTGTCCTCCTCCCTCTCATTATCTCCCATTTACTCCTCATCTTCTCCTCCCTCTTCCTTCTTTCTCTCCCTCCACCATTATCAACACAGAGATACCAACATTCTTCCACATTCTGTCTTATACTCTCTGTGACGACATGGTAACCTCCCGCTCCTGCCTCCACCAGAATCTCACAACAATTATGCATGTTAATTTTCATCTGGGACTGAGATCTGCATGTTCATGTAACATGAGTCCTGGGTGCTAACTGGCCTCCATCTAGAAGGGCTGCCCTAGTTTTTCACTTGCTCTAGCAGATCCAAGCCCCTGTACCCCTAACAGGCCCCTATCTTAGCGCGGGGGGCCTTGACCTGCAAGGCCGGGGAGTCGGGGCCCCAGGTCCGGCAAACAAAAGAAACAGTCACACGCGTGTAGCAGAACAAAGAGAGAGAGAGAGAGCGTTCTTTATTTTGTTTTTATCTGGTTTATATAAAATACAAGAGGTGGGGGATGCAGAAGTCGGGAAGGGAGAAAGCCAATGGACAATAGACATACAGCAATGTTTTGACAGCAGTTAGTCTTGCGAGGGGCGAAAGTGGGCGAGAATGGAGCAATGTTTTGGTAATAGTTGGTCTCACGAGGGGCGAAAATGGGCGAGAAAAGAAAGAGGAGAAGGAAAAGGTGGGGGCAGGGAGTTCTTCCCACATGCCTTTTACAACCCGGATGTTTTTCTCTATCCGGACTCCATTTCACCTTATTACGGCTGCTGACAGACGCCAGATGCCAGCCTCGGTCCCCAACATCTTAGTACGCTGTCGTTTGTTCATCCACTATGTATCTAGCTGGCTATTGTCATTGAGGGAGAGTTCATGTACACAAAGCAAAAACAGAAAGTTTCTGAAGGAAAAGCATGGCAGGGCACTTTTGTCTATCTTAGAAATATAATTTGGAAGTTAGCTGCTGATCATAGGAACACAACTTATTACCCTTATGTGAGTTTATAACTAAAGGGAAGCAGTTTCTTAGAGAAAGTAAGTCTGTGAACAATGAATTGGTTAGATAATGAGGACTGACTTTGCCAGTTGGTATTCGGCTTTTTAGTAGAGAGTTTCCATTAGGTGAGTGGGGTCAATTATAGTGCCAAGGTCTTGAGAAATATATATTTAAGCCACATAAGACAAAATTATTAAAAATTAAAAATTAGTATTGCCAAAATTGTATTAAAATAGCAATATTTTATTTTCTTAAACCTTTCTGAGGATATTGGGTTAAACAAGGTGTGTTATGTGAAAGACCAGCAGTCATTTAATAAGACTTGGTAAATTTCCCAGAAACTGAGAAAGTGAATGACTCTCATGGCTGGATAACAAATCACTTCGCAGGTCAGATATTTTCCAATTCCTGGCTTTCAACAAAAGTGAAGGAAGAAATAACTGAGTTGTCAGTTGAGAGACCAGTAAAAATAATTTTAGATGATAGATCAGTCTATGAGCATTGGCACGAGTAACTTGGAGGAAATTCAAAGAAATAGATGATAATTCCATTGAAAAGTTCATGCATCTGATTCGGCTTATTGTAAAAACTAAAGAATTTTAGAATTACATCTATATAATTAAAAATAGGAACAGGCGTGGTACTGAAAGCTGCCCTAATTTCTAGTGACATGTGGTACTCATTCACAGACACATGAGTTAATTGTAAAAAGCAAATCATCTCTTTAAAACATAATCCTCTCCATGGTGGAGGACGGTGGGCACTTCACTGGTGGGAAAAACCATGGTGCTGGCACCTGAGGGGAGAAATCCTATAGTGTGAGAAACTAAACAAGGGTATTTAAAAAGTTAAAAAAAACAAACCAAAAACATAATTTTGAGAAAGGATAAACTTCAAAAAATGAATATTTTATTGAGTGAATTTCAAAAGTTTTGCTGTATTTGGTCTTTCAGTTAATTAATGAAAGACCAAATAATGAAAGTTACAAGTATGACAGAAGCCAGACAAAACTTATTTGAAACCTTTGCTTAAACTTTATATTAATATTTTTAATATAGAGCATGGTAAGTATGACAAGTATAATAACTTGGAGGGGGGGAGTAGAAATCATGTGTAGGCTGCAGGCTCAGGGGTAAGAGAATTGACCACAGATAGATAGAGTGGAGAACAGAACAGGTGGTTTTACAAATTCACTGGTAAGGAGAACAGTGGATAAGATAGGAGAGGTCTGCTGCACAGGGAGGTCCTGAGGCTTTATACTGCAGGCATCATGACTGGTCAGGGTGACAGGTGTTGAGTGTGCCCTGACTGATAATGTGTATTAACATAGAGGATCTGAGTTTAATGTCAGGTCCCCAGGACAGTCCCATCCATCTCCTTTGTCCAGTCAAGCCTCCCAAACTTGCCTGCACTACAAGGAATGGGGGCTTAATTTTTAAATTCTGTAGTGATACCACTACAATGAGGTAATGTTTTAAATACGAATACATATGATGCTAATATACACTGTGGGTATGTGAAATGGGAATTAGGTTCAATGAGAAAAAAAAAATGAGACGAAATTCCTAACTGTTAACTAAGTATCTTTAGACCTACTGACCACATTTGAATGGGTATTATAGCCATATTATTCTAAAATATCAACATGCTGTCACAAGCATTAGGGCAATTTAAGCTTTCAATTAAAACATGAGGTAGCAACTGAATTTTGTGCATTTTAGCAAGAATGTAAGTAAAATGTTTTGGCGATCACCAAACTAATTCACACAGTTTGTAGAAAGCAGTTGAAGCCAGATGTTTTATCTCCAGGTTGCTATATTTTGTCTCCATTATAACTCAATACAGGAAAGATTACATGATAGAAGAAAGCATCTTTGCTTGACTATTTTTTTTTTCCACCAACCATCTCAGAATTTGGACAGTTAGGAATGGAATTAATATGCCCCAAAAAACCTGGGAAAATGCAGCCATTGTCACAAGTTATAAACATGCTTCTGACCAGCCCAGTGTCTACAATGTATTTTTCAGTGTTGATCAGAATTTTAATGAATGGGTAAGAGTCAAGAACTTTTCCTTTGATTCATAAAAGTTTCCTTGAGAACAATTCAGTTTCTGATTATGCTTTTAACTCTGGGCTCAGATTAGGGACAGCAACAACATTTGTTGTCTTATAAGTATCAGTAATAACCAAAAAAGAAAAACCCAAATAAATAACATAAATCCCTGGAATGTTTTTCTTTTCTAACAGTTTTTCCTTTTTTAGCAGTCTGATGCCTACTTTTATATCCAAATCATATTTCAGAATAAAATGTAGTAACTTGAGTGAATTCTTAAAGATTATTAAATGCAAGTTATACCTTATCTTCAGAAAGTCAACTCAGTTCTGAAATAACAAGATCGGTTACCCCTTTACCTAGTTTAACTGACAAGAGAACCAAGAACCAAATGGCTTAGATGTAATGGAAATCAATGAATAGTCTCAAAATAATTCAAACCACACACTTGTGCCTTCACTGTTCTTTTTCTTTTCTAAGCCAAACATACTGGATTGAGTTTTTACTGTTTCTTATCACATAGATGAGATAACAGGTCCACAGATGATTTTTTTTTTTAACCTTTTGGAATCACTTATTAAGGGAATGATTGTAACAACCATCCATGATCCCTGGGCAGGGAGACAAATATCTTACCATTAATCGCTGGGTAAAATAATTTTTCTCTACATGTGTAACTACACCTGGAATTTTAGCTCACAAAACAGTTTTGTAGAACATGATACTAGGACTCAGTCATGTACATGTTGATGGGGTTCAGATGTTTGGATCTCTGGTTACGTCTGAGAAAGGCTTCAACAGTTTCCTTTCAGTAACACAGAGAGAGTTTACTAAGGAAAAGACATTTGCATTGACACAAACCCGTTAAGGTTGTATTCAAAAGGACAGGTTTCATGCAAAAAAGAAAAAGGGGAAGAGGTTCCTATACAGACAGAGGTGGGTCACTCCTCTTATATAATATTCTTTTGTGGGCTTCTTTCCTTTGTGGAATTTTACCTATTGTGAAATCTATCACTTTCTAGCTCTAGTTTGGTTGATCTATAAGGACTGGCGTTTCTTTGTATTTTTTGACAATTCTCTATAGCCCCACCTCTGGCCTGTGCCTACAGTTTTTTTCTTAGCCGTTTGTGCCTAAGAATTTTCTATAGCTGCTTTAATGACTCTTTAATGGCTCATCTTTGCCTGTTCTTCTTAGATCTTAAATTTTCACGTCTAAATTTCTATCATATTGATAAGAAACTATAGCAACAGTGAAAATAGATGCATTTTGAAGTAAAAGCATTTGTCACAATGGTTAAAAATGAGGAAGAAGCCATTTTAGGGTTCTGCCAAGTCTCATCACTCAGAAAGTTCCAGAAGTCATGGACATGACATTCAGATATTTAGAAGAGAAAATTCCATGAAGTTCCATGGTATTGCCCCATAAAACAGGAAAGAACCAAATCCTGCATTGCATTGCACTGCTCATTTGTTCACATTAAAATGAGGCCTGTGCTTCTGTTTCCTGAGACTGGATTCTCTGTGAACAATACACAGAGGAAGTTGAGAGTGTTTCAGTTTGGAGACTGAGAGCTCAGGTCTTTCATTGAAACCTCACCACAAATGTGGTCTAAAAATCTGTTTTAATTATATTCAGTCACTATCTCTGTTCAATTGAAATAAATGTGTATTTGGGGACCTCCAATTACAAACAGTGAACAGAGAGCTATAAAACATTGATGTTGTCATCTAACAAGACAGAAACCTTGAATCAGAAAGCTAAATAAATCAGGCTCTCTCATACTGATGAAGACTAACTTGGCCATAACAGAACTTAGGCACCTAAGTGCTGGTGATTTACTGACAAACTGACAGTTGTGTCCTGAGGATATTAGACTGACAATAAAGACATGTTTTTCAGGTTAAGCTGACTTTATAGCAAGTGCATTATGGCCTACTCAAATTTCAAAAGCCAGTTGAAAGCGCATTTAAATGCTAGGTCAGACTCAGCCCTAATGAAGAAGGCAGGCCTGAAGCATTATCTTTGAACTCAGGGAAAGAACTGGAGTATTCACTTGGTTTCTTGGGTTTGCTTACTTTTCTGTGAACTACAGCTTTAAACCTCTCTAGGTTTCTGTAAGTACTGAGAGGTCTGCTCTCAGTCCTCACTTGAGGTTTGTCAGTACTCCTGCATTTGAGTTCCTAGAGTCCTCCGTCTTCAGTTGGGCAGTTAAAGCAGGGAAAGGGAATAGTAGAGTTGGCTTTAAAGTTCCATTCTATGAAGTGTATGGAATGGAAGCTATAAACTCATGATAGAGAAATTAGTTGATAGATGTATTGTTGCTGTGCACGTGAATTTTAAGCATTTTGAACCAACACTGGAAAATCTTTATGTGGATTTTCCATTTTTCAAGAAAGGTTCTTTCACTGTAGGAAAACCCTTTTTCCTTCTAAAAGTTCCTCTTGAGCAAAACTTGAAAAAAATTCCTCCTTGCTAGTTTACTCTTCCCCAAGTCTGGCCCATTGAGAACATGCAGTCCTTTACATCTCCTTGGAAAAAGAAGTGCAGTTCTTTCCAGATGCACCAAATCAAAACTTAGCTGTCATTGTAGCTTGCCCACTGTAGTGCCAGCAAGCACAGGACTGGGTCACTTTCATTTCCGGCAGACAGATAAAGAGTATCCCAGATACCTTGGTGGATCTTTCAGGCTGTAATGCTCTCTCTGGGAACCAGGTATAGAAACAAGTAGGGAGGCTGGCATGAAAGGTGGCACTCTGGGCAGGGGTGGCTGGAAGGCAGGCAGGCAACTGAGCCTCTCACCACCTCAAGAATCTTAATGCTCTGTCACTGGGCTCTCTCTGCCATTCTCTGTCTCGTGTTGGCTGGGGGGCTCACTCTTCTGCAGCTATGCAGGACAAGGCACAGTGATCTCTTTTAATGGAATGGTACTCAGCATTCATTAGAAAATTCAAGGAGGATTTTAGCAAAGAACTGAAAAATTGAGCACAATAACCTTATGTTTTTCCCCATCAACCTGATGATTATTATTTCTACCAGGTTATGGTTTTTCCCCATCTGAATAGGCTCAACACTACCCCTTCACTATTCATGGTCAGTGAAAGATTCCTATTTTATGCAGCCTGAAAAATTCATAAATATTTATGAAGAATAGGAAAGATTTTCCCATCTTCATTATATCGTGAGTCTATTTTTTTACAGTGTTTCTTGGGGATGAATTTTTCATAAAATTAATATTTCATGATCTAAAAGTGGAGTAATAGCAAATGAATTGCTACCTTTTAATTTTGTAAAATTACAGAGAAAGCTTCTGTTTCATTCTAGAGAATGCAGGCATTTTGTTTTCCAGTTGTATAAACGTCCATATTTTTATCCAGAATAGGGGAAAAAAGGAACAGCTGTTTAATTAAATTTTCTTCTTAATCACTGATTGTATTAATCACTGGTTTACTGTCTATTTTTATATTCCAAAAGGATATAGCCTTCTAATTTGAATGTTCCCTTGTGTTACTTTTAATTTGGCCAAGCTCATGAATTATAAGTGAAGTTCATACAAAAAAATATTCTCCCCAAAGAATATTGCTTAATTTTAGATTTATAGACACCAATTGTGACTCCTTCTCCCTTGGTGTTAAAAGACTCACTGCTTCTTCTCCTTTGTGTTAATTTTAGTATAAAGAATAATATTTGTAGTTTAGAGTATGAAGATCTCACCAATTTGTTCTTGGTTTGAGACAGTTTTTCAATTTAAGTGTGACAATACATCCTTTTCAGCACTACAGAAACCAAGAACTTGTAAGCAGGGTGATTTGAAAGGTTATAGTTCAAAATTCATGAAGGATATATGTTCCAGCTGGCTAGGAACCCAAAGTTGAAGAAATTTAACAAGACATCAACAGAAAGGAATATGAACCATGTTTACATGTCAGTAAAATTTAGTCTATATTTTGAGTTAAGTAGGTGATTGATTAAATATTTTTGGCATCCTAACAACAAAGTCTAGCTTGCATTATAACAACACAGTCCAAGGTCATTTCATTTATGGAGTAACTGGAAGAGTAGCTTATTTTTTCTTTAATAGAAGTGTGGGAAGAAAAGACATGAATTCACTTGTATTTCAATACAATTCAGCAAACTTTACTGACTACTTTTTGAACATATTTTACAAACCGTTGGTGTTAACTAATGCTTAACTCAATGTAATCAAATAGAATGTGTTTTGACTTTTAGTTTCAAGCAAATTGATTTTGTTAAAGAAAGTAGAGGAATACTGTCGCTTGGGCTAAGATCTGCCTTCCTCCACCAGAGTCACCTGACTGTCCTCAGATGGCATAGATTAAATGAGCGACTGGGATCCACTCAGTCAGTTTTTCTTCCCCATTGAAAGAAATGCTGGACTAAGAATATTCTCACTGGATACCCCACGTGGTGTGACATTATGTAGGGCAGTTTATTATTCTAGGATGACGACAACAGTTGAATCCATAATCAAACATTAGTGGAATCATTCTTAAGGAGGAAGTTGGACTTGCTCCTTTCCTGTTTCTAAACATTTAAGGACATTTAATGGTCCACAGTATAAACACGCACATTAACAATGAATCTTTTCTCCTCTTAAAGCATCACAATAATCTGTTTTTGCTGAGATCATTTCCCTGCTATGTTGAAGCAAAATTTGGTGTTGCTGTTGTGATCTAGCCAGAGAAGTTTGAACTTTAAGGAGATGTGTGTTCTATATATTACTAATCAATTTTTGTTAGGTTAAGCAATCACAAAATGACCCCCAAAATACTATCCTAAGCTCAATTTTTTTTTCTTAGTTGATAGAATCTTGGCTAGTGATCTGTCACTTTACTATTTTTTTAGATGGTGGGGGTTTGCTTCATATGTTTTTTCTGTTGTTTGACACAAAGGATCTCATTTCTGTGTACAGCTTAAAATATCAAATTGACCTGAAAAAGACTGCCCATTTAAGTCAAAATCAGTGGCCCCTTTCTGCCTACCATTTTTGACCTCTGCAGGGGCAACATTGTTCAAGTATTTTCTTTGATTGTTTAGTATTTACATTTATATCGCAAAATGATTTGCTTTTATATTTCATAATGTTTCTTTTTAGTATTAGGGATTATCAACTGGCTTCCTGGAAGATGAAGATTTAGCTTTATTTCCTTCCCAAGATTTCTTTACTTCCTTTCTCTGCTTCTCTGCATAAATGTTATGCCAATCTTTTCTCTGCTTTCCCATCTATCTGACTTTTAATACCAGTATATCTTTTCAGTTCAATTCTATATTTGATATATATTTATTTATTTAATCTTATGTATTTTTAAAGATTTATTTATTTGTATATACAGAATTGTGGTACAGGCCAGAGGTGCAGGGGCGGTGAGAGGCTTCACCAGAGACAGAGTGGGGAGCAGAACAGGCAGATCAACGAAGTAAACTGCTGAGGGGAGCAGCAGACAGGTCAGGAGAGGTCTGCTGCACTATGAGGTTACCTCTGGTGCTAGGGATCAAACTCTTGCTGAAATGGCTTTAGCTTCTTAATGCTGTGCTTTAACCCGCTGTGCCAACAGGGAGGGACCAATATTTATATTCTTATGGTATGAAAATAATATTCACACCAAACTTGGGCTTGATGTCCTATGTTCCATATTATGTAAATAATATGAGGAGCCATCTGAATTGAGAAGTCAAGACATACTTACTGCATTGTATTGAACGCTAACTCCCTACCCCCCAAACAAAAACTTTTGGTTTTCCTAAAACTTTGGTATTTCATGCACATGTTTGTTTAGTTTACCATGTACTTAGCATGATGCAATCCTAAATTTAATACCAGGTGCTCTACCAATGTCCACTTCTGATGAAGCTCCCACACTGCATTCTTTCTGCCCTGTCTGGACCAGGTGCTCCTCAGCCTTAAGTTCTCTCACGGGGACACTATCCCTTAGTGGTTTCCTTTACAACATCTTATGTTGGAATTACTTTTATTTGTAGTCATCCTGGTCATCCTGGTGACTGACCCTTTATCCCAGAGTTGTCTTAGGAAGTTTTTCTGGCTCAGTTCTGAGGCTCACAGGGTTGACTTCAAGATTAGAAAACCCTATTTTTTTTTTTTTTATTTATTGGGTGGCTCACTGGATTCCCACTAAGACTTGTCTGATGGAGTTAACATCATTCACCTAAGCCTGATTTGAGATTTGTTTTTTTTGCTTTGCTCATGAGTGTGCCTGATGTTCCTCACAAAAAGACCATCATTTCTTGAGAATAAACCCCTGAAGTTTTACCAGTTCTGTGCAAATAGGAGAAAGTCTGGATACCTGTTCCTCAGGTGATTTTCTATTAACTTACCTCATGTACCACCCTCTTTAGTCTCAGCCTCTGAACTGTTGGCAGTCCTTTGCCCTTAGAAAATTCAGGGCAAATCAAATTGTATCACTGCTGTCCCCAGCTGTTTGTCAAGATTTAGTTTTCTTGAATTCATGAGGGTATTTACTACTAATCTGTCCAAATTCTAATCTTTTGCTATCATTTTCCCTGTTCCTATTTCTCCTCATATTTGTAGATTTTGTCATTTTAATGGGGGTACCAAAAAGAAAAGTAGATATATTCAGTTTTCTCTTTTCCTGGAAGCACTTATGTATTATGATACATGCACATTAAGTCCCCCTTTTTTCAATTTTAAATTAAAACAAAATATTAAATTCTCACGTGCTATCTCTCGTCAACAACAAATATCTAATGTGCATTGTTGTACAACCACAAAAGAAATGGTCTTGGAAGGTACTTGTTATATTTGAATATTTATTATGCCAATAAAGACATTAATCATTCAGAATGGTGTTTTTGATTATTATGACTAAATGAACTGTTAAAAGAATCTTTTGAGAGGGAATTACAAAATGTCCTGCCAGAAGCATGCTGACCCTGTTGGAAAGGGATTTTCCTGTATTCCTTGGAATAAAGGATTATCATCTGTTAAATGGTCCTGAAGAGGCAGAATGGATTTTCCATGAGGGAATGAGTGGCATAGCACTGTAGTACTTAAAGGTTGAGGATACCCCTGCCCTGAACCCTTGAGAAATTCAATACTTTTACATGAGGTTAGAATAAGTGAAGTCTAAGAAAAATCCCTTCCAATCTTTAGGCATCTATGAGTCTGTGAATTTGATGAATTTCCCCCAAATTGGCAACCTTGGCCATTAACAGTGTCATGATATAATGACTTTATGCCATCCTTGGTGGAAGTAAGTAGTCTTAGAGCCTAATTTCCATGTGGACAGCTTCTGTGTCCATTTTATGCACCACTTCATCTGTAGTGTGAACATTCACACTACACATTCAGCTAGGATGTTTGTGTGTGTGTGTGCATGAGAGAGCGGGTGGAGGGGAGAGGAGAGGAGAAGGAAAGGAAGATGACATCAGAACATTGAAATATCTCAGAAAAATAGCTGCAATGAAAACAGCACTGCTGACATGTATGTTCTGGTCTAACTCTGACAGGGCCAGGTCACTCTCAGGAAGAAGGTTATGAGGGACCCTCCCTAGTGACACAAGGGGTTAAAGCACAGCACTGTGTAACTATCCAAAGTCATTGGATCAAGAGTTCAATCCCCAGCCAAGGAGGTGACCCACATGGTGTGGCAGAGCTCTCCTGACCCTCGTGTTGCTCATTCAACAGTGTATTTCAGTACATTGGCCTTTTGTGCTCCCCACTCTGTCTCTGGTGGATCTTCTCACCCCCCCCCACACCTCTGGCCTGTACCTTAGTCTTGTATGCATAAATCAATACATATTAATAACAAAAAAAGGTCATGAAGACCAAGGTCAACTTTAGACAGTCAACCCAGACTCCTTCTGGCTTCTCTTCCAAATGTTCCTAACGTTTCAATTCACATTGAGGTGAACTTGCAGTCAAATCACATTGTGCTCAGTTTCAGTCTTTTCACCAATCACTCTATTTTGTAGATGAAGTGACTGAAGCTTAGAGAATTTAAGTAGCTTGGTCAGATAAAGCAGGACTCATAAATGAGTCCAGCAGTTCAGTTGTTTACCTACTACGAGATTTTTCTAGTGTCGTCTCTGTGCTCTTCTAAAGACAACTTTGCAGGAGAAAATAATTAAAAATAATTTTGAAGATAGTCTGAGGGTTGTTCTGGACTGACTTGTTGATGTTTCTGATGGGAATAAAACTTGAGCCGATTTGGACTTTCACTGTGATGTGATTTTTTTAAAACACCTGTTGACAGTTAGTAGGCAACACTGCCTCTCCTCTATCTGGAACAGACTTTATGTTGAAGAAAGTAGAGCTGGTATGAAGATGACACCCTTCTCATTTTGAGATAGATTCCTTCACTGTTAGAAGAAATTGGTACTTGTTAAGACACATTTTTAGTTAACTTCTGCTCTGGTTTTGTGAAAAATAAATCAAGGGATACCCATTATTCACACAGGACAAACAGTGAGGTGCATTGGGAAAAGGTGATTTTGACTTTTAAGGATGCTTTGAGAATGCTGTCTATATAGGACACTCTCTAGTTAATAATATATAGCTATAATACATAATACATCCCAGAATACTTCATCTTCCAACCTACCCAGACATTTTATAGAGTGTGTTAATCAATAAAAGAACCCTAGATTTTTGAGAATTTTAATGTCTCCAAATAGTCCAAATTTGACAGGATGCTGAGTGTTTTATGTTAAGAATTGGCTCTTTAAAATTTTAAGCAATTACATTTGGTTTTTCCCTAGTTTCCCCAAAGACATGCAAAAATTGTCTGCACGCACATTATGGCAAAATAAGACTTTGGCTTGACTAAGCTAAACCAAAAAATTCCCCATAATACATTGTTTCATTGATGTTTATCCGGTGTCTTTGTGTGAAATTTCCTTTATCAAGTGTTAATGGAAAAAATTTTATTGTTGTTGATTGCCCATGGCCTATAGTAAATATTAAATAAAGTATTGCTATTCACTTTTTTTTTGTGTGGAATATCCAGTTCTTTTCTGTAGCATATCCAAAGACTCGAAGGCGGTGTTTTTCTTCTGCTTTTCAACTGTCTTGACCAAGAATGTCATCTCTTTCTCATTTCTCAATAAAATTGAATTTTGGAATTGAAATAATCTGCCTCTGGTTGTTTTTACAATGTTGTTATTATTATTGTTTTCCAAATAAAGGTGCTGTAGTAGGTCCCTCCCTTTTAACATTGCATCTTCTCTCCTTTGGGCCCTCAGTCACTCAAATCTAGATTATTGAATGATATCCTACCCACTGCCTATGTTCACACATCACTATTTTTGTGGATAGGATTCTCAGTTTTGCCACTCAGACCCTGCTCTTTTTTATGACTGACTGTCTCTACTGGTAAGGATATATTATTTTCCTTTCTCTGTCTCACAGGCCTGTATTGTAGCAGAACCTTTCTTAACAGTGTTATACTGTGCATGTGAAGTGGGATAGGAGGTGAATTGGGCCATGTTTTTGCTTTAAATTAACTCATTTTCTAGGGCTTTCTCTAGTTCTAGAATTCTGAAATGTGATATTTTTCTTTCACAGTAGATAGTAACTTCTTGAGACCCTAAGTAGATAAGTTAGTCAACCCCCTCCCTTTTTTTTTAAATTTAGATAGCCATGAACTAATAACTGGGTATTGTTTTAAGTTGATAATGTCGGGTAATTTTTACATAAAAGAGTAGATAGCTAGTGCATGCAGAAATCTCTCCCCCCCCCTTTTTTCAGCCCTTACTTAACTCCAAGAAGGTTGCATTAACATTTCCAATTATTTGACTTTTTAAAAAAAGATTTATTTATTTATGCATACAAAACTGAGGTACAGACCAGAGGTGCAGGAGCAGTGAGAGGATTCACCAGAGAGAGTGGGGAGTAGAACAGGCAGATCAACAACGTACAGTGCTTAGGGGAGCAGCAGGCAAGACAGGAGAGGTCTGCTGTGCCACATGGATCACCTCTGGGCTGGGGATCAAAATCTCACTGAAGTGGCTGCATCCAGCTTGCAGAGCTGCATCCTAACCTTTACACTAATTATTTGACTTTAATCTGCAAGCCAGTCTCTAGTGGGGTGGAAGTGGTAAGTCTTCCCCACACTAGAAGCAATTCTTGGACCCACAGCGTGTCTGAGAATTCAACTCAACTGCTTCGAGATAGTGTCAGATTCCACAGGTAAAGAAACTAGGTCTCCCAAGACTGTCCTCCACTTCAGTCACCTGATGCAGATGTTGGTCAAACCAGAGCATCTACTCAACAAACTATAGGTCAAAGGCCCTGAACCTGCCTCCCCAGCATCCTAATGCCTATTTGCAAGCCCAGATTATTTACTGGGCTTATGGCTGACTAGCTATAAAGCAGGTTCCCAGGTCACCTTCTTCATGTTCAATAAATTTGCTAGAATCACCAACAGAACTTAGGAAACCAATTTACTCACTAGAGTGACTACAAAGGATACTACAGAGTAGAAATCAACAGCTAGATGAAGAGATACATGGGCGAGATATAGATGAAAGATTGGGAGTGCCCATGCCTGTTTCAGGCTCACCATTCTCCCCCAAATTCCATGTATTCCTGACTCAGAAGTCCTCTGGAGCCTTCTCCTTTTTGTTTTTTAATGGAGGCTTCCCTTATATAAGCATGACTGATGAACTCATTAACATTTTAATTTATTCTCTAGCTCCTGTCCCCTTACTGAAGTTGTGGGGGTAAGAATGTAAATTCCATTTTATTATTGTTATTATTATTTGTTGTTTTCTTAGTGACCAATCCCAGTCCATGGTTACTTAGCGCAAGACTTCTTCAGTTGTCTCGACACTTAGGAAATTCCAAGGTGTTTGGGAAATATGTATAAGAAATATGTTTTATAAATCATTATATTGTAGCAATTAAAGTATGTCCTAACTTTCTTCTCACTATGATAGTGTTCCTGTTGATTTTAATAGGATTCTATCTGGGCTAGTTAGGCTCAGTTATTAGAGTCGAAAGAATGTTAGGAGTCTGAATTATTGAGGGAGAGAAGACTGATTGAGAAGCAATGGTGCATCCCCTTTATTCTCGCACAGAATGATGATGAGGAAAACTTGTACTCTTTTTTTGTGTGTATTACTTCTTTTAACATCTCTTCTGTTATGTCCTTACTCCAAATCCAGTCAGTACTACATTCCCACAAATTGAATAGCTGGTAAAGCCCAAGATGTTAATATTTTTAGAGGTATTTGCATTTAAATAGGGATTTCCTAGAGGTGGAAAACCTTAAGACTCAGTTAAATGAATTTCTAATTATATAAATTAAATTTTCTAATGATAAAATTTCTAATTGATAAAGCAGAAGGTTTGGAACAAGGAGAATTAGCCAACGCTTTTATTATAGTGCTAAGTCAATCACTCCTAAGAACCGTTTCCTCCTAGGAGACCCCCACACCAATAGCATCCAGAATCGCCTAGCTAGTAAGTAATTACTTTTCTAGAGAAAGAATAGTCAGTACTTCTTGGGTCAGAAGTCAGATTAAGTGAAATAAAATTACTTTATCCCTAAAGGATGGTAACAATTCAAAAATAGAGTCTAGGAACATTTTGGCTATTTCAACACAGAGTCAGATTGGTTTAGGATCAGCATGCTGTTGTACTGAGTACTCTGTGCTGTGCATATTTCCAGGCATGGAAACCCAGGCCAGGTAAGTGCCTTGGCATATCCCTTTACATTTGGAAGACTATTCATCACACACACTGAGAAAAGAGCAGTATAAATCAGCACGTGAAATATGATTGCCTGTTTGCAAGGTTGTTTTGGAATCGCAGCCCAGTGATCAAAGCCACTTGGCCAAGTAGGTGTGCTGACCCTTTGTTTTATGCTTTGATGGCCACTAATAAAACCTTTTCTTCTCCAGATTCAGTGAGAGTATTCAACATTTTGTTGTCAAGTTTCCATGGACCTCTGGTTGTTAAGCCTTCACTTGCAATCTGTTCTAGCACTGAATGTTACTTCCATGGCAAATGGATTGTGACATTAATTGTTGACATTAATAGTCAGCGTGCCTGGATGAAGAATGGGCCTTGTCCATTCTCGTTGGAAAGATTTGGGAAGTTTCCCTGGAAATTGTATATCATTTGGACTGATTTCTCTAACTCTGAATAGTTGTTTTTCCAAATGATGCCAAATCTTTTAATAATTCCTTTTTACTGTGCAATTAAGGAGATTAAAAGTGACAACACTTTTCTTTTTGAAATAATAATGGGTTTTAATTTTTTTAATTTTCAAAAAACAATAGATATGTAATATAATGAATAGTATCATTCCCCTTTCTAAAAATCTAGTCTCTGGTCCTTACTCTCCTCTTTTTCTTGTACTCCCAAATTTAGGGTCTCTCTGGTCCAGTTATTCCACATAGTGTGACCTATATAGCCTTCCAACTGGACTCAATCTCCTCGGCTGGGAATAGGAAATATTATTTTGTAAGTTTCCTTAATGTCAACTTCCAATTTTTTTTTCTATTTTATGGACATCTGGTGTCTTAAATCCCAGTGTGTCTTGAGGGGAAACAGTTGACTTCTCATCTGTGTCACCCACTGATAGTCTTTGAACTTTCCTCCTCTTCTAAGTCCATTGCCACATATCCGTGTCTCTGACATTCAGTCGTTTATCAAAGAAGAAACTTGTCTTTTTCTTTCATGTTCACTTTGTTTGGAGATAGAGAAATATAATACTCAGAAATCTCTTTATTTTGCCATCTGAAAGCTAGAAATTTTTAAATTTTCTCTCTCTGTCTTCTACTAGAGTATAACTCCATGAAAGAGTTTGTTTCTGCAAGAACTGACTCATAGGAGCTTTTAATTAATGTGTGTGTGTGTGTGTTTTCCATTTGAACAACATGGGTGTTGATGGGTACATACTAGCTAAAGTGGGAGCAGGGGCTTGGAAGAGAAGTTGTTTCAGAAACACAATACAGCATGCCTAAATGAGAAGTGGATGGCACCTTCATCTGTGCAATTACAAGGAGTATATTGTGGGTGTTTATTGGTACAGAAAAAATGAAATAAATCTTTCAGATGAATCCTTTGGCATGAATGGTGCAGAAAGCCTTCTAAGATGATATCAAAAGCCCCCCATCTTTGGGTGAATGATCCCCCCTTCCCCTTTATGGTTGGCAGGACCTGTGAATGTGATGAGCTCTCTCGCCTTTGATTAGACTACATGGCAAAAGTAAAGGAATTCACTGATGTAACTTAGGTCCCTTGATTTTGAGTAGTGAGAGCTGAGCCTGAATGAGCTGAGCCAATCAGGTGAGTCCTTTAAAAATGGTAGAGAGTTTCCAGGTGAGAAATTCTCCTGAAGCAGAAAGCTGTCCTGTTGTGATGGCAACCCATGGCTAGCAAGACAAGGTGACCTCCAGCAGCAGAGATCAACTCACAGCTGACAGCCAGCAAGGAAAAGGGGATCTCAAACCCACAGCCACAAGGGAGTGGATTCTGCCAACATTCTCAGTGAGCTTGGAAGAGGATTCTGAGCTCCAGATGAAAAGGCTCCTGGCCAACACCTTAATTTCAGTCTCATGAGACTGAGCCAATAACCCAGTTACACATGATGCCCAGTCTTTGAAATGCAGAAACTGCAAGAGAGAAAATGCACAATTTTTTAGCTACTGTCTGTGTTAATTAGTTTTACAACAATAGAAAATTAAAACAACATGGTATGTACTTGACATGGACAATTTTTTGACTATTTCTGCTGACTTAACATTTTAGGCTAGTGATTTGTTTTTATTCCTATGGCAGCTAAGAATTAAAAAAGCAAGCTTGATCACTTATTCAATCACCTATCCCAAAAAATATGCTCAGAAAAACTCAAGCCTAGTTTGAGGGGAGATACTTGAGAAAATGCTGAGTTGAATTGCCTCAAATAATATAGGAGTGTGCATATTAATATTAATTTCTCACTCTTCCCTGGAAACCTTGGGGGCTACAGAAATTTGGATGAGTCCAAAAGGAAGAATTTTTGAGGAGTGGAGTTGACAGTGGACCTCAGCATATGGACAGTGACCTATGAGAGGTCCTGGGTGAGAAATTGTCACTGAGCCTTACCAACAATGACATCTGATGTCAATGCTTAGCTCTTCTTTCTTAATTGTTGTAATTCGTCTGTTATTCCCAATGCTTGACCATTTCTGTTTGTTTTGCATTTAAAAAAGAAATATCATCTATTTGATTTCCTTCATACATGCATTATCTCTCTCTGGGAGACCACTATGATGTACTAGAAATTTGGCCTCACTCACTAACCATATTTCCAGCTCCCTAAACAATAGGTATGCCATATTCTAATGAGCATCTGGAAACACATGTGTGAGAATTAAAAGGCACCTTATTAAACACAGCCTCATTTCCAATGACATGGCATAGAAAGAGCCCCATTTTTAAAAAACGTAAAAAGACCACTCCTTATGTAGATAGCCCAAATACAATAAACTTCATTAACTTCAAATACCAAGACCAGAATATTAAGGATTCTGAATAAAAAGAGAATGAATGGATCTGGTCATCTGGGGAATAGCAATGTGTTGCATTGAATTAGGTATAATTTTCAACAAATTATCATTTGATTAATAAGATTTAAGGCCATGCTATGTTAGTGTGTGCAGAAGAACCATGAAAATGAGCAGATTCTTCTGTCTGGGCCAAGAGGAATGGTATTGGTCTCAGCAGCATTTGTGAACTCTGTCTGGCTTCAGGGTATGGGTTTTCAAAGCCAGCCTGCCCAACTGAGTTGTCTTCCATAGTGCCCAGTCCCTGCTGCTTCATGTCGATGTACAAATGATGATCAGCGCCAAGAAAAAAGAACACAAACATAAAACTCCTTGTGGGAGGTTGCCTCTCAAGCAGTTGAAGTGCCATGTGAGGATGAAGTTATGTTGCATGCAAGGATTTTAGATGCGTGCACAATGTTTAGAAAGGGTTGGAAAGCTGTCTAGAGTGACTCCTCTTTTTCATGGTCTTTTCTGAAATGAAAATGCTGAACTGTCAGAGATTGCCTTTGGCAATGGTTGATGGAAATACATGCATTCACCAGAACAGAAACCTAAGGAAAGTTGGTGTAGTTTTGAATGATGAGGTCAAATTGGATGCGCTTGACAGGAGAAAAATGATTTTAGCACCTGAAGATAAACAGTCGTGTTTTTCTATGACATGGAAGCAAGACACACTGTTGTAGGAAAAGCCGACGATATTTTGTAGAATCCCAACTTTCAGTCAGCATTTGGTGCATGTCTTCTGTATATTGGGCACTTTATACCCTTACTTAATTTAGTTCTCACAACAGCCATCTGTGATGGAAATTTTTATCATTCCCACTTCAAGTAAGAGTCAACTGAGAGGAGAGTCACACATAACTAGGCAAGAATGAAATCAGATGTCTAAGTCAAGAGCACTGGTTTGAGCCACTGCTTAAATGGTCTCTTCCGGGAAAATACGTGGCAATTTGCAAATCACCTATGGCAAACTTACCACTTGGATTTCTTAGGGTAAAATTGTCGAAGCACTTCAGACTTTCTGCATGATGCAAATGGAATAGGGTGACTGTTGGCTTGGTGATTGTTTTTATGTCTGTGGTTTTGAAAAAGGGCAGTTTTCTTCACTCTGTGTGCACCTAATTAGTGTACTCTGTGTGACTGTTTTGATGCCCTGCCCCAACACCTTTGTTAATCAGCCATGTTCAAGATTCCCAGACCATCTACAATTATAACTTACAATATAAGCGACCATTAATTTTGCTCACTTTTACTACTTAATAGAATTGCTCTCATTATTACCTCTGTTCCTGCATCTATGAAATAAACATAGATTACGTGTCTATTAATGTGGTAGACATTCTGAGTGTTTCCTCATAAGTAAATGATTCTAGATAAATCATTTGAATCGAGAATTAATGTTCTCTATAGAAAATGGTACATTTCTAACAATAATAAAGAAAACACTTGAAAGAATATATCTATATATAGCAATGGATTTAGAAACTATTTAGAATTAGAACTTGGAAATGTCAAAAAAGGTTGAAAGTTTTATGTCAAAGTAATAGAGATTCAGTCATGTGTATCTCAGTTTAGTAATAGAGGTTAAGTCATATGTATCTCATTTTTGGTATGGTCATGAAAATACCATACCTATGTTACAATTAACTTGATATTATTTTTTAAAATATGACTGCTTTTTCAAAAGGAAATTTATAGCATCATTGTAAAGGAAAAGCTAGCTTAGTTTCCCATAAAAATAGGGGCTATTCAATAAGTAAATGTAAAACTATTAAAATATAGATGTATTCAAAGATCTTAAATAATTGTCACTTGGGTATTTTCTCCACATCTTTGCCAATATTCGTTGTTTCCTGTTTATTTAATATGTGCCATTCTCACTAATGTAAGGCAGTATCTCATTGTAATTTTGACTTGCATTTCACTGATTATAAGTGCCGTTGAATATTTTTTCATATATCTGTTAGACATTTACATTTCCTCTTTGGAGAAGTGCCTTTTTAGTTTTTCTGCTCCTTTTGACTGTCTTTTACTTTGTTTTTTTTGTTGATTTGTGTGAGTTCTTTGTGACTGATCCCTTATCAGTTGCAGGGAGTGCAAAAATTTTCTATCAGTAGGATGTCTCTTTGATTTGGTTAATGTCTCTTTTGCTGGTCAAAGCTTTTAAGCTTGAAGTTAATTCCAGCTGTTTATCTTTTACTTTCTTTACTTTGGAGGATGAGTCCTTAAAGATGTTGTGAGAAATATGTCATGTAATATTTTTCCTATGTTTCTTCTATATATTTTATGGTTTCAGGTCATATGTTCAATTATTTTGTCCATTTGGGTTACATTTTGTGCATTGTGTGAGGTAGTGTTCTAGTTTCCTTCTTTTGCATGTGGTGGTCCACTTTGTCCAGCACCACTTATTGAACAAACTGGCCTTATCTCATTGCATATTCTTTTCTTTTCTCCTTTGTCAAAGTTTAGTTGTCCATATATGTGTGGCTTTATTTCTGGATTTTCTATTTGATTCAATTGGACTTTGTGTCTTTTTTTGTTCCAGTACCATACTGTTTTAATTATTATGACATTGTAGTATGGTTAGAAGCTTGGGAGAATGATACCTCATTTTCCTTTTTAGTCAGGAGAGTTTTGGGTATTCAAGGTTTTTTTTTTCTTTTGTAGCTCAATGTGAATTTTATCAATACTTGTTCTATTTATTTGAAGAATTTTTATTGAGATTGCATTGAGTCTGTAAGTTGCTTTTGGTAGAATGACCATTTTAATAAAAATTCATTCTCTTGTTAATCTTAGTTTTGGTCTTTTGCCCATGCCACCAAATTTTAACTGGTCATATGGCTGGCTGACCATAAACTACATTTTCATAACTGTCTTTGCAATTAGATGTGATTATGTAGCTATGTTATGGCCAGGGAAATGTGAACAGAGGTGATATATATGTAATATGTATGTGTATATATAGCATATATGTAAATATATACACGGTGTGTGTATTGTATATACGATGTATATTATGTGTATATGCTATAATATACATTATATAATATATTTTCAATTGAAATATTACCATGGCTTAATATCCTTGCTAGTGTTTTGACAGTATAGAACTTTTTCTCTTTCTCAATGAAACAGCATCTTTTATTGTTTACACGCTGCATATCTTTTGCTTGGGATACAGGAAGCCTAGAGTCAGAGTTAATGCTCCCTCATGATAGCTATAACCTAAGTTTCTGTTTAGTTTATTTTCCCTTAGAGTCTGGTGTTTTCTCTTTCTATTGCTAAATAATGTGATTATGTACTTATTTTTTTTTAAAGATTTATTTATTTATTCATACAGAACTGGGGTACAGGCCAGAGATGCGGAGGGTGAGAGGATTCACCAGAGACACAGTGGGGAGCAGAACAGGCAGATCGACGAAGTACACTGCTGAGGGGAGCAGCGGGCGGGTCAGGAGAGGTCTGCCACACCATGTGGATCTCCTCCGGGGCAGGCAGACAGGGATCGAACTCATGCGGAAGTGGCTTAAGCTTCTCAGTGCTGTGCTTTAACCCGCTGCGCCACCAGGGAGGGCCCTATGTACTTATTTTTAATTGCAAACCAAATACCAAACCTTTTTGAAGTAGGTGGAGATAACCTGTATATAAATAGCACAAATATTACATAGCCTGGAGGAAATCAGGCATCATGTGGTGCTTCTGGAGCTATAATTATCATGTACATGTTAGATTGTTATGTATCCTAAAGTTCTCATATAGCAGCTGTTAAACCAAGCCAAAGCCCATTTGGTATTGTTCCTTATAGCTTAGGTAACACTTTTGCTATTTTGCAAATTTGAGCCTCCTTGTCCTCTGACATTCCTATCACTAAATGTGTCTCCTGAATAACTGACAGTTGTTCCCTGTGCCATCACCTGTCATGTTTGAAGGGAATTCCTCTGCAAGTTTTGTTTCCCATTTTCTCCCATGATTTTTTTATCTCTCTAGTTCCTTAGGAGCTGTCTTATCAGTACTGCCGGACTCTGGACCCACATGTCATGGCTGAAGGGATAGCTCTCTTTCCCAACACGGGCAAATATGGGATTTCTGATTTAGATCATGGAAATCCATTCCAATTACAATATTATACAAAGCAAACACTCAGTTCTTGATTCATAAAAATCACTATGCCTTTGCCAAGCACCAAGAAGTAAAAGTGAAGCAATAAACTTATCAGAGGCACTGATATCATGATGCAGATTTAGCATAGAAGTGGAAAGAAAGATAAAAATAAACACAAATAGCAGTCTTCTAAATATTTGCGAGAATGATGTATTCTTAAAAATAAACAAAATGACTTCT
This sequence comes from Condylura cristata, assembly GCF_000260355.1. Lineage (NCBI taxonomy): Eukaryota > Metazoa > Chordata > Mammalia > Eulipotyphla > Talpidae > Condylura > Condylura cristata. The sequence goes on along the minus strand of NW_004567110.1, from coordinate 13,047,791 downwards.
TGTAAAAGAAATAATCAGTCTTCATAATTAAAAACATAAGCAATAAACTAAAAGGTTTACAGATTAGCTGAGTAACATAATGGACAAAAAGATAAAATTACTGATTTCAATATTATAGCTTTAGGTAAACAAACACATTAAACTCAATTTTATCCTACCTCCAAGACACATGCAAAAGAAAAATAAAATAATAAAAGTAAAATATAAAGTGACTATGCTGTGAAAATGATTAAAAATATCATTGCATGTGGCAAGATAGAACTGAAGATGAAAAATATTAAAAAGAATTTGGTAGACAAAAATTTCAATCCACCAGAAGCAGTTATGCTGATTTGGAAGAAATCCATGTTAGAAAAGCCGCACTCCATATGTGCATTTATATATATTGAAAAGCTGTTCAAAATATAAGCAACAGAAAAATCTACACACATACATTTTATAGTGAAAGGCTATACAGTTATCACATAAACTAATGAATCAAGTAGGTAAAAATAAAAGGGATATTAAAAGATATAAAAAAAATGGATGAATCACACTTGAATTGCTTTTATTGATTTCTGAATGGACAGAGAATACATTTGGTTTTGAAACACATATGTAATAGATTTAAACTTACCCATTGTGAGACCACAAAGAAAACTGAAGTATATTTTTAAAACAGCAAAATTTAATGAAGTATATATTCACAAAAGATAAATAAGCAAGTAAATAAAGCTTAATTACTTAGAAATTATTAACAACACTGCCTTCTAACACCTAAGCAGAAATGAATCAATAATTTAGAAATGAATAACAATTGCAAGCTAGTAGGTTTCCATGGAAACCTGATACTCAGCCAAATTAATATCCTTAATTGCATTTCATGAACACTAAAGAAGGCAAGATAAGTAATCTGTCATTTTTAGAACCAAATAAAATAACTAATAAAGTAAATGAAATAGATGAAAATAAGATTAGAAATCAATACTTTGAAAGTAGAATTATTAGTTGAAAAGCAGACTGAAAAGTTTTGCATGTATGAGAGAGACAGGAAAAGACCCCTTTACATCTTCACAAATAGATCAGGGACTTGATTTTCAACATAATCTTCCTTGCAGCTGCAGGCGATTAGTCTTTTCAAACTTCCAACTTTTACAGCTTTTACAACATGCCTGAAGTAAAATTGGCTATTAGGTTCCTACTTCTTTTCAAGAGTCCAGCAAGCAAACCAGGAGTTTCTACAATTATTGTAATTACCACTGACCCCATGCAACTACTATACAAACCTTATCCAAAATAACTTCTGGTAGAATTAGAATCTAAGTAACTCTATGAATGAATTGCAATGTTAATCCTCTGATGACGAGTAGGAACAGGGGTCTTACTGCCATCTGATTGATGAGTGAACAGACTCCAAAATTACATGATGGGTGTCAAAATTACATCTTCAGGGTCATGCTTGATACCAACTAGATTCTTACCAAATTCCCTCCAACACTGATACTGGGCCAAAGTCTTATTTGTGAGATGTATGAGTACATTTGGAGGGAGTGTGGCCCTAGGGAGGAGAAGTAGGGACAAAAAAAATGAACTACAGAAGAAGAGAAAACCAATAAAGACATCGTACTGAATTGCCCCTTGCTACATGCTCCTGGTTACTTAATTTTGCAATACTATTAAAGAATCAAGTGAAAAGCATTTCAAGACTGTGCATCTTGGGGTGGAAAAAGGGAAACAATCTATCAGTTCCTGATCCTCACTGAATCACTTTTTATTTCCCTGTTGCATATGTAAGCATTGAGCTGTGGTGTTCTACCCTGGCACATCAAAAGAATATTGGGATTGGAATAAAAGCAATTGGAATGATTGGAATAGGTAGCACAATGGAGTGAATGTCTGTGTCCCCTCAATTTTCATATGTTGAAATCTTGACCCCACCCAATATAAGATTTTAGGAGATGCAACTTAAGCCATAGACTGGAACTCAATTGAGAGTGAATAAAGTAGTGCACTTGTAAAAACAGAGTCCAGAAAGTTCCATAGCTTCTTCAGTCATGTGAAGGCTCAGTAAGAAGACACCTCTGTAAACCAGGAAGCAGGCCCTCATGAAAAGGCCCTAACCAGGGCCCAGGCTTCTCAGCCTCTGAAACTGAGAGAAATAGATTGATAAGCCACCCAGTCTATGGCACTTGTTAAAGTAGTTTAGAGTAACACAGGAGGCCTGCAGCTAGATACTCTCAGTTGCCTACAAGAATCTAGTAGCAACCTACAGTAGGTTTGTTCTAGTTGCCATAAAAGACTGAACAGGAGAGACCAGAAGGGTGTGAATAGTAATTGAAATGTGTTGGACAGAACTGTAAAGATTATGTGCATTAATATGGAGAAGGTAGTCCGAATAGTGCCCGGCATGTTGCACACACAATGAGTCACTTCTGTTCTCTGCCACGGTGGACCTGACCCTGATAGATGCAGAGCTTGGCTGACATGTTTGACCTCTCTCCTAGCCAAGGATGCTCGAAATGCCCTACTTATAGCTCGATTTCAACCAAGAAAACATTTAAGTTATAAAATCAAAACGAGGGAGAAATAAAGGAAGTCTCCCTGCCTGAGGGTTTTCTACACTTGGTCTGAGCTGGAGTAAAGCCTGTTAAATTTCCCACAACCCTTTCTTGTAAATCTGCTATTTTTAAAGACCTATGGATCTTTAAGTTAATTTGCTTCTAGAAAGACTCTGTCAATGACGGTTCCTGGTGTAGTGGGCAAAAGGATGTTTCTCAGTCATACGAAACTCAAGGTCATGTTCCACATATGAATTTCAAGAGAACTCATGTAGTCATCATTCTCTTGAAATAAAGAAGCTGAGATCTGTCTGGTGATGCTATGAGTCCATGATTATTTTAACAACAAAGGTCATAAATCATTTTTGAGTTCTAGATACTTATTTTAAATATATTATTTTTAGCAATGCAATAATTTTTAAAGGGGAAGGAATTGTATCATTGCAATGACAGCAAAAATTATGCTATACTGGGTCTTAGATCCTTCGCTGAGCATGTGACCTACAACTTGTCATTTAGCCTCATACAACGTATGAGTGTCTGGCGTATGTGGCTCATCCACACTCCACAGCCAAACATACTTTCTGATTGGCCTGTGCTTCGTCGGTCATTAAATGCTTGGCGTGTCAGCCTCAGAAGTAGCTGGTTTCTGTTTCCTAGAGAAGAAAATTGAAGATTTGGTCAATTAAGTCACTTACTAGATGAAGCCTCTTAGCTGAGAATGGCAGGCTAAGTCCCTCAGTTCCCACTTTCTTATCTTGCAAAGCTTCTAACAGGTCCAATTGCCTCTGAGCTAAATGTATCATGCTACTGTGCAGGTGGTTGCGGCATAAGATGTTTGCACAGTGGGTTGGCCCTGCACATGGGTGAGAATTAGGCTAATAAAAATTCATTGAAAGTGTTTTTCCTTGAAGAAAGCAAGGTGCCTGCCACTTTTGGGAGTTTATGTGTTGACAGTGTAAAGAACTGGTACAAAGGAGGTTGCCTTGCTTCTGGCTTTATAATCTCCATCTGGTCAGGAAAGGAGTCAATTGACCACATCTGTTGCAAATCTCTGACTGTGCATGAGGCCTTGCGGCTAGTCACTAGCTCTGTCTTTCCCCCAGATCCAGGATGTCATCTCTGGGACAGAAGTCTGCCAATTTTCACACCTTCAGTACTCTTCTCTAGCATTCTTCAAAAGTCAGATTTCTTGGATATCTGTTAGGGTAGTCATCGGAAAACTTTTTATTTAAAGAGACAGGGAACAAACATATTGGACTTTGTAAACCCAAAGGAGAAGTTGAAGACAACTTATGTGATATTATATAAGAAATAAAACGAATTTCCACAAAAATTGTATGGATGAAATTCAAGACATAGTAAAAATAAAGTACAGTTAATTTTTGGTAGTATAAATCTATTTATGAAAACTGTATTTCTTGGGGAGTGTTAATGTTCCATTACTACTGAACGTTGCATTGCCTATTATCAAATTGACTGCAAATATTCAAATAATCTGTCAAAATATTTTTAATTCATGGGTTGCAGTGAAATAGGTGGGAGGTGAGATCAGTACTTCAGACTGTAGTTTGCTAACTACTGCGTTAGAGAATGCTTGAGTTTCTATAGGGAGACAGGCAAAAATACACCATTTAATAAATAAATGCAAAAAGCCATTGTAAGGAAATTTCTGTAAAAATATTTTTATTATTAGAGTTTTGTGTGTGCTAAAGAAATAAGGGTAGAATTAATATTTTGAGGATTCAGTGAGACCCATTGAAGAGATTGGGTTCTGAGTCCAGGTAGACATATCTATGTGGGAAGTGGGGGGATCAGAGAGATTATAAAGGTATGTTGCTGAGCACTTTTATGTCACCCAGGAAGGTCAAGTATTTTTCCTTCAATGCCTACTTAGGAGGGCACCAGCAATAGCAACATAGTGAGGCTTCATTGTTAACTATAGGAGAATTGAAAAAGTCACTAAAAGTAAAGTAATATTGCATTTTACAAAATCAATGAAGTTGGTTTTTTTTTTAAGATTTATTTATTTATTCATACAGAACTGGGGTACAGGCCAGAGATGTGGAGGGTGAGAGCAGTCACCAGGGACAGAGTGGGGAGCAGAACAGGCAGATCGACGAAGTACACTGCTGAGGGGAGCAGCGGGTGGGCCAGGAGAGGTCTGCCACACCATGTGGTCATCTCCGGGACAGGCGGGGATCAAAATCATGTGGAAGTGGCTTTAGCTTCTCAGTGCTGTGCTTTAACCCGCTGCGCCACCAGGGAGGGCCAGTTTTGTTTTATTTTTAATGGTACAGGTCTACTAAACAAGTACTTAATTGGTTATTGAGAGCTCCTTAAAAATCTTGGAATGTTTAAAAAGTAGTACATTGATGTCTTCCACATCCACGTGCTACTATAAGGAGCTCCATGGATTCACTCCAAGCTGGCCCTCAGTATCCACTCCTGCCTCCCCTCTCTGCTTCCAAATAGGATCTAAGAGTTATCTCAACCTAGCTTGTGCAGGAAACTACAGTTGCTGTACTGGAAGAAACAGATGTCTTACTAAAAATGCTGCAGGATCTGGTAGCTATGTGTGCAGAGGAACACATATAGGAGAGGATACTGAAGGTTTTGAACTAGAGTTGGGATAGGGTATATTGTTGGTTGAACTGTGTCTTCTAAAAAGATATGTCAGTGCTCTGATTCCTGCTAGCTGTGACTATGACCTCATTTGAAAGTTGGGAATTTGCAGAAAAAATTAAGTTATGAACAGATCAGTATGGGTTATGCAAGACAGAATGACTCATGCTGTTATAGGAGTGATGTCAAGACACAGGGACAAACAGGGAGAAGGGCATATGACAATTGGGATTGGAGTGACGTGTCTAGAAGCTTCTTGATTGTTGATGACCACCAGAAGTTGGAAGAGACAGATTACCATGCTATTCTTGTGATTTCAGATGTCTAGCATGCATAACTTTGAAGAAATGCATTTCTGTTATTTAAAGTCATCCAGGTTGTGGTGTGTTATTATAGTAGTCCTAGGAAATAAATTCAGAGTTGATAGAATAGCAGACCAGGTAGGTAACAGTTTGTGGATTAGGGATACTCTCCCATGACTGTGGCTTTAACATCTTGGTAAGAAGCTTAAGGCTGTTGCCGATTTGAGTGAGGGGAAGGGAGGCCACATCATGACTGGAATTCAGAAGTAGGTACCTCTCACAGTAAGTCCAGTTTACCCATAGGCTCAGCCTGTTATTTCTCTAGAGCCTGAGTATATAACTGGGATGGATAATCTTCACAGCTTCAGAAACTTAATATTGGTTCTCGCATTTCTGGAGTGAGTAAAATGTTCAGCCAAATCCACAGCACTACCCTCTTTCTTATGTCAGTATGCCAAATATATTCTCTCTTATTCATTATACATAAATAAAAATGGTGTAGAAAAGTCCAGTACAGAATTGCATGTGGTGATATGACTCGGGGAAAGCTTAAGGACCCTTCATTCGGACAGTGGATTGGCAAAGAGTAGTGTGTGCTTACCGTGGAATTCACACAATTGGAAGCAGCAGGTGAATTGTACATACACAGAGGGGTATTCATCATACAGACTTAATGAAAAGCTAAGAAATGGAATAAATAACAAAATAAAATCATCAGAAAATGCATAGTTTAAAAATACAGATAGATAGAAAGTAAACATCTTGGGTGACACATTAAGAAATGAGAGAAGGTATTAAACAGCATGTAATGACTATTTGTAGAAGGCTGTAAGAGTGTGAAAAGGGAATAAGAGGATGAACATAGTGAAACGAGTGAATTAAGGAATAAATGAATTTATAAGAGCGGGGCATGGCTGGCCCACAGATAATAAAATATGAACTGTGGAAAGTAATTAACTCAAACTTCTGCACCTGAGGCCTATTAAAAAAAAGCATGCCCTACAGAAAGTCCTTGCAACATGATAATATTAGTCTGTAGATGGAATAGAAAACTTGGAATGTGCCAGTTGGCGACCAGCAGTGAGTGTCTAGGGGCCAGACTCATTTCCAAGGACAGGGATTCCAAGGAACAATTGGCAATGGTCCCCTAACAGAGGCTTTCCACATCCTTTGGGGGCTTCTTTACATCTGGATATGGATGGCCTTCCAAGATGCGGATTGCATGTAATAAGAGCCTGTTTGATTTCTTTAAACACAGAGGGATAGGGTGCCCTTGTAGAGCCAACATCCTGTCCACCACTCTGACATTTCACACAGTTGTTCATTAATCTCAGGAGAGGAAGATGGGAAGAAAACTGAATGTAGGAGCTTGTATATCACTTTCAGGCCCATTTCTCTTTGAACCTGCAGAACGTCTCACTTGTGATTTTTCTGAGCCAGGAAATTGAGAGAGGAGGAAATGAGGATCCGGAGTGTATAATACTCTTTTGTACTTCCTAGCAGCTGCTTATCCAGCTGAACCAGGGAAGGAGATGCTAGAAATATGAGCCAGGACAGTTGTGGGTCCAAGGAACCAGTACAGTGCTGTCTAGTGGTGAGTCACTGTGATCTCTAAGGGTCTAGCACAGACTGGTCTGAACCCCTGAGTTCTGCCTTTATAGGGCTTTAGTTGGGAGTTGGGGCAATGAGAACATGTGGGGGCAGGGAGGGCCATATTCACATGCTGGAAACATTGTCACTTCCAAAAGAAAAAGCCGAAGAATGGAAAAATAAGCAGGAACCTGGGAAATTCCTCTTCAGCAAGCTGTTTAATTTCCCACTTCTATTGTGGTAGGAAATCCCAGATTCTAAATCTGAATAATAACACCATTTCATACTTATTATCTTGCTCTCATTGCAGGATCCTTTACTCATCCTATATTTCATGTAAAATTTGTTTTTATTTATATGGGGCAATATGGTAGATGTTGAATGCTTGAAATGGGATTAGTATGACTCAGGAAGGAATTTTTAAATGTTATTTAATTTTAATCATTGTGTTTTTAAATTTGAAAATGGAAGCAGTGGAACAGTTTTTTTATTACACACAATTTTCTTGTATTTGTAGGATGACATTCTATATTATGCATAGAAAGTTTGACATCCAAATTGTACACCATATTTTGAAGACTTAGTTGAATAAAATAATGTTAACATGTAATGTATTAACTACTAAAATAGTGTATTTTGTACACATTGAGTGACTATATTGACTTGAGTTTACTTTTTTCACTACTAGACAACTTAAAAGCAGTGACAGTAACTGTTATAAAATAAATAAATAAATAAAAATATTAAAAAAAGCAGTGACAGTGATTACGATTCTACATTTGCTTAATAGAAATGCCATGTGATACTGCTATTGAAATCTAATCATGTTATAGAGCATCGATCTTTCTATACTTGTATTGCTAGCATCAAAGCCATTAGCCATAAAATTCTTTGATCAAATTTAATAAAATTGAATAAAAATGAACTGAAATAAAAAATTTCATTACCTCAACATTGGTCATTTCAGCTATTCACTAGTGACCCAGTAATAGTTCAACTGTGGCTAATGGCTATCCAAGTGGACGCTGTGATTTAGGAAATAGATTGGATTGCTGATATGAACTCTTAACCACTTTCCAAAGCATTCCCTTGTCCTTCCATAAAGGTGTACTATAGGACAAATCCACTACTGCGGAAAGTTGGAGTAGAGCGTGCTGCTCCAGTCTATGAATTATTGCTCATGGGAGATTCATTTCAGAATTATAGCTCTACATAAGCAGGGACCAGATGCCTGTTGCAGAGTGAGCTACCTAGCTCCTGAAGGGCATTCCTGACCTTGCGTGAATCCCTGGCATGACCACATGGCCCTTTCATGTGTTCGCATCAAAGTCTATTTTTTGTCACTTTGTATTGCAAACAGTCCCTCTAGTATATTCTCTTATGGAAGCTTTTTTGCCTACATAGAAATAATATATTTTTTATGCAGGCATTCTTTTATTCTCATTTTAATTTTTAGCAATTATGGTGTTTTACAGCCATGTGCACATTTAACATAGAGTCTTTTGTTCTCCTCACAACACATTCTCAAATTAATTGTTATAAAGTCAATGATACTATAAAAGCAAGTATTCTTATTTCTCAGATTTGGAAACTGAGACATATGGATAAATGAATGAGGCTAAATTTTTCCATTTAAAAGTAAGGCAACATTTTCAAAAACAATGTGATTAATTAATAGAAAAGCCTTGCGAAATGGTGCTGGAGAAAGTGTGATCTTGGGAATACCATGCCACTGGGTTCATTTCTTGGTTTGCCACTTGTAAAAATATGTGACTTAATAATTTAAACTCTGGACTCCAAGCATATCAACTTCTTCCAAAGTAGTTAATATCATTGTTTTAAAAATACAGCCTGTCTGTCTAGTACCCCCAACAAAATCATGAATTTGTCAAGTAGAGGGATGAGCTTTGTTCATCTCTGCTCCCTCTGTTAGTCCAGATACTCAAGAGAGGTATCTGATGCAGTGAATGGAAAAAGAGGTTGCCTTCGGTCACTGCCGGTGTCACCTGTGATAGGAAATGACTGCACGTAACAGTAAATATTCCTTCCTTATTCCCCTCAGGCAAAAAGAGTAGCCAAAAACATTGTTGCTGAAGATTTATAAATTGTGTAGAAGAGGAGAAAGGTGGAGGAGAGAATTTTCTTAAGGACAAAACTACTTATTTTGTGTGTTTCATGGACAAAGAGGCAGGAAATGGTGGAACACAGAACACTCTCATGTGTTGCCCACCTTCTCTTGGGGCTCAGAGATGGAAGAACCTTTCTGGCATACCTCTACATGAAAACAGCTGCAGTTTAAATGTGGAAAAGCTAAGTGCGGTCGCATTGGGAAGTAGTTTTGACTAACTGCAGAAGGAAACACTTAGATTAAGAATGCTTATTAAAACCTGCATTAGGGGACAGAAGAGACCCTGAGCTGCTTACGAGGGTGACATGGAGTAGAGGAGATGGTAAAATATAGTTACATTTAAGCTGTAGTTCTCAGTCCATTACTATTTTCAGTTATCATAATTCCTTGCTTTACTTAACTTTATGGGGGAACTTAATGAATCAGAGATTCAAGAAATATAAAGTAAAAAGAAGTGAGTTAAAAAATAAGAAGACATTTAAAGGAAGTAGCAATTGCTTTGAATTATCCCCTAGTTGGAACAAGTTCATATCAGAATAATGAGATGTTTATTCCATTGCATAAGACCATGAAGCTATTTGTAGCTTCTTTCCCATTCCTTTTCACGAGTCACTTTAAAGAGAATTCAAACTGTAAAGTCTGTCAGCAAAATCAAGCACTTCCTGTTTTGTCTTTAAAGTAAAAGGCAACTACTTAAAATAAACTTGTTAATGTGTTCACCAGCCTTGTTCACACACTGTAGCCCAAGTGGCAGAACCTGGGGACACGTGCCAACTCAGCTCATGTCCTGAAAGACTTAGGAATAATTAGCAAAAGTGACTTGGAAGAATATACAAATAATTTTACATCTGTTACACTTTGGTTCCTTTCCCTGAAATTACAAACAAGGATATGGAGATTCTGCATCATCTGTGTCAATCCCATGACACAGATAAATCCAGAAACAGGTGGACATCTTGGCCCTGTTGATTAGAGAACAAGCTGAGGCTGCAAACTATTTTTTGTCCCATGATTCTTGCCACATAGTGTATTTATACAAAATTGGTTCTCTAGTCCAGAGTTTCCCAAGGAGTGTGCCAATTATACATGTGTTGTGGGTGTTGATGTCCTGAGTCCTTGTGGAAGAAGGCAGGACCATGGTGGCCTCATTAGTTGCCGCCAGCATCAAGTATCCATCCTCCCTCACATGAGGTCAGGATGTGTGTGCAACTGATTTAAGAAGGAGTACTCCTGGGGAAAGCCTACAAAGAGTAGGAGACTCAGAATAGAGGAGGAAGATGAGCAGGTGAAAATTTCTACTGAACTTGCTGATTCAGTCTGATTCTGAAGGAGCTTTAGAGCATGACAACACATTAGATTTTGTCCCACTTTGAAATAAGGAAGCATAAACTTTTTTCTCCTGCCATGGTGAGGCATCAGTTGCAGACTACCCCAAAAGAACATGACTATCCAAGCACTGCTGGTTCCTGGTATGTGAAGGCAGTGGGAGTGAAGCAGCACCAGTAGCTCAAGGACAATCCCCTCCATAAATATGTAGGGTGTGAGCTCTAAATAGCAATGCCCATAGAAATAAGAATATGAAAACAGAACACAAAAATCTAGACTTTCACACTATAAATATAGATATAAATTGCTGAGAAAACATGTGAATTTATACTGGCATTAGAAAATTTTAAACAAATTTCTTAAGAAACATAGGGAAAATTTTACAAGTATGGACCCAAGGAATTCCCTCCATGGGGTTATTATCACAATTTATTGAATTGTGTTCCTTTCAACACTCATCTATTGAAGACCTCTCTTTCCAACACCTAAGTATGTTTCCTTAGATGGAAACAGAGTACTTGCAGATGTAATTAGTCAAGATGAGTTAATAAGAATGGACTCAGAATCCAAGATAATTGGTGTCCTTATATAAAGAGAAAATATGGATATAGCCATGATATGGGGACTGTTGTCTAAACCCATGGGTATAGGGACTGTCATCTAAACATCAAAGAGAGAGGCCTGGAACAGACCACTCACTCATACCCCTCACAAAAAACAAACCTGCTAACATCTTAATTTCCTACAATTTTTGTTGGTTAAAACACCAAGATTCTGGCATATTGTTTCCACAGCACTAACAAACTAATGCATCAACCCTTTAGTCATATACTGAGAACATAACATCAAAAACAAAAGTTAAATTGAGCATCATGGAAGGTAGATCCTAAAGAAACAGCTTTGATGGTTATCCACTTATTACCACTTATTTTATTGTGCATGAGTTTAACAGGTATTCATGAAAGCCTATTATTTCCAAAGGCAAAGTTAGGAACTGGGAAATCAAAGGGTGATATATTTCCCTGATGTAATCATGCTCTATGTCATATCCAGAGAAAAGGTTAGATTGGGAACAAAAAAAAAAAAAGACTCAGTGATGGCCAATGTGATTTAAAAGGTGATCTGGGGTTTCTTCTGTTACAAGAAGACAGAAGGCTGGAAAAACAGACTCTGTGCTATCAGGATAAACCCTTAAAGCTACTTAGATCTGTTTCATTAAGTGTTTCACTACCTATCCATTCTGGCCCGAACTGGTTAAATCCTAATGCAACACACAGAGAGTGGATACTCAGTGACCAACAATTGCTTTAGGCTCATTAACATCCAGTTGCATACTGACATCCATGCTTTGTCTCCTTTCTCTGGACATACACTCCACCTAGTTGTAAGCTATGCCTGTGAACCAAGACTCCTGGTGTTACAATCTGTCCCCACCTGGTCTAAAAATCAATAGTCCTATAAAAATTCTAACTTTCCTAGAAAGGGAAGGCCATGTATTGAGAGTGATCTCTGTCTCCATATGTGATTCAAGTAATAAAACTTTCTTTGCCCCAAATAATCAACTTGGTCTGGTCAATTGACTAAGACAAGACAGGCAATAAAACCTTTGTATTTGTTAATGGTTCCAAAGGTCTCCCATCATTTAAGGAAACAGAAAGAGATCATCTTGTTCTCTTTATATATTTTACTGCCAGAATGTGTTATCTGAAAAAGCGGAATCTATTTTGAAACCAGGAGAGGACATATCCAACCTACTGAAGAGAGTGGATCAGTTAAATAACTGGGATTCTGGATAACATTGTTAAGTCAATCCAATCCATAAAGCTATTTATGCTGAAACCTGTCCATGTCTAGATATCTTTTGTGGGGAAATAGATTTCCATATTATTTCAGATAGCTTGAATTTGTTTTTCTGTTATTCATTGTTAAAGTATTCTAAGAGACAGTTTAAGATAGAATTATTTTTTATGGTATTTGATAGAGCTTTTCACAAACTTTCCGTTTTGTGCAGGGATATGCCATTTGAATGCATTTCCTTGCTGCCCCCCTGTTTGTTCAGGTTGGGGTTCTCTAGAGTGCTAACTTCTGAGAAGAGGGATGATTTCATTCTGACTAAAGTCAAATGCACATAACCACAGAATGAATGTTTTTCGGGGAGTCCACAGTACAGTGATAGTATATACCATTAAATTGGCAGCAAAAGGGGGAAGATAATGAACCTCTTAGCGTAGAGAGCCTGGAAAAGCGAGTGGATGTTAGCATGTCCAGAGACCTGCAGGAGCCCTTATGAGCGAGGAGGGGTGCCACGTCTCAGGGAGAGTCCTTGGGCTTCTCAGTAAGCTCTGGAGAAGACTTCAGGACTGCAGGCACAGAGTCCATAAACACCTTGAATTGATTCCATTATAGCACCTATAGATTTCCTCTTCCAAGAGGTGCCTCATCAGAACCACCTGTTATTTTGATTTATGTATAATCTCTCTGCACAGCCAGGTGTGTTTCTTTTCTGTTTCTAATAGTCTCTGTAAACAAGTAGTTGCTTTCTATTGACAACTTAATTTACGATCACTTGCCCTCACCTTTCCATATATCAAGGATATTACCATGTCAACACACACAGTATCTGCACCAGTCAGGTCCATCATTCTGTCAGTACAGACGACCCTCCACCCCAGCAATTTGGCATGGCCGTGTGACTTGGCTTGCCAGTGGAATGTGAGCAGAAATATGTGTTCATTTTAAGAGGAAGATGATAGAAATGGTGATTCACCGTTTCTTGCCCTGTGCTACAGAGACAAGATGATGTCTGCTGTGTTGGCTCAAGTCCCAAAGGGAGTATGATGAAGAGCAGGTCCCTATCAACACAGTAAGGACCTGTAATAAGTGTTGCTTTAACCCTGAATATCTTGATTTTCTTTTTTTCCCTTTTAATAGAATCTGGCCTTTTCTCTCATGGGCTACAATATTTCATTTATTGATTTACTTATTCGGTTATCATCTGTCTTTGACATTGGACTATAAGGACTATCAGGGGAAGTATTATATCTGTTTTGTTCCAAATGCAACCAACTGTGCACAGCATGATGCATAATGGATAGCAGATTATCAATTTCATTTATTGATGAAATGAACCTAAACTCAAGGAAATAAAACACATTTTAAGCTAGTAGACAGATAGAAATAATTATAATTTAATGTAAGCTGAACACATAACCTGTTTTAGCTCATAGACTACCCTACTTTTTCTAAATGTATTAAATAAAGTCTTTAGGATCTCTCAAGTATAAGAAAGTCTGGAGCTGGCACTTTTGCACTGCAAATGCATTGGCAAAAGAAGTGGAGTGTGTTATACTTAAAAAAAAAAACTAATAGAAAACAGCCTTTGAGATTTAAGAATGAGAAGATGAAAGGAAATAGAGGGAAAGCTGAAGAGAATATTTTGAAGGGGATGATTGACAAAAGGAAACCTATTGAAAACAGAAGGTCTTGAACTACATAAAGCAAAAATGGAATTCATTTAGGAAGGAAAAGAACACTCACTGTCAGGGTAAAGGGTGACCTGGGGCAACAGGTGTCCTGGGACGCAGGGGTAATGAAGGCTCCATGGGGCTCTGATGGGAGTTCTGGGGAGCTCCGCTTCTCCAACAGGACTCCAGACATTCTTGTGTTCCAGAAGATGGGCTAAACTGGCATGGAGTTGGCTGCTAAGGAGTAGATGAGGTGTTCATTTTATCATATTATGTTATCAGCATTGTTGTGAGAATTAGCAATTTATGTGGAAGTAAATTAGTGGAAGCCAAAAGAGTTGAAACATCACTGTGGAAATTAAGATCAAATGGAGCCAGAGAAAGACATAGGCACGTGCAGAACAAGATGCCAGGTGCTCACTCCATTTCTCCAAGCTGAGTTTTGTCTCTGTGATTTTGTGTGATGAGCTAGTGAAGGTTATTAGCACCTTGTGAATACACCACCACCCACCACTAGGTAGTGGACCTGGAAGTGTTAATGAGATGTTTGTTGATTAACCACCACAGCGGGGCCTCCCTGGTGGCACTAGGGGTTAAGTCTCAGCACTATGGAGCTATCTGCAGCACAAATTTGTTTGATTCCCCTGCCAGGGAGCTGATGCACATGGTGCAGCAGACCTATCCTGTCTCACCCATGGCTCCCCTCAGCAGTGGATTTCAGTCGGCTTGTTCTGTTCCCAACTCTGTCTCTGGTGAACCTCTCACTTCCTGTGCCTCTGGCCTGTACTAGTTATTATATGCATAAATAAATAAAACATTAAAAAATAATCACTACTGAGACGTGCAAAAGGTTTACCTGATTTACATACTAACAGATATGTAAGTTATCACAAAAACAAGGACTTATTCAGAGAAAACTTCCCAGGGAAGCTACAATATGGCTGAGGCTTGATAGGGTAATATTATTATCATTTTGAGATGAAAAGTGCATCCTAGAGTGAAGAGCAGAAGTAGGCAGATAGGCAGCGGTATACAGTGAGTTCTAAAACCTAGTCATTCAGTATGTTTGGGGGACATGAAGTGTGTATATCAGGAGTGGAAGAAGCAGCTGAGAACAAACTGAAAGTCCTTGAGTTCTGTGATGGAAAACTCTGTGGGTAGGCATAAGACCTGATTTTTATTTTTGAAAGATCATAGTTGCCATGTGGTTGATGGATTGGACAGAGGCAAAGGGAAAGAGGGATGTTTGTGAACTTTTCAGATTACATAAAGCTGGGTGGAGTAGTTATAATAATCAATGACAGAAGCCAAAATTCATAATAATTTCATCAGATTTGGAGATTGAGTCCAACCAATGGGATGGATTTCAACAGGAAAGACAATAAAGTTCAGCATTGGTCTTTAAAAAGTCAGTTGGGAAAGTGCAAGAGGAAAGCAATTTTAATACTGTTTATAAAAAAAAAAAATCCCTAAAGTTTGTGGTGTTAGATGTGGTCATGGTTTCATTGAGCACAAATTAAATATGTTCTAGCGGTATACTAAAGAGCTGAGTCTGGTGTGATGCATAGAAACAAAATGACTCTTGGATGTCTTATCTGACAACATTTCAGCTTTTCCCACTCTCTACTTGACAATCTTATCCAAAGGCGAATCCACTCTTCTCTGAAGGTCTGAGGACAAGTGTACATTTCCTTTGCAGTGAATGTCAGAAGCAATGGTGCTTTTCCCTAGAAGGACATGTTATATATTGACATATTATTGTAAGCTTTTCAAAACACATTCAGTTATATGATTGCCACTGTCTGATACCACTGGAGAGAGAACATAGAATGCCTCAAAGAAATATTTTTTGTACCTTCTTGTGTATCCAGTCCCTACAACAGTGCTGGACACAATCTGGACACTTAATATCAGCAAAGAAATGAATGAATGAATGAATGAGTGAGTGAATGAATGAACAAACAAGGAGAGTTAACTAGAGCATGGATGTGAGCAAGCATGAGGATATGCAGTTCTCATAAGGGAAAACAGTTGTAACAAGACTATGAAGAAAATGTACAACCTGTCCTTCTCTTCTGAGAAGTAAATGGTCTGTTGCAATACCTTAGTTCTTTCTACATCCCTAAGTCATATGTGCAGACCTAGCAAAAATTTCCCTATGAGCTCCCTGGTAGCCATAGCTGCCTCTCTCTGTGAATTGTGAGGGGCTCGTGTCTCCATCCTTCTGGCTTCATCACAGCTGGCCACCAAATGTCAGCACTCAGGATGGGAAAATGCCATTTCTGTCTATTCAGGCTACAAGACTGTGGTGCCCAGTCTGGCAGCCAGGAGGAGGAGCTGTAAACCAAGAACACATGAAATCTCTGGCTAAGGGACTTGCCCTGGGCGCCATCCTGAGAGTCCGCGATGTTGGTTCTGGAAGCTCTTCTCTGTACAGCCTTGTGGGAGGACCAAAGAAGCTTGGGATTGCTGTCTGCTTTTCAGAGTCAGAGTAGCCATCTCTAGATTTTAACATCCCATCCAAAAAGCACTTTATCAGTCAGCCTTCTCTTCCCATGGTGACATAATAACCTAAACAGAAGCATGGAAGCTAAATACATTTTATCAGTTGTTTTTTAAATCATGCAAGCAAAGTCATAGCCAAGCAAAGGGTATGCTCCTTAGGGACATGCAGTGTTTCTTACTGGCACTGCGACCTGCTGTGCAATTCTTTGATGTTTAAGATGATACCTAGACGGGACCAGTTAGTTGGTGGTGAATGGTGACTCGACATTTGGTAGTGAGATACTTTTAAAAATTACAAAAGGACCAAAAACAGCTATATGACCTACTAAAGATTTCAACCAGTCATCAAATAATTTGAACATCATTTGACAAGAGGAGTTTTGGAAACACAACAATGGACCCTGAGTTGTCCAGTTAGGTCCAATGTAATCATGAGAGTTGTTCAATGTGGAAAAGGGAAGCAATGCTGGAGCAATGGGAAGTGAGAGACACTCAGATGCACACTGTTGGCATTGAAGATGGAAGAGAAACATGGATGAGGGAATAAAGGCAGCTCCCTGACTTGTGAAGGACGAGAAACTGCATTCTCTGATAAAGCCTCCAGAAAGGAATACAGTAATCTAAAAAATCATCAGCTAAGCATCAAGGAATTTACCAGAACAAATTCATGCCTGCTGTAGGTGTATTTTTTTCTTATTCTTTTTTTTGTGGGTGGGAAAAATCCAAGTAACTAAAGGAAAGACTCCAGAAAACTTGAGCTGACGAGAAATAAGTTTCTTCCATATAGCTGAGCTTAACTATGTATTTACTAGATCACTCTAAAATTTCAAATTTGTAGCCTCAAATTTCTCACAACTTATGGCTGATGTTCCATTACAAACGCATCCTAAGTCATGTGGGGTTGAGAGGCACTTGGATTTACAGTTGCATTCTTTTCACCACATGGCATTTAATGCACTCTTAATTGCTTGGGGGGTGTGGGCTATAATTTCTAAACCTTATTTTCACAGATTGTGGTGTTATGAAAAAGAGCAATGTAGGAAATTCTTCCCTCAATAAAAGGAAAACTCAAGGACAGGACTGAAGTTTTAGCTCCTCCTTGGCATGTGTGAGCCAACCTCCAGTGTTGAAAGATGATTGGAAGGAAGATTGTTTTCCAGCTGAGATGCATTTGCCAGTTTGGGCAACTGCTCAGGACAAGGATGCATGTTTAAAAGTGGTTTAGAATCAGTTCAATCAATAATTTGTTTAGCATCTTAGTAAGATTTAAATACAGAGCCAGATTATCTGTCCTTTTAAACAAGAACCCACTCAGTGACATTATGAAATCTAGTAAAACAGAATAAAAGAACTGGTAAAGCCCCAAAGTCCAGGGATTTTGATATTTGATGCCATTAAATTTGTTAATATTACTGACAATAAATTGTTAATAAGACACATGAATTTTGGTTTTGAAAGCAACTTCAATTATGTGATTAAAAAGCAGGCCAAAAACAGATATTCATTTGCTTTTTATTTCCTTTAAGCTTACCACAGCCAGATACAGAAAAAAAAAATCAGCAAGAAAAATAGAATAAGGTCTGCTCATTCAAAATTTTGTCTGACTTTGTCTTAGAAGCTGAGGATTCTGAATATTAATTGATAGTTCATAAGGAGAATATTTAGAAATCCAGAAGACTCAGGAAAAAGTGTTCATCATCACTTTTAATATGCTGTAGAGTAAAACTACGATGAGATAATATTTCACACCTGTGAGGATGACACACCTGTGAGGATGATGCCAACAACAAGTGTTGAAGAGAATACAGAGGAAAGAAACCCTAATACATTGTTAGTAGGGGTACGAACTGGTGCAACTATTATAAAAAGTAACGTGCACTAAGACCATCCTTAGTCATCGATCCACAGAATATGAAATCATCAACCAATGAAACCTCATAGCAACATTATTTACAATTGCAAGGACATGGAAGCAACCTAAGTATACATTAGTAGTTAATTAGATCAAGATAATATAGTGTCTACATATAGTCATAAAAGTATGAAATGCAGCCATTTTCAACAAAATGGAAAGAATTTAAGAGAATTATGTACAGCAAAGTAAGTCAGAATGACAAAAATAAATACTGGATTATTTGCATAGCAGATGATTCAATATGGTAAATAAACATTGGAAAAAAACCCTAGTGGATATTAACAAAAACCTTGAGGGCTCTAAGGTTAGAAGAAGTGGGCAGGTAAAGAGACAAGCAGTCTTGGGGAAACAAACAAACAAACAAAAAATGCAGACATAGATGAGAAGAAAGGGACTTCATTAGAATGCAGTAGGGAAGGGACTTCTGTAGGTCATTGAGTCTTCAATTCTATTTCTTCTCTCCTCATCTGCACTCTCCTTAAAGTATTGTTTCTCCATATACTTGCAGACCCCATATCCAGCAAAGCCAAACATTTTAGTGTGGATAGCTTATGACATTTCAGCATATCTACATCATATATCCTTGTTTGGCTCCATCTATTTCAACTGTCTATACTGTAGGTTTGTGGCCTCACAAACCTATAGATTTTCTTCTCTGATCCTTAGGTCCCACTAACAAGAGAATGGAGCTGGAAACATTTAGCTTCACTAACTGGTTGTGTGGTGTGACGACCACATTCACAACATCTGACATTATCGATAGTTGCAAAAACGTATGTCAGAGGAGCTAGGCAGGTGAAGAACCCAAATATAATATGAATAAGTAGAGGGACCGTGAAATGACTGGACAACCAAAGATTGTTACTGGACTCAGTAGATTCATCAAGTGGACATGTCCAAATAGACCAGATCCAAACTTTTGTTGGAGAAGTTTATTATCTGCAGCTACGGAGACAAAAAATGTGAATTTCTCCACAGACTGCTTGAGTAAAAACTAGCACAGGACTTGAAGGAATCCCTTAAAGGAACAAGAGAAAGAACAAAACATGCTCAGGCATGGTTCATTTATCCTCCTGTGAGGCATGTTTAGAAAATGGCAGCTTGACATCTCCCCTTGACAGAGATCCTATTATGATAATGAAGCTGATGTGAATTTGGAGTCATGTAGAAATGCTTCCTACCTCTCTGAGGTTTTTTATGGCTTTAGTGGCTATTCAATAGTTGGATAGTGGTGATTGGAGTCTGGTTATCTCACAGAAGGGAATATTAAGACAGGGCTAAGTTAGAAAATGTGGGTTTGCAATAACCCGATGAAAAATTTTAACTCTCCTGCTGGACAGTAATAAGCAGCATTAATCATTTGTTTCCTTCTGTGTTGAGGTTCTAGAATTAACTGTCTTAACTATTTATCCTCCAGTCCCTTGAACTCTTGGTTAAGCAATCGGACCACACATCCAAGAGTAATTGTGGCCACACAAAAATGAAAGCCCAGGAGTAGAAAGGAACCCCGGTAAGTGGAGGGACTGCTCAGACCCTCTCCAAGTTCTCTCTTTCTCCCTTCAGAGATAAGAGATGATCAGGTTAAGCTGGGCAGAGGACATGGACTTCAGAGCTCAGCCTCTTCATTGTTCTTTCCCACTTGCATTTGCCTGTGGAAGTTTTGCCCTGCTCCTCTGTGTAACACAGACGGGCTCTCAATGAAAGAACTTCAGTGGTCCTGTACTGCTTGTGGCTGGATGAATCAGTCTGCTAATTTTCTGGGGTTTGGGGTTTAAAACCCCCTTGTTTTTGTTCACTTAATTCCCATCTTTCATGTTAGACTTGGTCAGCAGTAAATGAGACATTTTATCTTCATCTGCTTTCATCTTTTTTGTCTCATTTTTTTCAATTTAGTCATAAACTCAAGTGAGAAAAACAGGGGTATAATTTATTGGGTTCTGTGATGTTTTGATTTTTAAGCTTTAAATATTTTGGTTTCAGTTCTGGCTTCTGGCACAGAGCCCCTAAAATCCTTAGAATCTTCTAACTGATGAGAGTGACAGAAAGTATCTTATGCCATGTCAATAAAGTGACTTCAGGAAAGCATCTGAGGAAGGGGGCTGGTTGCCTGGACAACCAATCACGTGGTGAGAGGATTAAAACATTTAGTCCACTCCCTGGACTTCAAGTGAAAGGAGAGGCATTGGATGTTTAATCATTTGTTAATGACTGGTGATTTACGTGTCCTTTCCCAATCCCATGCCCTTTGTATTTCTTCTGATCTAGCTATTCCTTATCCTTGTATGATAAACCAGTGAGCTTGTAAGTAAAATATTGTCTGAGTTTGTGAGGCAGGGTAGCAAATTGATTGAACCTGAGCAGGAGGTCATGGGAACCTTTGTTTATCATGAGAAGGAAGGGTAACTGCCTGGGCTTACAACTGGCATCTTAAGTGTGTGTGTGGGCGGGGAGTACTGAGTCTGTGACCTGTGTTAGATTGTGTCAGAATCAAGTTGAACTCTAGGACACTCAGCTGGCATCAGAATTCTTTGGTGCAGTGGGAGACCCCTCCCCAGACACTGGAATTGAGTACAGAGAGCCTAATACCAATGTTACTTGATTTTCTAATGTTTAAAGAGGAACTCGAAGTTCATATCTTTTCATATGAAAAAGTCATGATTTTGAAATGTGGCAAAGAATTCATATATTTGAAAGTTCCGATGCCAGTGAAATCTACTTACAAACCGGTTTTCATCAGAAGCCATCGGTTTTTAATTATGCACTAAGCCCTGTGGTTTGGGTTGGTCTGATATCTAGTATTTTGTCCCAATCCTTTCTTAGGAATTCAACACTGATCTGGTCTTGAAGCTCTGGTCTTTACCATGACTGACTAGTTCGGATTCTTGACATCTCAACTTTCCAACCATCTTTCTCCAGTACCTTCTCTTGGATGCTATCTTCACCCCCTTTCTCATTCCAGCCACAGACTATGGTTCTTCTACTCTACCCCTCGCCATCCCCACCTGTCCAGTCTTCACCTCTCCTCCTTGGAGGTCTCTATAGGTCTTCAGGTCTTGCCCCATCTACCAGTGCTGATTTTTGGACCTGGGACAATATATCAAAAGTTGTTTTTTTCTTAGGAGGAGAAAGTCCAGCTCACCCATATTCCTCTCCATTCCCAGCTTCT
This sequence comes from Condylura cristata, assembly GCF_000260355.1. Lineage (NCBI taxonomy): Eukaryota > Metazoa > Chordata > Mammalia > Eulipotyphla > Talpidae > Condylura > Condylura cristata. The sequence goes on along the minus strand of NW_004567110.1, from coordinate 13,026,233 downwards.
TTATCTACCTCCCCCCAAAATCCCAAAATGCATGATACTAATGGGTACCCTGTAAAATACATTGTTTCTTGTTTTCTCCCCACTTAGTATATGACCACTAATAGAAAAATTTTTCTCTTTCTTTTGTCAAGTAGGAATCACTGATACAAGGAAATCTAGGATTCTTGTTCCCATTTCCTTTGGCCCATTCTTTAGCCTTTCTTTCTTTCAAGTTATTGGCTGCGCTGACAATCTGTTCTCCCAAGTACTCTGATAGTCAGTCTGATAGCAGCCTCTAGAAGGGCAATCTGAATTAATTTGATTTAATTGTGGGTTCTTTTCCAAAGCTTGGCGTAGTCAATAAGACAACTTCTCAGTCTCCCCTGGGACCACCCAGTCAGTCTTCAACCCAGCTCCTTTGACATTTTTCCAGCCATCTGTTTTACTTAGGCTAAGAGAGTCGTTTTTATTTGTCTACATGTTTTTCCTTTCATCTATATTTTTGGCACCTTTAGTTTATTCAGAATCAGCTCCAGAAAGGAAACACCATCTCTCAGCAGCTGTGCAGGCCTGGAGCAAGAAGTAAGAGTGTCTGGCTCCTCTTCCCATGGCCTGTCCTCCCTTACCCTGGCCATAGCGAGTCCATCACGCTTGTAATCTAGCCTCCCTGACACCGGATGCACTGACTTTACATTGGAATGAGAACAATAGCTTTCGAGCTCAAACTCCTGTCATTTTTCAGTGTGCATGAGTCCTGATTTCTAGCACACAGTGCTAAGCCCAATGTTGAGAGCAGGGATTCTACCTCTGATGCCATCTGTCATCAAAAATATCACGTCAAATCGGACATCACTTTCTTCATCTGTGGGATGAGAGTACTGATCTGTCATGGAGATTCAGATTTCGATAGGTGCCTATGGATAAAGGAAAGTAGAAACTACTGTCTGCTCTACGGGTTTTAAAACTGAGAAGGCAAGTCCTGCCTGAAGACATTTGCTGACTTGGCTAAATCTATCTGCAGGCCTCTTGCCTGAAGACTGATTTCTGATTGATAGCTTGCTTTGTGTATGTTGCCTTAAGGTGTGACATATTATAAACCTTGTTTCCTCCAATATAATGGTTTACTTACAATCAATTCCCCTTTAATAATATTTAAAACTGAGTACTATATATATTGAATAGAAGATGGGGTGCAATGCTAACAGGTCACACTAGCTAACCCTTTGCTATAGATAGAGATAAGCCATTGTCATAGATCTGATTTCCTAGCAGGGAATAAACACTTGAAAGTGGCAGGTATGTAAATATATTTCAGAACGGGTATAACAAAACGTCTGTCTTCTCAAAATTTAAAAATGCTTAAAGTATCATTTATATATACAGAGTTAGGACTGGAGGAAGACTGGGGAAATGTGCAGAGATGAGTAACCTCAAGGAAGATGGAGAGCATCAGCGCCTCCTTTACCTTGAATTTTCTCATTGTTACAAGTTCATTATTGAAATGAGCTAAGCTGGCAGAACTGGCCCAAAGGAGCAGAAGGAATTTCCCTTGGAAACATGGTCTTTAACAAATGAGGAGCAGCAGGCCAGTTGTAACACACTGTGCAAGGGTTGTACCCATATTGACATGGGGGACAGCTTGGGGGACATTGGCTAAGGATCTAAGGATGAGTCAAGAGCAATATTCTTTAGAACCAGCTCCCAAGAATTATATGGTTAGTACAGGAGTCCATGCCAACAATATTACCACAAATATTACCACAAATAAATGTAGTGTTGAGCTGGTCAGTCTTCAATAGTAACCCCAAATGGCAACAAGCAGCATTAGCAGCAATAGACTCATCTCAATGTCCCATCCCCTCATTACCTTTCATTGGGGAAAACAAGCAATCACCACTTAACCCATGAAAGTTGAGAATTTCTTAGGGAATCCAGAGTGGAGAAGTCTCAGAAGGGAAATGTACAGACTCGATGATACTAAGAGAATGCTGGGTCTTGAGCAAAAAGTCGAAAATGCAGATTTGTTATATAAGTGAGCTATTACTAGAATGTGTTGTATCACAGATAACCATGGCTTGTCAGCAGCATTCAGAATAAGTGTTATCCCAGATGTATGGGGTGCCTGGAATTCAGCTAATCCAAGCTGAGCTCTTCTAGGCTACTCTGCTTTTCACTGCAGAGCTGGGGTCACTTGCAACATGTCACTCATCCTTATCGGACCATCCTACTAATAATAGCATGTTCTTCACAAAAAAAAAAAAAAAGTGCCAGGAGGAATATTCAAATGCACAAGAACATTTAAAGACCCTGATTGTGTCTAGTTTTCTAATATTTAATTGGCCAAAGAGGTTATATACTGAGCTCAAAGTGGAGAGGCAGGAAAGTATATTCCTCCAGTAAAGAAACAAAACGTTATATGTCAAAGGCATGAAGAATCAAGGCCAATAGTCGAATCTACAACAGATGTGAACATACTTTGTATCCTGATTTGAGGAAAGGGATTTATCAGATAATTATATATTTGGATGAACTTCAAGGTTTTATGTGTTGCCTATAAAATAAAACACATTGCTTTTTGCCATAGCGTGCATATATACATTCATGTTTATATCAAATGCAAGTTGAATCCTATGGTAGAGACTAACTGAACACCAAAGACTTGCTACATTCAATCAAGAAGAGTGAGAACCCTTTATTTTGATGTAGTGATATATATATAGATACACACACACACATATACACACACACACACACACACATATGTGTGTGTATATATGTAAAACCATTGAGTATGATATTGCCTGTAAGTTTGTCATATGTTGCTTTTATAGTATTTATATAAAGTGGATGCTGGATATTATCAAATGCTTTTTCAGAAACTATTAAGATGGTCATATGATTTTTTGCCTCCTTTTGTTGATCTGATGGATGCCATTGATTAATTTACATGTGTTGAATCAGCCTTGTATCCTTGGGATGAAGCCTACTTGATCATGGTGGATGATTATCCTGATATGTCACTGTATGTGGTTTGGTAGGATTTTGCTGAGAATTTTTGCATCTATATTCATCATCAATGATGAATATCAATGACATTGATTTATAATTTTTTTATTTGGTTTTCGAATCAAGGTAACACTGAGATTTCTTCTCGCTCCAAATTTTTGAAGAGTGAGTCTAAAATAGGTATTAGATGTTATTTATGGACTCATTAGAATTCACTGGTGAAGCTATCTGTTCCTGGAATTTTGTTATTGATTACTCATTCAATTTCAGGACTTGTAATTGGACTGTTTAAGCTGTCTGTTTCATACTGGTTCAATCTGGGGAACCTAAGAATTTGTACATTTCTTCTAGATCTCCCAATTCTTTGCATAGGAACTTTTACAATAGGTTCTTATGACTCTGTATTTCTGCAATATCTGTTGTAATTTCATCCCTTTCATTTGAGTTTTCTCTTGGGGGGTGGGGGGGTTCTTTCTTCCATGTAAGCATAGCTAATTGCTTGTCAATTTTACTTTTTCAAAGAACCAACTCTTGGTTTCATTCATCTTTTGGAGTGTCTTTGTTTTCTTTTTCATTTATTTCTGTTCTAACTTTTATTATTTCTCCCCTTTGTTAATAAACCCCATTGTTGTTACACTCTAAGCCTGAGTTACAAGTACAAGGGTGAGAACACATAAACTGTGACATCTTATAGGCTTTGCATGGTTTCAGTAACTTAATTTCTAGCTATGAGTTCCAAGAAAGAGATATCTGAGAGCAGGTGTATTCCAAGCCCAGCTCGCTGCTAGTTTTTGTAAGTGAAGTTCTGTTGGACCAGGATCTGCTCACTTATTTACATATTGTCAATGGTTATGTTCCTGCTACAGTGGCAGAATTGAGTACTTGTACAAAACATGACTTAGGTAATAAAACTGAAAGCTTCTACTACCTCTCTCCCCCGCCCCCCCAAAAGAATTTCCAACGCCTGTTCGAAGAAATGTATAGTGGTGGGGTGATCATAAATACATAACAAACTAAATTCTATCTACAATAGAGTGGTTTTGGTGTTAAAATCAGGCTGTCACCCTACTTCCATCCCCTCCTTTCCCATCCATCTTGCTCACAAAAGAGATGGCATAGCTTAGTTTTCTTAGTGGTTTATTCTCTACCTGTTGACTCTTCTTCGCTGTATATGATATTGCTATTCTTTGTTGTTTTGTTAGGTGTTATCCATATAAAGTATTTGTAGTTCAAATCAGTCAACTCTATAGTTGAAAAATGCAGATGGGTGAGCTGTGACAGGTAAAAATCTGATGTCTTAGAAGACAGGAAATAGCAATTCCCCTATTCAAATAATCTCACCAGAGAGGTTAAGCACCTTTCCCAAGGTCACAGTGTTTATAATAGGATAAGATTGACTGCTATTTATTCCTACATCTAACATTCTACCTAACTATGCAAAACACAATACTTGGCCAGGAACTGAATTGAATTAGATCAAATACTCTGTGTGAAATTGTCTTATCACTCAATGTTCCTCCTCCTCCTCCTTTCATTTGGTTACATGGAAGCCAAACAATCACATTAACAGATGAGGGGGTACACATTGTTTTCACAGGAAATCCTCCCTTCCTCTTTCAGTTTACCTAAAAGGAAGGGAAGCAGGGAGGGGGTTTGCCAGTGTATACATACACGTTGATGTATATATTTATACGCCACACATATGTCTGTAAAACAATATGTGCTCGCTGCAGCATCTGGTATTCTGTGAAGTCTTAACCTCTGCTCCTTCACAGCTGTGTTGGCTCAGGGTTTAGAGCAGGACTTGCAAGACTCCCTGAAGAACAATTTTCAAGGATTCATCCCCGCCCCCTCCTCCTCTGTCCACGTCATCTGGGGGACATCATAAAAGTTGACCACCTAGGCCCCATCCTGGCAACACTGCTTCCCCAAGGAATCTCTCATGGTTGAAGGCATGAGATGGTTTTGGTGTTAAAATCAGGCTGTCACACCACTTCAATTCCCCTCCTTTCCCATCTTGCTCGCAAAGAGATGGTGTATCTTAGTTTTTTTTTAATGGTTTATTCTCTACCTGTTTACTGCTTTTATTAGGTATGAAGAGTAGACAACTTTGGACAAGAGTGAGATTCTTAGCCTCAGTGTTTCAGACCGGCAGATAAAAGAACCGAATAATAATCCAGATACTCTTGACTCATCTTCAGCACCTTCTATAGCTTCCATAAGTCTTACTTCATGGGTCTAGGTCTGATAGGGTATTTTTGGGGAAGTCTGCCCTTCTTGAAAATGGCCTTCAGGCTTGTTCCTTTAACCCAGCTCCTGCACACAGGAGAAATCAAACAGCAACAGACAACAGGTACTCTAATCCGCTTGTGCTTTTATCTTCTTATGTTTCACAGGGATGAAAGTTACGATAATAGAATTTTATACTAATTACAGATCTATTTAAGACAGAGTGTTTTAGGAAGGTAAAACTTATCCTGCCAGATTTAAAGAGCCTGGCAAGTGTCCTTAAGTAACACGATTGGATGCCACAGGCTTCCTACATGATGGCAGGGGAAGAGGAGAAAACTCACAGCTTGCTGGGTTGTTCACAGTAATTCACCTCTTCTCTCCAACCCCAAGCATCTTTTTCATGTACTGAGTGTTCTTGGTTTCTTTTTCCCTTGGAAAGAATATCAATTCTTAAAAATTTGTAACATACAGGCCCTCCCTGGTGGCGCAGCAGGTTAAAGCACAGCACTGAGAATCTAAAAGCTGCTTCCGCATGAGTTCGATTCCCGCCTGCCCCGGAGGTGACCACATGGCGCGGCAGACCTCTCCTGACCCGCCCGCTGCTCCCCTCAGCAGTGTACTTCCTCGATCTGCCTGTTCTGTTCCCCACTCTGTCTCTGGTGAAGCCTCTCACCGCCCCTGAGCCTCTGGCCTGTACCCCAGTTCTGTATGCACAAATAAATAAAATCTTAAAAAAAAAAAAATTTGTAACATACAGACAGGCTCCACCAGCTTCTTTTCAGTACTTTTACTTCCATTTACCAATGATAGGACGGCTCAGTAGAAAGGAAGAGTCACATTTAGCCCAAGCAACTGCATTCTAACTGATTTTGTCTCCAAGATCAGTTACCCTCTTGTGATTTGTTCTTCAAACAGTAGCTGGAATAGACTCGAAATATAAGGCAGATCATGCTCGCCTCAATTCTGAATCCTTGAATGGTTTCTTCATCATTCACTGCAAGGCCAAGCCTAAATCATAGCTTACAAAAAGCTTCAGGTGCCAGAGTCCCCATTTACGCTCACCTTACCTCCTGAAGGTGAAATGACTAAATGACTTCTGCCTTGCTTGCTTAGGTTAGGTCACTGTTAAAGTACCACATCATCAGCAAGACCTTCCTGGACCACGTACATATTCCCTGACAGTCCTGTCTACCTTAATCCAGTCTTCTCCCTGCATGGCATAGTACTTAACATCATCAAATAAATATTCCATCTTACTAGTTTATCTTAATTTCCCCTCTCATTAGAAAGTATATTTGATGAGAAGAGAGACTTTGTTTCATTCAGTGTTTTATACCAGGACTGGTTCTTGGCAAGTGCTTAGTGACTATGTATTAAAAGGATGGAGAGTTGGATAGGCTGGGTCAGGCCAGGGGAATCCCAGCACCAGTGGCCTGGTCTACAGGAATATATGCCGGTGTGCCTGAGCCCAGATCTGGAAGAGAAAAGGTGGCTAAATGACTGAAATAGAGACCTGGAGGGCAAAAGTTGGTATGTTAGGCCCACAGGAAATTACCAATCCCAGTTCCATAAGATGGTCGCTGGACTAAAGCCCGCGGCTCCTGCACTGACTCGGTGAGCATTTACCCACATTTATACTCCTTTCCTGAGGTTGCCATAATGAGTTACCACACTCTTGGTGGCTTCAAATAATCTGAATTTATTCTTTCTACTCCTGGAGACTAGAAGTGTGAAATCCAGGTGTTGCCGAGCTGTGCCGCTGTTGATGTCCCAGGAAGAGCCCTTCCTGACCTCTTCTAGGCCTGTGGCCTCAGGCGTGGAGCCAGGAGAATCTAATTTTCTTCTCTCTTCACCTGGCCTCTCTTTATATCCTCTCCTGATAGGCCACTAATTATTAGCACTAGGGTCTAGATTCATCCAGTGTGACTTCATCCACATTACATCTGTGGAGACCCCTTTTCCATATAAAATCACACACCAAGGTCTAAGTGGACATGAAAGTAGGGGGACTATCAAGTCACTCTAATACAGACCTTTTCTATTCTTTATATCCTCACAAAGACTTGCTGGGATTCACACCATTATTGGCAGTCTTCACAGACATGGAAATCTCCGCTCAGAGGACTTCAGTAAATTGCCTAAGACGATGGAGCTGGGAAGGGATTCTCACCTAAAAGCCTCTAGCCTGACAAGCCATCCCATTGGGTCCTTGGCCTGCTCCCTGTGGCCTCCACCCTTCACCACAATGTGTTCCGAATGTGTTTGATGTTAGAAAAATACTTGGAATCTGCCTCTCAAAGCCATGGAGCTGGGCCTTGTGAGAAGGCAGCCGGCATTTGTACTAAAACTGAGGCCCTGTGGCACAGGCTGTGGGGGCATGGCCAGCTTTTCCCTGCAGCCTGAGTAGTGAGGCATGCTGGTGTAATTGGAGCTAAGACGCGCTGCTTCAGTCAGCCACCCCCAACACATGCGGGCAAAGGAAAGGGGGTGCAGGGACACCAGGCAGAGGCACCCCCACACCTTGAGCCTCCATGAGGCTCAAGCAGCAGAGCAGGCCAGCTCTGGGACTCTGAAACTCAGGGCAGGCCCTAAGCCTCGAGGCTTCTGGACCTCGAGGCCTGTTGGGCCCTACTGGGGCAGTGTATGGCTGCTGTTCCATGAACAACCTGAGGGTTTCCTTGGGGCTGACAAGCAGACAGGCCTGAAACTCGGCAGGCTCTAGCAGCGGCCAGCTCTGTAGTTGTTGGGACCTATGCACGGTGCTGCTGCAGGACACCCCCCTACATTGTGTCAGGACACCCCCTACATTGTCACTCCAGCCCCGCTAAAAGGGCACACTGTGCTTCTGGCCCCTCTGCACCAGCGCCAGCCCAGGAGCCTGTGCTGCCCTCGGGACAGGTTGAGACTGAGCAGCACCCAGCTCCCCCCACCCCCTTTTTTTTTTTCTGTTTCTGGAGCCAGGATTGGAAATGGATCAATTAGGTTCAAGCTCTCCAGCCAGTCAAGGCTTGAGCCGATTCTTCAAAATGGAAATAGTGCCAGTCAAACAGTGAGGATTAAACAATGGCTCAGCTAAGCTTATAAGGTGGGGGGCCCTGAAGTGGATGCAGGCAGGCAAGAGCCAGCTAGACTTCACTCAGCAACCAGCCTCTGAAGAGAGAAGGATGCAGCGGTGGCCCCCAATGAAGCGTGGAGCCTACGACCTCTGTGGGGTCAGCAGATGCCTGCAGATTACGAAGCCTTCACAGACCTGCCGACCTTTGCAGAAACCCACCTGCTGCACCTGTTTCTGGGCCTGCCTCTCATACCACGTGCAAGGAGCACTGTTAGCCTCAACCTGGTGTCTCAAAGAGCTGTCGGCTATTGGCTCATACCAACAGTTCACATAGAGCTATGACCCTAGTGACTCCTGACACTACCTCCTGGTGATGAGCGCTGACTGGCACTGGTGACCTGACACTGGCACACTGTTTACCTGTTGTGATCACCTGGTGTCGCCTTCTGGTGCTTTGCCTCCATTGCTGTTCCACCTGGCATCTGGTGTGGGCCAGCCCTGCCTTCAGACTTTTGTTGTGGGCTACTATGGTGTTATCTCAGGGTATCTCCTGGTGCCACTATGAGTTGGATTCTGGCCTGCTGCTTGCTGGTATGTGACCAGCTCCAGGCCTTCACTGACAGGACAGCATCATCTTCTAGGAGTGGCTGTCCTCTGTGACTACCTGACAATGCCGACACTCTAGGGTGACAGCTGGCCACTTGTGGCTAGAGAAACTATTTGTTTCCCCATTCTCCTGTGTGCCAGATAAATCACACCACTGTCCCCTGAGCCTGAGAGGTCTTGCAACTGTCAGCACAGGTAAGAACTCATGGACAGTGACCTGCTCCCTACCTCTTGCACTGTGTTAAGTCCTGCTCTTTGTATTGTTTTATAATTGTGTTAAGCACTTCAAGAAACCACTTTAAGAACAACAACCCGAATGGACCTGATCCCAGGTAACTCTAGGACTGAGATCTGTAGCAGGGAAGCGCTCACAGTCTGTCAGGAGGAGAGTGAAAGTGGTTTCCCACTGGGGTACAGAGGACCTATGGCAAGAACAACCTTCACCTGGGACGGAAGATGAACCTGAAGGCTGTTGCTAAAAGAGAAAAGGCAACCTGAGGGTTTCCTTGGGGCTGGAATGGACCAGGGCTCACTGGGGGGTCTGCTTCGGGCTGGAATACTCTCAAAAGCAAATGCAGGACCCTCCCTGGTGGTGCAGTGGTTTAGGACACAACACTACAGGCAAGCCACAGCTGCTTTAGTGTGAGTTCAAGACCCGGCCCCGGAGGTGACCCACATGGTGTGGCAGACCTCTCCTGACCCGCCCACTGCCCCCCTCAGCAGTGCACTTCATCAATCTGCCTGTTCTGCTCCCCTCTCTGTCTCTGGTGGATCCATTCACCGCCCCTGCACCTCTGGCCTGCACCCCAGTTGTGCTAACCTTGCCAGCACAATGACCATCTTGTATTCAGCTCAGAGTGACATATTCACTGTAGAGTTTCACTTGTAAGTCACAAGACGAGAAAATTATACCTTATCATGTTTGGACTGCCAGCCCCCTCCCCCTGACCTTTATAAATAATGGCACGCTGCAACTACAAGCAAAATTTGTCATAATTTCCCCTGGAAATCCTCTACAACGTTCTAGTCTGAGAATATATGTACCAGTGTGAGCAAAACTCTCTCCCTGGTTTGCATTAGCTTTCACCAAACCTCTGGCCTAGAATTCATTTTTGGTGGAAAGCCAGCCGATCATCAAGAGCACTTAAAAGTTTAAATCTTTGTTTAGTTTCCCCTTTCTAGGAATTTAAGCCCACAAAGAGACATTTCGATTCTCTGCATCGCCATCCATCCTTTCTGTCCTGCAGATCAGATCTCTTCTCTGATTATTTCCTTCCCTTTTCTTCCCATAGCCCAAGCCAGCTTCCCTCTTCCTCCCTCATCCTCTTTCCTCACCCTTTTTTCTCTCCACCGCCTCTCCCTCACACTGCTGCCCCATCTCTCTCTTCTGCTTCCAGCCTTTCTTAATCATTTTGATATTTGTCAGAGTCTGTGGCCTTAGTAAGCCAGGCAATTAGGTCTTTTTGGTTTAATGTCTTAAAAAATAATTTCCTCCAACTCCCTAGCTTCCAGGGTGCAGTGTGCCAAGAGTGTCCAGAATGTTTACCCTGCTGAGAAAATTAATTGCTGCTTTCAGGCGCAAGTCTCTCTACTTCCCTCCCAGCTTGTGGGGACTGTTGGCTACGCCCACACAGCCTTTCTCCCGCACTGGTATTCCTGAGGCAGACATGTGGCTCTCCTCCTGTTTCCTCAGCCACTCTCTCCTCAGTCACCCCTTTTATGTTTTCTTCCCTGACTAGAAACATGTCTGACTATCTCTCAGTAAAAAAACTCCTCCCCCCCCCACCTTTTCTTCCTCTCCTCACCACCATAATTACTGAAAGTGCAGAATTCACTCATCCTCTTTCTTTCCAACTTCCTTTCACTCCTCCACACACTCAATTCTGATTTCTGGCACCCTCATCCCAACTCCTAGTTATTCAAAAATTTTATGACATTCGTCACGTATCTGGTAACAAAAATCCAATAGTCTTTACAGCTCTCACCAAGGTAACACCACTTGCATTTAGTTTTTACTGACCAGTCACACTATTTTTTGTTTGTTTTTTGCCTGAGCCAAGTCTTTTATCTTTTGATTCTAACAAGTTTATAAGAATCTCAAAATCATACTTTGCTTTTCTTTTACTTTTAGGATCATTACATCCTAGTTGTGCTTTTTTTTAATTTTTATTTTTATTAATGAAAAACAAAAAAAGTGAAAACCAAAAATCAAAACAAGGACTAGGTGCCTTCTTTCCTATTTCTAGTCCCACCATCGTCATCTCGATTGGGTTATCAGTGTTTGCTAGTTTATTTTTTTGGTTTATCTATTCATACGTTTTTTTTCCTTCACATTGCAAATATAGGTGAAATCATACAAAATTTTCCTTTATCATTCTGATTTCACTTAGTATAATCCCCTCAAGTTCCTTTGATTGCATAAAATGACAAAAATCTCAACTAAATGAGTTTCATTGTGTATGTACACATATATCATAACTTCTTTATCAACAACTCCCACAAATTGTATGATTTCTGTGGAGGTAACATTGGTTTGTAACACTATACGATTTAGGGGAATAGATGTATGTTACTACCCCCTTCCCCTTTACTCCACACCCTTCTCCCCAATAGGCTACATCTAGACCTTATATTCAAGTGTTCTTAAAACTATTGCCTTCCGGGCCCTCCCTGGTGGCGCAGCGGGTTAAAGCACTGCACTGAGAAACTAAAGCCACTTCCGCATGAGTTCGATCCCCGCCTGCCTCGGAGGTGACCACATGGCGTGGCAGACCTCTCCTGACCCGCCCGCTGCTCCCCTCAGCAGTGTACTTCGTCGATCTGCCTGTTCTGCTTCCCACTCTGTCTCTGGTGAAGCCTCTCACCCTCCGCATCTCTGGCCTGTACCCCAGTTCTGTATGAATAAATAAATAAATCTTTATAAAAAAAAAACAAAAAACTATTGCCTTCCTTAGCATCCATGGAACAACTTTCTCCTGATTCCTTTATCTGTATATTTTATAATTTCTCCCCAGAATCCTGTAGTGCACCATTTTTGATGCTTTATTTCTGAAGGATACCATCCTTGTTCACTTCTCTTGCCTCTTTTCGACTGTGTGACAGCCGTTGTCCTAACATGTAGCTTTTACTTTCACAAGCTCGGGGTTCAAACTCTAATACTACCCCTTCCTCTTTGGCCCACTTGCTTGTATATTGCATGGGAATATTTATAACTCATGCCATCCGTTTTTCTAAGACTTAAGTGAACAAGTGATGTATATGAAGTGTTCAAGTAGTCTTGGGGATGTAGAAAGCATAATATATGCCTACCAATAAAGTCAACTTCAATATAAACCTTACTGTGATGTCTTCCAGACAGAATCAAACACCTGCTTTCTTGTGAGGCCTCGCATGTTCAGTTCTCATCCAAGAGTCAGGTTTCGCTCTTGTTAGAGAAGGGATTGGAAGACAACATGAAATGATTTTGAGTATCACTCAACATTTAATGAGCGTAAGGATCAGTCAGTCACACATGGCTATAGACTAATTGTTCGCACCCCCAAAATTCATGTTAAAACCTAATCCCCAAAGTGATGGCATTAGGAAGGGAAGCCTGGGGAGAGGCTGATCAGAGGGATGAGCCCCAAAAGTGAAGCTAATGCCCTTGTGAAAATGTCCCCAGAGCATCTCTTTTCCCACCTGTGAGGTCACAGTGGGGTCTTACGTGCATGGAGCTGCTGGCACTTTGATCTTGAGCTTCCTTCTGCAAAACTAAGAAATAAATGTTTGTTATTTATAAGCCACCTAGCCTGTGCTAATCCTACCACAACTCTACTTAACTAAGACATATGTAAACAGCCATCTCTGATTATCATTTGAAAGTTGTTTTCCAGCTGAGAGAGACTAGTATATTTCCTTCAATAGAGTCATTCTCACTCACAGACTCTGGGTCCTTTGGCAAGAATAGCTGAGAATATTTGAATCAGAAATCATTCCAGGGTTGCTTTATAGTGTTAGTGTGTGATCAGCTAGCATTACGTGTGTGTGTGTATATGTGTGAAGCTAGGTTCGTGGGTAGGAAGATAGACAGAGAGACAGATAGATGCAAAAGTGTTCTATAAAGGAGAGATTTCACAATCAAATGCTGACTGGGAGCAAGCATAATAGTGAATCAATGATATGACCCCATGCAGGACCTGAGAACCCCTGTCCAGCCTGAAAGGAACAATATAACCATTGTTCGATAGTCTCTGGAGATCTTGAAATCTCAAAGAGAGACTGAGCTCTCTTCGATAATTTTCCCCTCTTTTATGCTAGTTCTGACTTTTCAGAAAAGTCAGAGATCTCAAATTTCATCTGAAATCTCATGCCTTTTAATGGTGGAAATTAAATCAAACTTTGAAAATAAATATTGTGAAAGTTAAGTACTATCTTGTGACCTGTGGCTCAACACAGTACACACGCTGCTGTGACTGTAAAAGACATATGGATCTGGTGGGAATAAAAGTCATTTTTAAAAATATGTATCTTCTATATCATCTATTGGATCATTTATCCTAGAGTGCATTTATGAGATAGGAAGCCGATGCTTCTATAGACATGGTGCTTGGGGTTTTCCACAGCCAGTTCCCATTAAATGGGTCTTTTTCTGAATTTAAGGTAGGAAAGACTAGTGCATGAGAATGTGTTGGTAGGGAGTAGGGGAATTAGGTTACTGAAGTATCATCTCTTTTACAATTTGGTCCCTGGTGTTAGATTTAAGTCTAACCCCAAGGAGAGAGAAACAAGGGACTGAAAGTAGGTTCTAAAAGAGGGACAGAATTTATGCAGATAGTGAGGAAGCAGGAAAAGGACATTGACCCTCCCCCCCACACACACACACATACACGCAATGGCACAGGACAAGACAGCTTCTTAGCTGCAGGAAACAGCACTGGACCGAGATGGCTAAGAGAAGATCTTACAGAGGAAGAAGGAGTAAGCCGCCTTTCCAAAGAAGGGAGAGAGGGAGGGTGACAGTGACATGTCATTAAGGAAAGTGGATGAAAAGGGACACTTCCCTCACCTAACAGGAACAGATGTGTCCCTTGGAAGGAGTGGCAGCCCAGCACTTGAAACTCTTCCCACAGACCTGAAAAGAGAATTTGTGCCTTGGATACTCTAAGTAGTAAGGATGGAGAGGGCGTTTATCTGTCCCAAATGCCCCCAGAGGGGTTTAAAGTCTGTGGTCTTTGGACGACAGCATTTTAGAGATGTCGTCTACCACAGCATCTGCAGATGCTGGGTGTTTATTTAGTTAGGGGTGCCTAGGGTGCTAACTTCTAGGAAAAGGGAAGCTTTCACTCAGGCCTCAAGTCAAATGCACATCACCCCATTATGAAGGTATTGGGGGAGTCCACACTCCAGTAACAGCAAAAGGGGAAGGTAACAAACTCTTGGTATAGTTCAGAAGCCTGGCAAGGTGAGTGGGTGTGAACTGTCTGTGAGCTGCAGGAGTCCTTGTGAAGGAGAAGGGGTGCTTCTTCTCAAGGAGAGGCCCTGAAGTTCTCAAACGCTGGAGCAGACTTCAGAGCCACAGGCATGAGGTCAAGTCAGTTCCTTTGCCATTTTATGGAAATGTAACTCTAGTATCCTGGAGGACATCAGTGACAGGACCACTAAAAGGCATATTGGCTGCTGATTCAACGCTTGGCTGGTAAAGTTCAAGAGGAGAGTCCCTGACTGCCCAGGAAGTCTGATACCTCTAGGAGGGCTTGTGACAATATCAAATCTTAGATTATAGAGATACATTTTTTAAACTTTTTTTTTAAGGTTTATTTATGCATACAGAACTGGGGTACAGGCCAGAGGTGGTGAGAGGATTCACCACAGAGTGGAGAGCAGAACAGGCAGAGCAATGAAGTACACTGCTGAGGGAAGCAGGAGGCAGGAGAGGTCTGCTGCACCATGTGGTCACCTCCATGGCCAGGGATCAAACTCACACTGGAGCAGCTGCAGCTCGCTTACAGTGCTGTGCTTTAACCCGCTGCACCACCAGGAGGCCAGGGGAAGGGGGAGCTGCATTTTTTTATTTTAAAGATTTATTTATTTGCACATACAGAACTGGGGTACAGGCCAGAGGTGCAGGGGCGATGAGAGGCTTCACCAGAGACAGAGTGGGGAGCAGAACAGGCAGATTGACGAAGTACACTGCAGAGGGGAGCAGTGGGCGGGTCAGGAGAGGTCTGCCGCGCCATGTGGTCACCTCCGGGGCAGGCGGGAATCGGGAATCGAACTCATGTGGAAGTGGCTTTAGCTTCTTGGTGCTGTGCTTTAACCCGCTGCTCCACCAGGGAGGGCCCCGAGAGCTGCATTTTTAAAGACTAGTTGGTGGGAAATTGTTCACCATTGTGAGGAAGAGAATATGGAATTGGGACAGGCTGGGAAGGAAGCCCATCCACGCCACATCTGTGCTGGGTGAGTTCATCTGAGATTACCCTGGACCAATCTTAGTTTCTTTTTTTTTTTTTTTAATCAGCTATTTGATTTCCATTATAATAGTGGTTGTTACTTTGATTCTTCCTGTCTGACTTAGTTTAGAGTTTGCTCAACGAGACTGTGCTTCTACCACGAACCCCATCCTGAGTTGGCATCATCTATAGTTATTTGAGTACCTGCATTTGCTTTAGCCTGTATAAGTGGAGAAATTTTACTGGAAAAAGTTCATTAGCACAAAAGCCAGGACCTCAGTGGTCCTGTGGATTTTTGATCTGGAATGGTCCTCATGATCTTATAACTATATTTGAAGTGTCATTCAAATGTAGTTGATATTGATTCAATATGATATTGAAAAATCACTCAAATATATTCCGGTCCAGTGTTTTTCCAAATTTAGGATACAACAGATTCAGCTTGAGGGCTTGCTTAAATACACTTTCATGGGGTTTGCGGGCTCTAATCTTGGGTATTCTAATTTGGTACACCTGGGGTGGGAAGTGAAATTTGCCTCTCTGACAAGTTCCTAAGTGATGATGCGGATGGTGAGTCTACACTGAAAATAACTTCTCTGGTTTTGGGACTACACTGAAAATAACTGCTCTAGTTTATGAAATGCCTTTGAAAAATGTTAGAAACCATGATTACTTCAAGTACTAGAGGTTGTCTATAGAAAACTTTCAGACATTTCTTCTTTTCCACTTTTTCTCCATGATTAGTTTTTTCTTTTCCAATCTCTCTCTCTCCCTTGCTTCCATTTACTAAAGTCCATAGGACATTTTCTTGCTGCCCAGCCAAGGTTTGTTTTGCATATGGAGAAATGAGTCTCCATTTATTTCTGGCCTTTGGAGCTAGAGAGATTCCTAGAATTTGGATAAATGTTGAATCCAAGTGAAACGTTTGAGGCTTTAGATCCCATATCAATTAGTTTGCTTTCCAAAGTCAAAGTCAATGCACAGTCTTTGGGAAGTTTCTGTTGTTAAGAGCTGTAGCAACAACTTAATTCCCAAGGCTGGGAATCTGAATACTTTAAAATTCAAAACAGGATCCTCCAAGTTGAAACACATGTCATGTCAATGAACCATTTCTTAAAATGTTACCTTTTGGCTTCTATCTGTTCAGTACAGTAAAGCCTTGATTAATCATATGAAACCAACCAAACTGATGCATTAATGGTCTTGATTTTTTTTAAATAACATCCTAATTAAGACAACCTGAACAAACAAACTAATTTCAGAGATCTACTAAGAAAATAAGATGGGTCTTGGGGGCTGGATCACCTAAGCTCAAGTACTGACATCTTTATACATAATTTTGAGCAAAAGCACTCTGAATGCTAATATTCAAGTTAACTTTTACATTTTAAAGAAAAAAAAATACTGGAATTGACTGCTTACAGCAGAAAGGAAGATGACTTATTAGTAAAACAAACAAAAATAAGTGTCGAGCAAATGGAAGAAAAGTTTTTATGGTTCATTGTAGGTTAATCAGGAGATACAGATGACTGAACTTTCTGTTGAAAGCACTATGTTTAACTAAATATTACACAATCATGTTGTTCTTCAGCTTCTTAGATTCAGACTTAGTTCATAATGTAAGTGCATCTTTAAGGTCAGGTCCTGAGCTAGGTGCTCTCAAATACACTATGTATCAATTTTGAGAATCAAGTTGGGGACATAAGATGGAGAAACTCAAAGTCAAACTTAAGATACCTACTAGAATTGCTGAGAGACAACTGAGCTTCAAGATAGAAAACTTGATCCCAGGCCATGCTGACTACTGGCAGCCTATGGTTAAAAAAATCTGCAGTCACTAATCTTAGACAAAAGCAGTTCTACTCCAATTTAGCCACTTGACAGGTAAACAATGCTGAGGTTATCCTGCCCTCAGGGAATGCTACGTCTGCTCAATAAAAAAGGTGAAGTGAAAATGTGTTGCATGCAGGTCTGGTTCAAGATTATGGGTCTGGGTTAGTTCCTGTATATTGCCTCTCAAGGGAATTCTTCATAGATGGATTAATATATCCCATCTCTCAAATTGTGTATTTAGGATCTTGATAAATACATACCCAGTGTTTGCAAATGAGTGGCATCAGCAGCTATCACTCTGTGCTGGGACACATCCTACCCCAGTAGTCCCAACTCAAGTCCTTTCATGGTGTGCGCCCTACCCCTGTGGAATTATAGAGGCACAGAGAAATTACATAGTCATTATTTCTAATATTTATTGGTATGCTGAGTATAATGAACACTGTGCTAATCACTTGCGATGAACTTTCCCATTTGATTTCCACAATAGCCTTCTGATGCAAGTACTATTAGCCCAATAAGATGTAGGTGAAGCAAGCCAGAAGATTGAATAGTTTGCATAAGGCCAACTAACCAGCAAGGTGTTGAGCTGAGGCTTAAAGACAAGACTTTAGAATACCAATGAATTCTAAGAACTGCCCTCTGTTGGGCTTGAAGTTATAATAGATGAATAACCATTTCAACTAAACAAGTGATTGACTGATTTCACTGGATTCAGAGAATTTTGTTGTTGGTGATGCAGGAGAGATATGGAATCTTGCAGAACATGGTAGCTTCATCTGGTCCTGGCCAGAGACTGCTTTTGACCTTTTCCTGGGCTAACCTGAAACACATCTGGATTAGCAATGGGAGATGATCTGCTATTCTATTGAAGTCACCTTAGAGATTCTTTTTATTTGTTTTCTTTAGTTTGGCTTTTTGCCAGTTCCCAATTTTGTCCCGGACTTTTGAAAATTGTATCATAGATGAGAAATATATCATGTCTCATTTTAATTCTTTGGCTGCCTGTTTCATGAAAGGATAATTATCTGAATTTTCAATTTTATTAAATTTATTAAAATTTAACTTATTAAATTTTAGATGGAAGAATAAACATTTAGGAATATGAGGAAATACAGAGAGAGAGGGAAATGATAGGACTCCAGAGTACATTTTCAGAGAAATAGCATGGTCTCTCCAAGCACAGGTAAAAATAAATGAGCTTTAAAGGAATTCATTGCTGTTTCTTCTTTCTGGCTTTGGATTTAACATCATTTATGACAGTATTATGGATTATATCATTATCAATGGGCCTATGAAAATGTAAAGAAGTTGTGGGAGGCAACTTCTGGAATGGCTCCCAATGATCTCCTGACAATCATGCCTTGTCTAATCATCTGTGTATTCTGGGTGATGTTACTTGTTTCTCACACACACACTATGGCAAAGCTAAGAGAATATCATGTTCAGATTGGGTTACAAGACTGCCAATTGGGCAGGAAAAATAAAACATGTAAATCCAGAAATACTGGTATATATAGATTGGACCTGGTCATTTCTGTCTATAAACCTTTATTTTTTTTAATGCATTTATTTATGCATACAAAACTGGGTACAGGTAAGAAGTGCAGAGGTGGTGATAGGATCCACCAAAGACAGTGTGAGAAGCAGAGTAGGCAGATTGACAAAGTACACAGCTGAGGGGAGCGTGGGTGAAACAGGAGCGGTCCCCTGCACCATGTGGATCACCTCTGGGACCAGGGATCAAACTTGACTGAAGTGGCTGTGGCTAGATTGCAGTGCTAACCCATTACACCACCAGGGAGGGCCTAAACATTTATGTTTTTGAGAAACAATTTATCTCAAAGATTAAGAGCCTGCTCTATGCAATCAGACTATCCTGGCTTCTAGTCTTTATTTTAGCTTGACTTAGGTAGGTCATTTTTAATCTCTGTAAACTTTATTTCTTCATATTTAAAAAAGGGATAAAAATAGCCATTCGGTTTGGCCATTGTCTTAAATATAAAAGCAATAAGTATATATCAGAAGTGATGAACATAGTGTCAACTGAGATTAATGACCACTAATATATTTATAGCATAACATGCTTTCACTATGAACACATAAAGATAATATTATTTTTTACTTTGGTCTGATACTTAGTAGGCCAGTGTCTGGGAGACAGGTAGGGTAAAGCTGGTCAGGTGTTGCCACATTATATGGGTGGATTGTTCTACAATCATTTGAAAGCTTCAAGCACTCCACATGTTACCACCATAATCAAGCTCAAGACATCAAACCCATCTTGCTTGCCTGTGACAAAAACAAAGTGTTACAAACTTTTGTTCCTCTTTTGACATTAATTTGGTCATAGTCATGAAGTGTAAAAAAAAAAAAAGTCTTATTTAATCTTCTCGCTTCAAAGTTCTATGTAGATAGGACATTGTTGGCTAGAACCTTATGTTTGCAGTTCTGTTTGAAGATCCACTGATGTCTTCTCTTTAGCATCCTGAGATCCTGGGCTGATGGGAGGGTCATTGTGCCATCATTGATGCTGGTGGTTTACCAGTAGTGGAAACCTTCAAACACTTGTGGGAGGATTCAAGAGAGAGGATGGCAATACAGAGCATGTGGTTAGGAAAACAAAGTCAAATACTGTGCAGTTGAAACCCAAACCCAACTAAAATAGATCTTTCCACAGAAAAATGGTGTTTTTCAGCCTCAGCTGTTATGTATAGCCTGATTCTGCAAGATATCAAGGAATAATGCTTGGATATATTCAACAATGCAGGACATTTGTGGAGGTTTTTATCTTCTAAACAAATAATTCTTTGGCACTTGCTTGCTATTATTACAGGCTCAATTAACTGTGGCTTTTAGTAGTGGTATCAAAATGTTGGCAGAACAAGAATTTTGAACGGAAAGCAACCGATTAGGGCAAATATTAGAACTTTAGTCAGCAAGTCTACTTACTGATGGGTATTTTCTTTCAGCAGCCACAAAATGATGACCCACATTATTAATTGATTATTATCTATTCATAGAATTTTGGCATTTGCTCCATCCCTGCACTGGGAAGTGGAAGAATGCAGAAATTATTCTGAGTCTGTTGCCAGCCCATATCTCCGCAAAACCACAGCATGAGTTCAATATTTACCATTTTGCCAGGCACTTCTTTATACCATTTGACCCTTTCCACATCACTCCATTCATTTATGTTCCAAGTACATACAAGGAAATGAAGGATTGATTTATGCCATGTTCTGTACCCAAGAAGTGACAGAATTTTTTTCTCAAAAAAAAATCATGCTATTGTGGAAAGCAGTGACTAATTACTATAGCAAACCAGTGATCGTCTACACATTCACAGATATAATGATTACATTGAGCTCTCATCAAAGGGTAATTGAACTATAGTAATTGGAATATGATTTGCTGAATAGATGAATTTAACTGTTCACCTAGATGTTCTTTTTTCACCAATGGCTATTATTTCCAACAATTTACTTTGGTACAGCATTTCAACAATGTCTTCCCAAATAGTTATGAATTTAGCAACAACCATCGGTAAAAACTAAGACTTTAGGGCCCTGCCTCACGGCACAACAGGTTAAAGCACAGTGCAGCACTGTGACGCTAGCTACAGCCACTTCAGCATGAGTTCGATCCCCTGGGCACAGAAGTTACCCACATGGTGCAGCAGACCTCTCCTGACGGGCCGGCTACTCCCCTCAGCAGTGTACAGCAGTGCCTGTTCTGCTCCTACTGTCTCTGGTGAATCCTCTCACCCCCTGCACCACCAGTCTGTATCCATCTTGTATGCAGGAATAAGTTAAAAAAAAAAACAAGACTTTATTATTTAGGTGTTGTTCTCATATTACAGATGAGGAAACTGAAGCTCGGAGAGCTTTTGTCATTTTTCAAAATCAAATAGCTGGTGGGTGACAATCAGAGGTGATGATGAACTAGTCTCTTCTTTCCAAAATAACCTTTTTGAGAAGATCCACTGTTCACAAATGCTGTTTTTTTTTTTTGGTGGGGATGGAAACAGTAGTGATGATCCCCACATTACTGCAGTCTAAGTAGCTCTTGTAATAATCAGGAAAGGTTCTTTCTCTAATTGTGTATTGTCACAGTGACAGGAAATGTGGGTGACTTTCATGTATTCGTGACTATGTGGCAGACCACTGTGAAGAGAGAGATCATTTTAGTTAATTTACATGTTCATTTGGTTATAGTTAGCTTAGAAGAGAACCAAGTATTTCACAAGTCTTGGTCTTTCTTTCTTTCTTTCTTTTTTAATAGCTGTGCTTGAAAGAAACAAGGTAGTAAATATCCTATTAATGGAAATATTCAATGGAGACATCCCTGACATTGGGAAATTATTATTTTTTTAAATATTTTATTTATTCATACAGAACTGGGGTACAGGCCAGAGATGCGGAGGGTGAGAGGATTCACCAGAGACAGAGCGGGGAACAGAACAGGCAGATTGACGAAGGACACTGCTGAGGGGAGCAGCGAGCGGGTCAGGAGAGGTCTGCCTCGCCATGTGGATCTCCTCTAGGGCAGGCGGGGATCGAACTCATGCGGAAGTGGCTTAAGCTTCTTTGTGCTGTGCTTTACCCCACTGCGCCACCAAGGAGGGCCGCATTGGGAAATTATTTAAAAGTGATTTTTGTCTTGCTTTTTCATTTTGGTGTTTCTTCATTGAGTGAATTATTGAAATCATCAGGTTGTTTTTTTTTTCAAGATTTATTTATTTATACATACAAAAACTGGGGTACAGACCAGAGGTGTGTATGAGAGGACTCACCAGAGACAGAGTGGGGAGCAGAACAGGCAGAAATACACTGCTGAGAGGAACAGTGGGTAGGTAAGGAGAGTTCTGCCATGCCATGTAGGTCACCTCCCTGGCTGGGGGTCGAATTTGTGCTGCAGTGGCTGGTGATTGCTTCATAGTGCTGTGCTTTAACCTGTTGCACCACCGGGGAGGACCCTAAAATCATCAGAGTTTAATGAAACTCTTTAGGACCTCTAAATCATGTAAATTGTAGGTCACAATAGTTTGCCAGATAACACAATATTTACTTTAAAAATCCTCAGGCAAGAGGACCAAAAATATAAAATCTTATTTCTCTCTACTACTAGAACTGGAATTTGTGCCTGAGGCTCATCTTTAATAAAGATCCCTTAATTACCAATCACCAGCTGGTTGAATTAACCTCCTTTATTATACTCAGTTCCTTCCAAAGTGAAGGTCTTATTTTTGGTTGATTATTTCTTCACTTTGTAACCCGTCTTGAAGTTCATCTCATTATCCCCATCATTATCAAAACCATGTATTGCCGATGGGCAATCTCGTTACAAAGAAAAGGAAATAGGGAACAGATTACTTGGAATGTAAAAGAACGTTTGGTTGGCGGAGACTCTAATTGGTTTTCCCTGAATCCCCCTCAACCCCTCTTTTAGGTTTTATATATACTGATTTTTGTTGATTAGATCATTTCCCAAAGGGAGAACAATTGATGCCAGGATCTCATTAGAGATGTGGCACCACACTCAAGGATGAGAAGTTTCTTCACTCAAAAAAAAAAGGAAAACAAGTGAGGACTTAGTGAAGTTAGGGCAAAGAAGAAGGGCACTGCTGAGCAATAAATCAGTTCATAGAAATTGCCAAGAAGACCCAGGGCAACACATGACTTAAGCGTATTGATCAGACATCAGTAGTTCTGTTACTAATGGAGAAATTAGAATCTTCATCACTCTTGTAGCAATCACTGTCTTGATTCATTACTTTTTCACTGGGACTAAATTAATTGACTTTAAAGTATTAATTGTCATAGGTAATACTCTTTACTCCTTAGAGATTATAGCATGCTGTCCTGTGCCCTCCAGAGCATGTTGTTAATCTTGATGTTATTGATGGTTTAATCCAGATAGCGCTTGGTTGTGCGGTCTATGCTGGGCATAATAGAAAGTTTAGTAGCACGCTGGCTTCTAGATGTAGACCTTTCAGCTCCTTGATGGTGACAAATAGGAGGTGACTTTGACATTAACCAACTTCATTTTACAGAAGAGGAACCAAGACTTAAGAGTAATTATCCAACATGAGGCAGCTGGCAAACAATGGAGCAAACATTGCAACCCAGAAAATTCAGAACTCCTGATTCCAGTTAAGTACATGCTTAACCCATTGTTTTTATTACGCATTTGCAAGCTGCAGAATGTAGTAGATATTTTATGACCTAAATGGATATTTTATGAAATAAATGAACTAATAGTTGATTCAATTCTCCAATAAAATGAAAATAACCAGTGCAAAACCATATCCCACAATTAAAGGAACTTTGTTTCAAACCATTATATTTTACTTGTCCTATTTTTAAATAACATTCATACAGAAATAAAGCATATTCACCCAACACAGTAACTATACTTACCGTAAACATTAGGCGATTCTTAAAGACAAGGCACTTACTGAGACAACTGAAATAGCATAAACTTGTACATGCCAAGAAATCATATTCAATGAAGAGGAATGGAAAACTTGAGTCTTTATTGCTTTACTGGTGCTATTGTTGAAATAAACACTGCGTATGCATTTTTTCCAATGAAGAATTGTGGTTTTGTGAGTGGTTTTAAGAATCTGTACAGGACATAACTGATGGTTTTTCAGTTATGAAAATAATTATTAATATGTGCCCAAACATACTTTATGAGGGTGAGGACATTTAAACTTTGCTTGAATTGGGAAATCTTAATTATAATAGAGACACTAAAATGAGAAATGTGCCTTCTTTAAAACTTAATTCATGTACAATTCTATCTGGATTTAGTATTTTTAAGAATTTATTTTTATAGAGTGGTTTAGGTTCACAGAAAAATTGAGAAAAGTATAGAGATTTCCTCATGTACACTAGCCCATTCTCCCTCATTACAAACATCCCCCACCCTAGTGGTAGATTTGGTCCAACTGGTCAACTTACATGGGAAGATTATAATCACCCAAAATTAATATTCTATTACAGCTCAATCTTGGTGGTTTGACTTAATTTCTCTCCTAAATTTCATTGCTACTTACTCTTCCAGCTCAAGGAACCCTCTATTTCTTGTCTTTCTACTTATTTTTCCATCTGTCCCCTCCTGGCCTCATTTGTGTCTCTACTCAACCTGTACTTCATGGTTAATCATTGTACAACTAGAACCAACACTATCATTTCTTGCTTTCTGTTGCTTCCAAAGCACCTGCCTTGAATTCTAGATCAACTCACCATCTGCTCTCTTCTTCTGTAATTGAGTTATAAAGACAACTACAGGGCCAGTTATATAAAAGAACCACTAAATTATATGAATCGGTGCCAATTTAGTTGTATGGTTTTTCAACTTTACCCAGACATTATTTGAGTCAATTAGCCCATCTTTTCACTTCAGCTTTATCATAATCCTTTTCTTTCCTCTGCAAGTGTTCCAAAATTTACTGCTTCCCTAAACCTTTCTCCCTCAGTTGTTCTCATATGACAAAAATAAACATATCTTCGCTTTCATCTCCTTAACCTTTAATCTCCTCTGTATAATCCTCACCTACAGGATCAGAGGAGGGATTATTCTTTCATACATGGATCAAGTCTCCATTTGTATTCTTTTTATTTTCACGCATCTTCCTTCCATCTATCTCTATGTATGGTTTCTTTTTCCTCAAAATATTACATTATTTAAATTCTACTGGCTTTTCTCTCTCTATGTGCTGATTTGTCATACCCTAAAACAATTTTATAAGGGCCTCATCACTATGAGGCTATCCACAGCCACTGCAGCATGAGTTCGATCCCCGGACAGGGAGCTGACCCACATGACACAACAGACCTCTCCTGTCTCATCAGTAGCTTCCCTCAGCAGTGTATTTCAGTAGACCCACCTGTCTCATTTCCTACTCAGTCTCTGGTGAATTCTCTGATCCCCTACACCTCTGGCTTACAGCCCAGCTCTTGTATGCATACATAAATAAAATATATAAATCTTTAAGAAACTTCATAAATCTTCCTTTGACTCTGAAAACCTCTGCACAAACCCTCCCAGTATGCTCTCTTTTCACTACATTATACATTTATGAATGTCTTCTCTTGCCACTATCTTTAACTACCTTTCCCACTCATTCCTGCACATACGGCACACTATGTCTCTCCCATCTTAAACTATAAATTTCTCTTTACCATACTTGCCCTAAAATCTTGCCAAATTATTTTTATACCCATTTATATACATATTTCTTGGCAGAGTTGTTTTCAATAAAGTTCTCATCATGAGAACTGTTTTCAGATCTATTAGTTTCTTTTTTATGTTGTTAAATCCTATTGCCAAATACCAGGTTCTGTCCTGACCTGTTGGTAACTTCTGCTCTTTTCCTTCTATCGATACTTCATGTATGCAGTTTGTGTGCTTCCTATATTTTACAGTTTTCCTTTTTTCCACTTTCATTCTGGTTTTAGTCATTAGTCAATTGTCCTCTTCTAGTCTACTCTTGTCCTACTAGTCTCAGTTAATAACATAGCTTAAGTTCTCTTTGCAGGCTAGTGACCTTTGAGTCTATTGCTCACACTAGACCAGTCCCAAAACACAGACACATAAAAACCACCGTCTTAAGAAATCTCCTTGCACCCTGCAGATGCCACTACCACCAAACCTACAGCATAGTGCACCTGTGGCCAAGTCTACATGTTCTTAGACTTCACTATTGACAGCAAGTCCTTAGGTCACATCTCCTTGGAGTTGTTTGCAAACAAAGTCTCTTATATGGCTTCTAATTATGTATAATATAAGTCCCAACATTGAGGTCATAAATTTCTTCCTTGAACTTCTTCCTTTTCCTTCATCTTATCTACCAAGGTTCCTTCAAATACCATCTACTTTAGCCACAATACTCACAGACCACTGGAGCTGCTATGCTTCTCCTGTGGACTGTTCACATGCTATTGATTCCTCCTCTCTTCTGTCAAGTCACTCTACTCAATTTTTTTAATGACTCAAAAAAAGCATCCCCCTTCTGTGGCACTAACTTCCCACCCTGACTTGCTTGTACTCTTATAGCATCCGTAAATAAATTAATAGATAGTATTTAGTTCTAATATTGCATGTGGTTTTGTTTTATACTTCTGAACTTAGGGTTCCCTGGATTTAGGAACTATGGTCTTTATTTCTGTACATATAATTCTTGGTACTATAATAACCTGATAAATATACAGGTATATATAATGTACCTGTATATATAAATATAAATAAATATGTATATATATATATAAAGTTATATATATATATAATTGAAGGAGGGAGAAAGGAGAGAGATGAACAGGGAAAAGCATCAGGACAATATTTTATTATAGAAGTAATCATGAGAGTGAATCTGTCTTTTCAGAAAAGCTGTCTTTTGTTTCAGGCTGTTATCACTTTACTAATTTGGAATGAGGATATTTAGACTATGGGAAGTTGCAAATTTCTTTTGCTGCAGTGGTGTGGTTATTTCTTTCTGTAGAAACAGGAGAGGAACTTCACTTAGCTGTCGCCGGTGGTGTAAGCTACAATGCATGAAGTCCTGGTGAGGAGGCAGCTGGATGCCACAGTGGCAATTTGGTGACCACAAAGAACTGTTAGCTGAACGTGATGTTCTAGTTGGCAAGTTTAACACATTCTGTACTCCTGCATAATTGGATAGTTTTATGATCACATCATGCCATCACCCCTGCAGTTATTATAGAAGGGTTTTTCATGGTAAGAAGGCATGGGTAGCTTCCTTACAATTATAATTCTAACTAGACAACATTTCCTTACTTTTACGCTCAAAGTAAATTGTGTAAGTGTCCTGAAATTTTTGAGAAATCCATTTCATTTGGATTCTTTCTCCAAGTTTGTTATTACTAAATTCACATCTGCTTAAATAAAAGTTTGTTCATTCCACAATTTCAGCTTCTTGCTGTTGGCAATATAGGCAGCTTTTAAACTTTCCATTGTCTCAGTTACCCCAGTAGTCTGAAATATGTAGATAGAATACAATTTTTTATATTCAGAATAAGAATATAATAAAGTTCCATATTTTAGCAGATTTGCTTAATCTACTCTCTTAGCAGATTTCCATACCTAGCAATTTCATATTTAGCAGATTTATCACTTTCCAAAATTCCTTCTAGTTCCAAGTTTATCCTTTTCAGTGAAACACCAAAGAGTAGCTTCTACTCTCTTTAGTAGAATAAACCAAAATCTGTGAGTAAAAGCCCTTTTGGCATTGTTTATTGAAAATTTAGAGGTAATGAAGAAGACAAATACTACTACTATTTTTTTCTTTATTTTTTCAACATGACTTTATATGATCAGTTTTGAATATGGTTGTATTTGAATATATTAGTAGCTTTGGGGATTAAAAACATTTCAATTTTCTTTTTAAAGAAGTATATTCTTATTAATCTTTGCCATATTGTCAGTTAGTATTTAAATAACCCCTGGCTCAAGTGCATCAATTCTATGCTGATTTATTTGGGAACTGATCTCTCTAAATTCTTTGCCACTGAAATCATGTTAATAAAGAATTGTATTGAAGTGTTCTTATAGTTTTCAGGTTTCTTGTTAGTTATTTTTATTTAGAAAACATTTTCTAGAGCAATGAACCATGGAATTAATCAAGTGACCTGCATTTTTCATAAAAAACAAAAATGCTTCCAGATGGTATTAGACATGTAGAAAAGGATGTGTTATTCAGCCTACCCAGAATATTCCTAAGTAGCCAGTTCTGTTTTTGCAAGGCTGTATTCTCAAAGTCGCTACCTGTTCCAAACATAAAGGGGCAAGCTTATGGGGTATGAAGTGAGTAAGTATTAGGAACAGCTGGCACTCACTGCATGCTGTTAATATAACAGATTAAGCAGATCTATGTGAAAGGAATCCTGTGGTAAAAATAGTTTAATCAGCTCAAAAATCAAATTGTGGAGGAACAAGGCATAAACATTAGTTTTGAAAAGCTCATAGTGTGAAAGATCTCCAGTTATCTGATAGAGTTGTCCTGGATCTTGAATAGCCTTTTGGATACCTGGAATAATCTCCTTTCTACAAGCTCTACTGGCTATAGTCTGCAAAAATAACTTCATGAAAACGCAGTAGACTTGTCGCCTTTTAACACCAACTCCCAGTTTAAGGGGGGGGGTGTGTCTCTGCACATACCTTTCCTTCCTCCCCACCATTTTATCTAGCCTAATGGTTTTACTCCTTCCAATTGTTATAATGAACTGACTCCAGATAGGTTGCTGACCTTCACTATATCTATTCTTTGTTTAAGTTCTTTACCCCTTGGAATTCATCCTAACAATGTCAACTGTGCCTCACACCCCCACCCCCAGCTCACACTGCTTATTTTTGTTCCAGGCCACTCTGATGATGTAATAGCCCTGCCCCCAGGACTGACATATGGAGGCTTCCACAGTCATATACCTCCTAGGTTAGTGTTTTTTTTTTTTAATTTTTCTTAGAATTCTGGATTATTTTATAGGCTTTAGTTATATTGGCAATACTTATGATACACAATGATAATTTTCAATCTTGAAATGTTATTAAAGTGCGTTTTAAATGGGCCCTCCCTGGTGGGCAGCGGGTTAAAGCACAGCACTAAGACGCTAAAGCCACTTCAGCATGAGTTTGATCCCTGTCGCGGAGGTGACCCACCTGTTGCGGCAGACCTCTCCTTACCTGCCCGCTACTCCCCTCAGCAGTGTACTTTGTCGATCTTCCTGTTCTGCTCCTCACTCTGTCTCTGGTGAAGCCTCTTACCACTCTTGCACCTCTGGTCTGTACCCCAGTTTTGTATGTGTAAATAAATAATTACATGCAATTAAATGAATATAGAAAGTCTCATTATATATCAATAAATAGCCAATAGTAATAACTGATGAGCATTTTGCAGACATTTTGAAGCATACAAAAAGATAAAAAAAATGGGATAGCTAAATCAAAAGTCAATACATAGATAACTTATTTAGCATGAAATGACATTAGATATTTTAAAAGAAAAGTGCTTTTTAAAATTTCATTACAGAAAAATCCAGGGAAATTACAATGAGTGCTAGAATTTTATTTCCTGTTCTGACAGTTACTAATCATCAAAACAGCCTGCTAAATTAAAAGGTCATGAAAATTATTAAGAGGAAATTAACACTAAACTTGTAAAATTTGGGGGGCTGCTCCAAGCAGGGGAGGGAAGAGCACAAGGGACTGTGGTGATGGGACACGTGTGAATTGGTGGTGGAAATTTCACAGGGACTGCACCTGCATGGAGAACGTATACATTGAACAAAAAGAAGAATGATGTAAACTCTATATAATTATTTTTTTTAAAAAGAATGTAGTATAAAGATGCAAAAGCTGGGACCCAGTGTTAAATCTTCCTTATCTGTCTCCTGTGTCATCCGTGGGTGTGAAAAACTTGGCTTTCGCTTTCAGAGAGCAAGTTCTGCATTCCCAGGTTAGCTTTGGCATCATAAGTGAGTCAGCGCTTTCACTCTCACTGTCATTTTCAGGCTCTGGAAGGCTTGGTCTACACAGGAGCCCATCGTGTCTCTAAGCCAAACTAGCAGTGACATGTACAGAAGCTCCTTTGCAATGCTTTTTCAGGTGAAGATCTCCCTGGGGTGGGAGGGCTTCACTTAACTCTCTGTAGGTCATTCTCCAGTCCACCATCCTTCATCCTTCATTCTGGGTCTCTCTTATGGGCAGTTGACTTGATACTGATGGGTTCTTCTGTGGTCTCTAGTACTCTGTATACCTCCTGTATTAATTCACAGGAGGAAATCAATCAGTAACTATATCTTTAATGACCAGTCATTTGAATATTCAGTACATCTCTTTGTTGTCAGAAACAGAGTTCTGGATGGCAGAACTCCTGTCTTGGGGCAGGATTCAAGGTAATGCTTTTATACATAGGATAGGATAAGGAAATACTGAAACATTTCAGGTGAATGAGGTCGAAAAATGTTAAAGCCAAAGACCGCATGCATTTTAACTTTTACAAAGTTATCTCTAGCAATAGTATTCTGCCCCCATATGCTTGATTCATTTGATCACTGCTGGAATATATAGGGATGAGGTCTGCAGGCATAAAGCACAGCTCTGTGCCCCCAACCAGCTAAAGATGGCCTGAGATTTTCTTAGGGGGCCTCCCTGGTGGCACAGGGGTTAAAGTTTCAGCACTAGCAAGCCATCTGCAGTCAATGCAACAGGAGTTTGATCCCTGGCCAGGGAGCTGACCCACATGGCACAGCAGACGCCTCCTGTCTCACCCACTGCTCCCCTCAGCAGTGGATTTCAGTTCATCTGCCTGTTCTGCTTCCCACTCTCTGGTGAAGGCTCTCACCCCCTGCACCTCTGGCCTATACCCCAGTTCTTGCATGTATAAATAAATCAAAAATAAATCTTTAAAAGAGAGACCCTGAAAAGTAAACACGTGCACACAGATGGTATAATTTTTTTTTTTAGGTGAAGAAGTTTCTGTGCCTATCAACCCTGTATTTGATTTCTATAACTCAAGGGTCCATTGATGAATTTTCCCAAACCAAGTAGGAGTTCATTACCTGCAGTGAATATTGTCCATACGCATACTCATAGAAACAATGGAAGTTTTTAAAAAACCTTTCTTTGATCTTTTATCTTCTTAGAAATTGGAAGTATAATAGAGTTTAAAAAAAAAGTGTTTTTGAGCTGGAAAAGATCATGCTTAGTGAGATAAGCCAGAAAGAGAAAGAAAAATACCGGATGGTCTCACTCATAGCAGGAGTATAATGGACCAGGCGAGAAAATAACAAAAATAATGAACAACCATAGACCAGAGACATTCTGTGGGGGTGGAGTGGGGAATGGGATCAAAAACGGGGGGCGGGGTGGAGAAGGGAGGGAAATGCACGGGACTATGGTGGTGGCACAGGGGTGATTTGGTGATGGGAAACTCGTGGGGATTACAATTGAGATGAAAAAAAATGTGCAAAATAATGTAAAAATAAACTTTTTAATAAAAAAATTAATGAAAAAAAGTGTTTTTATTGTATTAAAATCATCCTTCAGAAATTTAGATTGAAAAGTACTTGTATTTTCCTGATCTTGAGAGACCAGAGACTTTCTAAGATTATGAGACTGCTCTTGAATATCTTTAATATTTTAATTTTGAAATCCTCTGTCAAATTATTGAGAAATTATAATTGGACAAATAATGGGTCTGATCCTTAGAAGTATTTCCTTTTATTATATTGTTAATAGAATGAATATTCATTGTTATTATATTATATAATATTCAATATTCAATTATATACAGTTGTATCAACTATAACTGTAATCGAAGTCTGAAACATTTCCAAGCATGATCCCTTTATATGTCCATTTGAGGGGCAGAAAGTAAAACCAGTTCTTTCTTTTAGAGAAAGGAAGGCTGACATCGATCGCAAACTAGTTATTTACATATATCACATTAATTATTAAAACAAGCCTGTGAAATCAGAATTACTATCCTCAGAAGTAGAAAACGAGACTGAGCAAGAGGAAGGGATTTACCCCAAAATACATGAGTCATAAATAACCAATTATTCAAATTCTGGCCTTTTAAATTCTTAATCTCATGATAATCTTTCAAGGTCAGGAAATACAAATAGTTTTCACTCCAAGTTTTTGAAGAACAATTTCAATAATAACAATATGAAAAATTCCTTTTCTTCTTTAAGTTGTTATTCTTTGATCTCAGTGAAGTTTAGAAATAACCTAAATTGTAGATAATGGTTATTAACTAGCATATTTCATAGAAATCTCACTATATACCTTTTTTTTTTTATAATCTCTCTGGGTAGCCAAACATTTTCTTTAATTCTAGCAATGTGGAACTTAGTACAAGTCCTGGTGTGTGTAAATGACTAATGAATGAATTAATTTCATCTGTTTGGATACCTCCAATGCACTCCTAGTATCAGAGCAGAGGGAATAGTTCTTGGAGCAAAGAGAACCGAGTGAGCATACTTCCTTCACCACTCACTGGCCATACAACAATGAGTCATTTATGTAGCTTCCCCGAGCTTTAGTTTCTCTGTCAGCTGGTCAGTGTAGTAGCCCAATCTGTTAGGGTTGTCTGGATTATGTGTATGTGTGAGTATGTGCTAAGCACAATGCTCCTCCTCTTCCTTCTTCTTCCACCACTTTCTAGAATCTTCTGCTCCCTGGTCAGACAACTTACCCATTTTGCGATTGGCCCACACCTTCCATCATCTTTCTAAATGGCAGGTCTCCTTATTTATTTTAACCCACTTGATGGGTTTTTAAATGTCTTTGATTGTTCAATTTCTTTCTAGAGAAAAGTTGATCTGGCCTGCATGTGATATTCCAGGAAGCAGTAGTAAGGCAACAGAATTCTGCACAAAGAGTAGATAATTTCTTATGTTCTGTTGTGGTCAGTTCCTCTGTTAAAAATGGTTAATTCTGTCATTTCTTTAGGGAGGGTGATACTGTCATGTTGCTTTGATTTTAATGAGATGTGACCTGAAGGTAAAATCCTTTGAGGGCTCCTTTATGGAGCATGAGCCCCAGCTGTTTTACATTCTGCAGGTGCTATGTAAATGTTAATGTTTTACTATCTAGTAAAATAGATGAAAAAAGATTGCAGTTGTTGCTTGTTTCATAGGCAATAGAAGACCTGGTCATTGTCCTTTTCATTACTTAGCTGCAAGGTTTCTTTGCTTTCAAAGAGTACAGTGAATAATCATGCTGGCAATGTTGTCATGTCCATAATAACAGCTGGCATAGTTAACATATAGAGAGCACTTATAGGTGCTAGGAGCTGTACTCAGTTCTTTTCATTCATTGTTCCCTGTAATCCTCATAAATCTCAAGCCCATTGTGCTAGAGATTCTGAGTTTTCAAAGAAAGACCAAAATCCATCACATCACAGAGAAAAAATCTACATTGTAAAAGGTGAAAGGGCTTACTTTGCAGTACAGAGGCAGTGGGTGACTGAATGGAGAATTGAGTCCAAGTTGTTTTGGCATCAACATCGTCCTCTTAGTCACCCAACGTTATCTAACTCAATGCAGATCAAAAACCATTTTCTAATTATTCATATTTCAAGATATACAAACACAATCCCATAAACTATAAGATATGATGAGGTCTGAAAAAAACTCAGTAGAAAAGTATTTGTGAAGACACTGGCTACTGATATGAGACAGGTTGTGACAGGCTCAATTCACACATGATGTAGAGGTGGGAAAATTAGATGAATAGTTAACTAGTCAGTCGGACTAGAGTAGGGGCCTCAAAATCATGTATCTGCAGAGACTGGGAATAAAAATGAATAGAGGTGGTAAATGCATTAGCCCTAGAGAATGATCAATTCTGTGGAGAACTAGAGGGTGTCTGATCATCATAAAGGATATTTGTCAGTATTGTCACAAAATAAAGGAAGGCCTAGTGTTGCTAGGATTCTGAATTTTCAAAGAAAGACCAGAATCCATACTTTCAGGTGTTCTATTTGTATTTTAAATGTTGACATCTCACACAATATTTTTTTTCTTTTTTATTCTACAGCAGTTTATTTTTACATCATTTTATACATTTTTTTCCATCTCAATTTCATACAATATTTTTAAGGGTACTAAATAGAAATATTCTAGGAGCCACACAATCTAGAGGTCCTACATTTGCTTTTCCTAACTTGAGTTGGAGAAACTGAAAAAGCAGTTAGATCTAGATTATACAACAGACTGAATGCTAAGCTAAAGACTGCTCTTAAGTTGATAGAATAGTAAAACTGAGGTTGCTAGGGGATGATTGACTAAGCAGTAGACTACAAATGGCTGGTGATTAATGGATGGGATAGCAGCAGTTATATTCATGGGAGCAGCTGAATGGAACTGAAACATAATTAAGTATAATATGCACAAATCACAGCTGTGTGACACTATTATCAACCATCCAATTTTACTTTCCGGAGTTTATTACTAAAAACAAAAACAAACAGGGCCCTCCCTGGGTTAAAGCACAACACTAAGAGCTAAAGCCATTTCAGCATGAGTTCGATCCCTGCCCCAGAGGTGATCCACATGGCACAGCAGACCTCTCCTGACACGCCTGCTGCTCCCCTCAGCAGTGTACTTCCTCAGTCGGCCTGTTCTGCTCCCCACTCTGTCTCTGGTGAATCTTCTCTCCGCCCCTGCACCTCTGGCCTGTACCCCAGTTCTGTGTGCATAAATAAATAAATCTTTTAAAATACAAAACCAAAACAAACAAAAACCAAATACATCAAAGAACAAAGGCATCCCACTTTGAGGGATTCCTCCTAAACTTAATGAAAACAATGGCTTATCATAAAATACGGATGTCCTTAATCTTCAAGGTCCTATGATGCATTTACTACCCCCACAACTTCTTTGGCTTGATGTAGCTTCACAGTGAGATCCTGGTTTGGATCCATATCTTCATATTGTTATACCAGCGAGACTGTGAAAATTAAAGGAAAGGCTGCTCTATAAAAAAACAGATACCAAAGAGAAAAAGATTGCCTACTCCAAAGTGTCCCATAGACAAGGGCCATGATAAGATTTTAAGCTCAAATACCCAAAATGTAAAGTTTTCTTTAATATGGAATTTATTAGATTCGTTTATTCCATTATATGTTTAACTGGGTATAATATCACATCAGGCATCATAAGGAATTAAATTATCAATATGAGCTCCAGCATGATGGCAGAAAAGTAAAGATCTTGGGTTCAAATTCTCCCTACACAGAATAAAACAACATCCATTTAAAAACAACAGCCCCTGAAGGAAGACTAGGGAAATAATTGTTTTATAAAGGAACAGTGATATGGCCAAGAGGAGAGGAAAATTGCACTGTAAATTTGAAATGCTACTGGAGCAGAGTGATCCCAGAGAAAGATGATGGCTGTAACTTAGAGCTTTATTTTTGTGGGTGACTGAAGGGTTCAAGCTCACATTTAGGACTTTAGAACCTAAAGACTCTGCTGTAGAGGGGATCCACAGAGCCAGGGGTGGAAAATAGAGGGGCTGACCTTTGGAGAAGAGTAGAATTGAAGAGCACAGAGATCTGGGTCAAATGCCAGGGAAACAAATAGAAGCCAGTGAAGGCAGAAAGTGCTAGAAAGGTCACCTGCTAGAAAGTGATCACGGATCAGGATTTGATGGAGAGCTGCACTTTGTACTGATGACTAGGGGTGTGTGAGGCTATCCAGCAGTGCTTGTAACTGCTGACTGTAGGGAAGTCACAGCAGGCTAAGGTGTTGACTGTCACTTTGAACCTGTAGCCCTGGCATGCAGGAAACTGGAGCACCAGCCTGTGGCAAAGGCCTTGTTAGAGGAATGGGAGGTGAATGGGATGAGGCCAGCTGGGCCCTTGATCATAAAAAAAAAAAAAGGCTCCTCTTTTCAATGAGATGCTGTGTTCTGCAAAATAACTGCCTTCCTGCCATTACTGGGATAATATTCACCAGTGGTACCTGCTCCCTTTAGACAGACTTGGAAGCACATTCACCTTGGCAGCGAGAGTTCTTGCCTCTAAGGAAGCAATTTTGTGAAAGCCTTGTGTAACAGATCCAGCCATATCTATCCAGACCACAGGCCTCTCCTGGGCTGCACTGCTGAGAGAGCTGTGCAGCATAGAGAATCTTTACAGGTGTCATTTATAAACACCAAGAAGCAGACTCCTTTATCTATCGATGCAGTTGGGATAGTGATATGCCTGCATCTGAACCTACAGTTCTTAGAGCACTGTGCCTATGCCTATACCCCTGGGAAAAACAACTGCGCACAAACCCACAAACCAGAGCTAGAGTCTTAAATGTGGGTTTGTGCTAGCCCAAGCCTAGTTTGAAGGCACTGAATAAGGAACTAAGCCAGTCAACCAAATGGGTGCAGAAACATCAGACCGTAATGCAGCAGATTCCTCAAGATGCTGGGAATTTGTTGGTTGATTTTAATTTTGAGAATTAAGTAGGAGTGGTTTGTTTATTCTTTATTGTATGGTTTATGTCTATGTATGGTTTATTCCTTATGAGAGTGAAAAAGCTTTAAAATAAATGAGCCATATGACAATGGTGAATCTATTGAAATAAACATGTGGATTCACAACATTCCTGCAGGTGACATATGAATGACTGATACTTGGGAAATAGGAAACTGAGTTAACTGGCTTTCAAACAATGACGCATCAAAACTGTGACACTCAAAGTCTGGGGACTTTATCTCATAAGCCAGTCCTGTTAGTAGAGACTATTTATTCTAGTCAAAATTTCCTTCAGTCTCTTCCAAACAACACTACCTGCCTTTGGCATAATGTACTCGCAGATTAAATGCTTGTGTTCCGCGTACATGGTTTATCTGATTTTGTTTTAGACACAATGGCCAATCTTCCCCAGGTATAGTCGCCAACATCTCAAGTCTTCTGCTCATGTGAACTTTGACCCTTGCTCATCTCAGAACAAGTTATATGCTCATGGACCAGAATAGCAGTGATCCAGACATTGCCATGTAGATAGCAATTATATTTCATCGTGAACATTTCTGTTATTTATTTTAGTAGCTCAGGAACTTCCCCTGAAGAATTGACTTTGCCATGAGGAAAGTCTATTTCTTTTTAGTGTATGGATATATTAAGTCTTGAGAAAGGTGAACTTTGTTTCATCTCAATTCATCCAAATACAAAAGAAAACATCTGGGACTCAGGGAAATGACTCATCCAAAGTCACATAGAGAGTTCATGTCCTGAATCAGCCTTCTATTTCATACCCTGTCAAACAAAGTGAACATTAGCAAATCTCAGGAATATGTATTATGTTAAGACTTGAGTGGAGTATTTTCTTGCATGGTGGCATCCTGTGTTTCATAGTACATAAAGGGCCATTGCTTAATCTGTCTTTGATAATATGAAAATATTGGGACAACTTCCTAGATCCAAATGAAACATATAGAAAGTCACAATTTACTTCTTTTCTGTTATTGAATCACCTGCACGTTTAGCCATCCCTGCCATCTGCCTGCCACCATCCAAGCCAAATTTCTCCTTGATGACATGTAGAAAAGTGATCTCATTCTACTTATTAAGTATGGAGTGCTCCTTTAAGACATCATACTCAGTTTTGGGAGGAAACCTCATTTGCTTTGCAAGATGCAAGTGATGTGGTCATTTCATCTAAAAAACAAAATATGTTTCCTGTTTAAAAAGGCAGAAGAGAGGGTCTTTTGAGATTTTTTTCCTCCC
The DNA here is from genome assembly GCF_000260355.1 of Condylura cristata. Taxonomy (NCBI): domain Eukaryota; kingdom Metazoa; phylum Chordata; class Mammalia; order Eulipotyphla; family Talpidae; genus Condylura; species Condylura cristata. Next base: position 12,988,837 of record NW_004567110.1, on the reverse strand, counting down.
ATGAAGAATTTAGATCACTTATCGCTTGAATTATGATGCAGATTCAAGACTCCTGTGGCAGCCCGACTAGCAATTGGTTTTTCCCAACAGCACCCTTTTGTTCTGGAGCAGGGAAAGCACAAGCTGTATCACAGTGTCAATTATTTAATTCTCCTATTTCAGGCTCCTTTTATTAAACAGGAAATTTCTGGGCTGTAATATAGTCTGTGATCAGGAAAAGGCATACTCATAGTGTGTGATAATAAGAATCCTTTCTTTGTAACATCTTGAAATAAGATGAATGAAACAGATGATTTGTCATTAAAAAAGGAGCCTTTGTCTAAATGAAAAAAAAAAAAATCCCTGTATTTCCCCTTAATTCAGGAATTTTAGGGCATTAAAAAGAGACACTGATATTCTAAATCTGTTCACAGACAACTATACATCCAATAAGACTGGACAATAGAGATAAAGCTATGTTTTTCCATTTAGACAAAAGGATACAGTATTTTCTCCAGACCTCTCCACTTCACTGTGTCTGGGAGATAGTCTATAAAACCCATCAGACTGTTGAGCAGATCCAACCCGGAGACTGGGCCCTTCCTGCCTACCACCCTTGTTCCTTTCAGGAGCCAATACACATTTCATGGTATAATTTTGCCTGTGTTCTGGAAGCTTCCTGATAAGGAGACTTTAAGATTAACTGGACAGTGAACAAGTAGGAAGATCATTACCTTTACCTGGTTTGAGAACAAAGGAAGCTAATACCATTTTCAAGGAGTGTGTGTGTGTATGTGTGTGTGTGTGAGAGAGAGAGAGGAAGGGGGGGGAAGAAGAGAGAGACAGACAGACAGACAGAGACAGAGAGACAGAGGGAGAGACAGGAATAAACATGGGCTTTGGGGCCAGACATATCTGAATCCAGATCTTAATTGTGCCATGTATTAGCTGTGTGGTCCTGGATAATGCATTTAACAACTCTGAGTCTATTTTTCATTCATAAAAATAGAAATAATTGTTCCCTTACTACATTTTTCTGAAATTTAATTGGAATGCAGCACGAAGTAAATAGCTTAGTAAAAGTTTGGAGTTTAACAGTTTTATAACAATTAGCAGTTACTATTACAGTTAAATAATGTTTCCTAAATTCCAAGTGTCTTTATTCTTGATGACCACAATTTAGCTCTGTATTCTCAAAATCACCTAAAAAAGTGTTTTTGCACAAAGCTGAGGCTCAATAAGTATTTGTTGCATTCAGTGCAATTCCCAAGTCTTGAATGAGCAATAAAACTGACACGTGCTGTGTCTGCCAGGAAATACACTGGCAAGACTCAGATCGTTCACATGTGTTAGCTGGAAACAGTCTAAGAGAAGAGAGAAGCCAAGCTTTTAAAACAGCACTTTGGAAGCTTCCCAGCTCTCAACTTCACTTATCGTACAGGAAAGCACAGGGCAGGAGACTGTCTGTTTTTGAGCTGTCCAGTAGCCCTCATTAAACACGTCCAAGGAGACCGCTTATGAGACTGTTGTGCAGAGAAACTGGACTTTGAGGTCCAATTTTTCCCCTTCTTTATTATTTTAATTGTATTTTTATTGAAGTAACGTTGGTATACAATATTGCATATAATTCAGAACTCTAGATTCACACCTTTCTAGGCTGTAACCAGACCGGGCCCACCACCAAAGCACTATCATCCTTCACCAAAGTCCACTGGTGTCAAGAAGGCACTCTGTCTCAATAAATTATTCATAAGTTGATTACCATACATAAGAAAATAAGGATTCTTACCTTTTTTTTAAAGTCACCAGAAGGTATATTTCTTTTTAAAATTTTATTTTTATTTATTTATGCATACAGAATTGGTGTGCAGGTCAGAGGTACAGGGTCAGTGAGAGGATTCACCAGAGACAGAGTGGGGAGAACAGGAAAATTGATGAAGTACACTGCTGAGGGGAGCAATGAGCATGTCCGGAGAGGTTTGTCACACCATGTGGATCACCTCCAGGGCTGGGAAATGAATTTGCACTGAAGTGGCTGCGGTTGGCTTGCAGTGCTGGGCTCTAACTTGCTGCACCACCAGGGAGGGCCCAGAACATATATTTCTAAACAAATGTTACAACTGGGTATCCTTCAGCCACTGATAGGAATCAAATGGTACTATCAAAATGGATGACTTGAAGAGGGTGTGACAGGGTATGGGGAAACCACGGGTTGATAGGAAAATGTCCCTAGCAGTGTAACATCAAGGTGTTGTGATCACCTTAAGCCAGTGGCAGCAAGAAACTAGTGACAACTTGTACAGTCTCATGGAGAGAGCCACCTGGACCAGGGCTGTGACTTTCAGTTGAGTTGTCATTCAAGAAAATGGTTCAAGGAGAGAGAGATGCCTCGATCTCCCCTCCCTTTCTCCACTTTCTGCCAGTGTTCCCATCAGGAGCGAGAGGGGCAAAGACATCCATGGATGTGATCTGTACAAGGAAGGAGAAAATGCTGTGCACGTTTGGAGGGGCAGGCAAATTGGATCACCTTTCAAACCTGTTCACCACAAGTGAGTGGGATGTGATTTGAGGAAATACTATAGACATCCTCTCAAAATTGATGTTTTGAAAGCCAGTCCCCAGCATGATGGTCCAACCTAGAAGAAGTGTTTCAGAAGCATGGGGAAGTCATCTGTGCTCTGCCTTTTCTTGTCATGGATACCCAAGTGATTAATCATCTGCCTTCTTTCGCACTTTACCAGGATTTAGATTTTGGATTTTAGAAGGGACTTCGGAGAACATCTCAGCCCCTTGACTTTGTGTTGGTAATAATTAACCCTCATTGTCTTAGAGGTAGTATCTGATGCCTTGGCAGGTGGATCCCTTATGAAGTATCCTGGGGGGAAATTGTAGAGAAAGTCTGTGGTCCAATCCTTTTGTTTCACAATCCTTCCATCTCTTGTCTCTACCCTATGGGCTGGAACTTGGCTCAAGGTCCTTTTGTTATGTCTCCAACTGTTATTTGATAGTCTTTACTTTCAAAGTGAGGCCAACAATGTCAAATCTCATCAGAGGAAATACCCCAAATTATAACATTCCAAGCAGAGCTTTATTTTCCTGGCTTGCCTTTTTAATTATTTCAGTGATTTTGTGAAAACATGATTATACCATTGAGTTTATCACCTAGTTAGTGTAGAAAATACTTCTTGAGAAGAAATTATATCAGTTTTTGCCCTGATACTATAATTGTTCTTGGACATGAAATTGATTATTGAAACTTACATGAATGTTTTTCTTAGGTGTCTCCACTTTCTTCTTGAGCAAAAATCTTCAAACTCATTTGTCTTGAGCTAGATCCAGAGGAGTAATGAGAAACTCAGAGGTGGTCAGGACATAGGGCGCAGAAAGCTGTCACAAGTCAGTTTCCAACTTTATGAGGTGAAGACTAGAGAAAAAAGCTGCTCTACCCTTCACTTGGCTGATCTTCAAGCTAAAGCAAAATGACGCGTTTACATATTTAACCCTTAGCGGAGCAAAAATCTATGACCCAAAATAGGTCTTTTTAGCAAGAAACTTATTTGATGGGAGGGACTCTGAAACTTGAATAGAAGTAGTTTTTGGTATTTACATTTAACCTTTTCTTTCTACAGAATTCTGTAAAGACCTAATCTCTATATCTTTTCAATGGAGAAGGCACCCTAAACCTGCAACCTTTTTGCTCTACCTTCCCCAGTAACTATCTTAACTAAACTCTCTGGGCCCAGACCCCTCCCCTTCCTTGCCTATTTATGATGACTTCTAAAGTCACAGGATTGAGGTAGTCATGTTCATGTAAACAGGAGGGATGCACTTATTACTAAACACCTTCTTGGCTTTTTTCTCTTATTAATCTGTCTGATGCCCCTTTGATAATTTGCTGGACAATAAGAACCAGGAGGTTGTTCTTTAGGCCCCAAGCACCCTTAAATGTCTTGCAAGTGCAATGAAAGACAGTCGGTAGGGGTTATGTTATCCTTAAACTAGTCTATTTCCTTTTTGATATGGAAGCCAGAGGGAACCAGAAGGAAAAAGTAATGGGTGATAACATTCTTCAAATTCTCCTGTTGTTTGGTTCTGGGGATCCTAGATTTAGGAGTTCCTCCATTCTTGACATTGGTGTGTGAAGAATTCATAGCCACATCTTTAGCAGGTGCAAAAGCAAAGTTTACTTAGAGACAGAATAAAAGGACACAGTCTTACCAAGAGCACAGTCCTTGGGAAGAACAACTCTGAGGAGAGAGCAGTGGGGTCTCCAACCTTAGAGAAGCACAGCAATTTTTCCTTCCATCCACTCCTGGGGTCCACTGTGTAGGTGTTCCAGTGGTGTCCTTCGTTGGTCCAGGCAATAGTATCTAAGTCGCTCCCCTTTCACTGTGCTCCTTAGTTATGGGGGTAGGGGAGAGCATGTTGAGAGCTTTCTGACTATTGCTTGTCCTGCTTAAGGGAATTGCCTTTTTACCCAGACAGTGACCAAGGTCTGGTACACAGTCTTCCTGCATAATCAGTCACTCAATTTCCCTCAAAGCAATATTGCTTACTCAGGTTCCTTTTTGTCAGTAGTTCTTCCACAGTACAATGCTTTTTCCTGTTAATGTCTACTAGTATGTCATGTTGGTTTTTCTTTGTATTATTGAACCATGTCTGCTCTAGAAATTAATATTCTCATTTTGACTAGATCACTCAGTGAGATGAAGTTCCTATACTCACATGCTGAATGATCCTGAGTGAATTTCACCAAAAATATTATATGATTCCTCCATATATTTAGTGTGAAACACTTAACTTTCTCTTCATTTCATAGTGATAGCCAATTTATTTACATATAGTCATCTTTTTTAATGGAAAGTTTGTATGTTTGAAAGGAATATGACAAACCCCTTTGTTTAAACAGCTTGTATTTAAATTACAGTTTTTGATTTAGAAAATAGAAAATGACTCATAGTTTTGAGTAGTAGTAAGAGATTGCTTAACAGAATATTAGGAGAGAAATTCCAGTCTCAATAGCATATTATTGTCTGATAGACTTATATGAGCATATATGAAACTTAAACTTTCCAGTAGCCACATTCGAAAAAGTAAAAAGAAGCTATATAGTTAATTGCAGTAATTTATTATTATTCAACCAAATATCTCCATTGTCATTTCAACATGTTAAAATAAATGTTTTAATGTATTCTGCCCTTTTTTCTATTTGATCTTAAAAATTAAATGTGTATTTTATACTTACAACCCTCAAACAGAATGCTGAACTTCCACACTTGATGTGTATTGAAGTGTGGTAATGCCCACAGTTGAAAAAGTAGATTCTCGTGCCCATTTTGCTTGAAAAATACTGAAATAGTTTGACAATAATAAAAGCATTCAATTTAGTGTTTAAATTAAAATTTAATAAATTTAAAGGTTCATTTTTTTCAATCACACTAGTCACATTTTAAGTGTTTAGTAGCTTTATATAGCTAGTAGCTGTCACTGAATGACAAAACTCTGAAACTCAATGGTCAGTTAAGTGGGTATTTGATTAAATGAACCCTCAATTCCTTCCTAGTCCTCTTGGGTTCATGGTTAAGTCAATTCAATAAATATGTTAAATCTAAGTATGTCAGGAATTGTGCTTTGGTGGGATTAAAAGAACAAAAGACTATTGGACAATATAATAATCTTGCTACTGCTTAGATAAATTGGAAAAAACTGATATATACATAGAATTAGTCATTACAGGTGAAATACCTGGTGTTTTCACAAAACTCTTGGACAGAACTGAAGGCAGCATTAGTTAATAAATCAGTGTGGAAATGAAAGATAAGGTGAGGCTTCCAGAAGGGGTATGTAGGTGATGGAGATTGTGCATAGTATGTACATATGTGGTATATTTGTGGTATGTGTGTATGTGTGTGTGTGGTGTGTGGCATGTACATGTGATCTATTATGTATGCGTATTGTGTGTGTGCCCCTGTCTGTTTGACATGCTTGGTAAACTTTGACTTGTCTTAAGTTGGTAGAATATGGAACAGGGGTTGGGAAAGGAGATACTTATTAGTGGGAGTTAAGGATGAAATAACAACCTCTGTATATATATCTCATCCAGCCAAATTATCTGATAGTTGGATCTTGTATATAACATCCTTAGAAACATAACCATTTTTGCAGCTAACCCGCTTTCATTCTTTGTTTATAAGCTTCTAGAATGAGGTCAAAGATGGATAAATCTTGGCCCTGAAAATTTGATGTAACAAAATTAAGTTGATTTGAAAATTATTTTTGATTCCAATGTTCATCCTCCCCCACCCAACTGTTAAACTTGGATGGTAAGAGTTAGCTGCTCTCAGATTTCCTTGCTCAGATGTGGAAAGGGAGTGATGTTAACTGACCATCTTTAAGAGCTGTATTAGATTAGGCTCTGACATGTGCCTTGCCAATCAATCATTAGAGTCAAGCTATAAAGTGTTATTTCTCCCCTTCTGGCACATGGAAATCAAGCACTTAAACCACTTAAAAGTGGCAGAGATAATACTGGGGTTCCCAAGCTTGCATTACAGATGTCATGCTCATTCCATTCCATTGGGGAACCTCCAAAAGCTCTGAGACAGACTTAATACCACCACAATGGGCCATACACAGCCTCCATCTTTACAGAGTGATGTGAGTGCCAAGAGATTGCCCACAAGACCCGTTTCTTACATCTCACCATATTGGTTTAGAAAACCTCTAAGGAACTTGTCAGGGCTCAAAATTAAATTCTCATGTAGTCCAGTTAGCACCAATGTTCCATGTCCATGAATTGTGTGCTTAACTCCAGCTAACTGTGAGCCCTTGGTTACTGGAGAATGCAGCTTAGAAATGTGGATAATTAGATTTCGGAATTCTCTCTTACTTGTGGATCAGGATAATTAGTCATTGTAGACCATTGAACAGGTTAGAAATTTTACCACTGTTTTTTTCTTTAAAGAATTTCTTTCCAAAATATATTTTCAAGGACATGATTTTACTTCTAGAGGTGAGAAAAACTGAGAAGCAAAGAGACTCATTTAAATCTCCTCTCCTGGGACAGCTCAAGGATCAGAGTCCAGCACTTCTGGGTTGTCAAAAAAGTCATGACAATATTTTTACATTAGATCACTGCTTCTTAAAAGCAAAAGAAGTAAAAAAATAAAAATCAGCAGAAATAGGTAGATTGTTTTATAGATAGAGCACAAAGTTTATACATCTCGAGGAAAAGCATATCAACTGGAACAGGTGCCCAGCTGATTGCTTATAAAACATATGTAGTGTCTGCTCTGCTTACTTCATCATCCTACCTAATCATCAAGAACCCTGGATTTAGGTGTTTATCCCTCTTTTACCATTGAGGAAAAAGGATTAGAGAAGTTAGGTGGCTTTCTCCAGATAACTGTGCTGATAGGGATTAGATTGAAACAGGGGTTTCATGTTCTATTTATGGTTCCTCTAAATACTGTAAAATGTTATGGGAAATGACCCTTCCTTCTCTGGCAGTCAGGAGAACAGGCCATCTGTACAGACTTGCAGTCTGATGGCCTGTGGATAAATTCAATCTTTTCACCCCCTATTGATGATCAAGAAACAGAGGGATAAAGAAAGAAAGATGGCCACCTTTCCCTTGCTTTTCTTTGGTGTATACTGTATATAAAAAGGAAGAGATTAAAACCTGTGTTGTTTTTTTTTTTCTGTGTGTAGATTGCATCAGCATATATTTAGGTAGGAACATTTGGAACTAGGAGAACCCCCCTTTTTTAAATATTTATTTATTCATATAGAACTGGGGTACAGGCTGGAGATGCGGAGGGTGAGAGGATTCACCAGAGACAGAGTGGAGAGCAGAACAGGCAGATGAATGAAGTACACTGCTGAGGGGAGCAGCAGGCGGGTCAGGAGAGGTCTGCCACGCCATGTGAATCTCCTCCTCTGGGACAGGCGGGAATCAAACTCATGTGGAAGTGGCTTAAGCCTCTTAGTGCTGTGTTTTAACCCGCTGCACCACCAAGGAGGGCGCGGAGAAGCCCCCTCTTTAATAGCAATTACTATTTTATTATCAATGACTCTGTTCCTACTCAGTTCAAACTAATGTTTGTTGGACCATTTCTCAAGGGTAAAATCTGTAGGACTGCTTCTCAGGTTCAAATCCTCATTTTGATTATATAGTAAACTATCATGGAACTTTATTGCCAGATATCAGTAGGAAATGCTTGAATACTGTGGGATCGAAATTTTTGGAAACTGGTTTGTTTTAGAAATTCACTACCAAATTTGACCTGAGGCTATTGGAATTGCTGAAATATGGAGATAGCAACCCCAAAGCACAAGAATTTCTTTCTATTTCAATTCAACCACTTGTTGCATTCCAAACCAAGGGCATGTTGTTGGAAACCTCTTAAAAATAAATAAAATGATGGGCAAATATATTCAAACAATCTGAAAAACAAAATCTGCAGGAGGTTAATTTCTGGACTATTGAATTAGTTGCTTCTTTAGTATTTTTTGTCAAATATTTGTTCCATGAAAACAATCACAATGCATGTTGAGTTGATTCTCCAAGATATGGACAAGAACTGGCACTGTGGTTTGTTCTTCCTTGGACAGGACACCAATACTTTAATAGATTCAGGTGCAGTCCAAGGGAGATTAAGTTTGAAGACTGACTCTTTCTTGTCTTTAAGATGATTTTTTGTTTTTTTAAAGAATGATCCTAAATATTCCTATTTCATTTTCATGAAATACATTTATGTTCACATTGAAAGGATCATAATGAAAATTGATGCATTGGTAAACTCATTCAGAAATGTGCTATTCTTTTTTGTTATTGTTGTTGTTGTTCTTTGTCTCTAATTATGTTGAATTATAAGCAGCATATCCTACTGGTTAAGGACCTGCTTTGAAACCACAGTGCTTCAGTTGGTGTTTAGTATTTGAATGATGTATGAATGATGCCAATTACCCAACCTTAAACCCTTCTGCATTCTATAGTTAATATTGCTATTTCTATCCCAAAGAACTGTTATATAGAGCAAACAAATTAATACAAATAAAATACTTAATAAACTTAGTAAACAGTAATGTCTTGGCCAATGTCAATTATCCTGCATTTGAAATGAAAACTTAGTCACTTGATAATACTTGATACCTAATATTAATATATCTGAAAGTCTGTAGTTTGCATTTGATTGGCTTGATTTTGTTCGGTAGTCATTAATTTGAAAATTCATTCACAAAATTGATGATAGTAAAGCGAGTAAAGCGGTGTCTCCACTCTTTGTTGCTCCTGCTCTCACCATTCTCTGAGTGTCTCTCTATGGGAAAAAGAAGCTTTCATTAGGTTTTTTAATGAAATTATTCTTTCAGGAATAGTTATGGATGAGTTGGAGAGAAAGGAAGTCTAGTTGTTCTCTTGGATGAAGACTACCCCATCACCTGTTCTATCCAGATAGGAGCCAAATGTGTTTTGTTAGTAAGTTTTACTGAATAGATGAGAATTTTACTGCAGAGTATCATCTCATTCACAAGTCCCTAACATTGCTACATGTAATTTATGAAAGTGTTTTCTGTGCAAAATAACTGAACTATGAAAATAATTTATTTTATTTAGCTCATAGTGCCCTTTCAACAAGCTTATAAAGATAGAATTATTAACCCAACATTATAGATTATATATAGAGAGGACTAGAGATATGAAGGTAATTGCCCAAATGTATATGAGGTGGTAGAAAAACATACATCAGAATTCAGATTACTGGTTCTCCGCTACTTCGCTCCTCTCTCTCCTCCCTTTCTCTTCTTTCCTCCTTTCTACTTCCCTCTCTTCCTTCTTTCTTCCTCTCCTTCTTCCTACATCTTTCCCTCTTTCTTCCATTCCTATCCTCCCTTCCTAGAGTCCTTCTTTCCATCCCTTCCCTCCATTTTTTTAATCACCCCACATGTGGAATAATTCATGAAAGAAGAGTTGATGGTTATGTTTCTATAAGGTCAGATAACTTTTTTAACTTGGTGCTCAGATTGTTAAGGCAAATCTCTCACTACCAAGTCTTGGCAGGGTTTTCCTGAAGGAATGTAATTTGAGGAGATGGAGGGTATAGGACACAGCCCTGGGAAGTCCTTCCCAAAGCAAACAACAGGAAATAAATCTGAAATGACTCTCATCTACCTACCTGCTCAGACCCACTGAAGTCAATTAAAGGCACAATTTGCTTGTAAATCAAATTAGGTTGGAGAAATGGTCAGAGAGCAGAGAAAGAGGAAAATTGCCATTGCAAAAATTGGCTCAAAAACTAGCTATTAAACTCCCACTTTCAGTTAATGCTTAGAGCATGTGTAATATGACCCTTTGTAATCCTGTCTTTTATACTTCTAAGGAAAAAGGCATTTGTCTTGAGTATAATGCCATACATTGACTATATTGAGGGAGTGCGGCTCTAGTTCAAATTCTACTAGAATTTCATGTCCTTTGACCATTTCTATTCAAGATTTCAACACTCAAGGTATGATAACATAAAACAATTACTGAACTTAGGTGATTGAGTTCCAGATACTTACTGCTCTTGATCTCACAATACAGTGAGGATAAAAGGGGGAGGGGCTTTGTAGGAAGCAGAATTTGGCTGCTTGAAACCTCTGATCCTATATGTTACAGCATTGTGGCCATCAGCAGATCATTTAATTCTTCTGACACCCACTTTTGTCACCTTTATATGGGAGTAAGAGGCACTTGAGAAAATTCTTATACTTTCTCTGCATTCCTAGGGGCTGTGCGTTCTGAATTGCCCTTCTGTTCAGCATCACAGAGGATGTTCAGTGCCTAGGCAGAGCATCCAAAAGGCTTCAACTAGAGTTGAAAGATGCCTTTATTGTGAAAGCCAGACAAAGGCAGATTGTGAAGGTGGAGTGGAAAGGTAAGCTCCATTTCTGGTGTCTCCTAGGGCAAGCAAGGCAAGCCAACACTGGAAAAGGTGTAGAGGGTTAGACAAACTAGAGTGGAATTCTATTAAAACTCCAATTCTGTCTCTTCTGTAGGGAGTCTTTGTGAATTCCCAAAGGAGGTCCAGCAAGGGGACACTGAACTGGACCATCTCTAAGGTGCCTCAGGACTGTGACTTTAGTCTAAGAATTGGAATAAAAATCCAGCGCAGGATAGATAAGAATGGAACATTCTTCCCAGATCCTTAAATCTCCAAGAGTGTTGCAGAAATGGACCAAGTACTTATGTTCCAAATATCAGTGTCTTGACAAAATGCTCTCAGGTTTGCAGTGTGAGTCAGTCACTGTCTCAGCAAAGTCCAGAAGAGGAATGCAGGATTCTAGACATTTCCTTTGCTGCTTCTTCAAGAACAGGAAATATCAATACCCTTGTGGCTTCTATGGGTCCAACTAATCATTTAATTATTACAGCTGCTTGAAAAGGATTTGAGGACATTTTTTTAGATGAGTAAGATTCCCTTCATTACCTCTTCTTTTCTTAAAAAAAAAGTCTCAAGATAGATAAAATCTCTGGGAATTTTTAAGCAACATAGCTATTGTGGGTGTATAGTAGAGCTCTCCTGTCTGAATTCTTAAAATGCAGATTTCAATATGTTCAGAATCATAGAATAGACTTGATTCTTTTTAGCTGTGTAACTCAAGAGTATTTGGAACTGATTAGAGTTTAAGTTTTGGATGGTCCAGATACCCTGGAATATAAACTGAACATTGTTACTTGATTTCTGTAATTCTAAATTTCCTAAACTAGGAAGTAGAGGTAAAAATAGCAGTACAATATTGCATGAGGTCTCTATGGGTGTTAGAAATGATAATGCAAATCAGAAATTAATTTCACTTCTGGCACATAAGTACAACTTCATACATAACTCTGGAAGGAGAAATATCAGACAAACATCTTGGAATTTCAGGAACACACTAAAAAGTGAATCAACTTGAAATTTTTTGCCAAGTCCTTTTTTCCCCACTATCCCTCGCTCCCACTTCCCCCAGGCTTTCTTAACAGCCACAGCTTAGTAGGTAGAAGACTGGGGAATCTCTAACGGGGAAACACTGAGTCCATTAAGCAGACAGTAAAGGAAATAATTTCTCAATGAAAGGATGCTCTTCTACTATGGCTCTGCCTGCATCAAAATGTTCATAAGGATTCTCAAATAAAGATAATGCATTTTTTGAATTTCTTTTTTTTTCTATTTTGCATAAAATAACCAGGTTTTAGGCCAGTTGGGGGGTTTTTGTGGGGGGTGGCGAGACGAGAGGATTCACCAGAGACAAAGTGTGGAGCAAAATAGGCAGATGTACTGAAATCCACTGCTGAGGGGAGCAGCAGGCGAGACAGGAGAGGTCTGCTGCGCCATGTGGGTCAACTCTCTGGCCAGGGATTGAACTCAGACCGTAGCCATGATAATGCTGAGACTTAACCCCCAGGCCACCAGGCAGGCCAAAGGCAGGCATTTTGGATAGCCAGAAAATACACACACACACATTTAAAAGCTTTTGTTGAAAATTTGGTGTAACAGCATTTCATATTGTGTGGCCATCTCTACATGCCCTTTTGTTAATCTTAAAATTGATCAGTGACTCCACTCTTTTTGTCTGTGAGGAGACTGGCAAATGATTAGTACCACTTTGTTATTATTAAGTGATAACAAATGTATATAAACAGTGTGAATGTAATAAAATAATAAAAATAGCAGCAACTGCTTTGCTGTATTTTAGTGGCATGTCTCTCTAGCACATCCCTTGAAATTAGATCCTCAACATAAATTTACATTAAAAATTCATCAGAACTTGAAAACTTTCACAATTGGACCCAATCGTTTCCTTGGAATGTGTGAAGTGTTACAAATGCCGCCTAATTCTTTTTGAAGCTCAAGGCAAAGGCAGAAAGTTTGTAACATACTGGAATGATTTGAATGATTGTACCATAAAATGGCTTGGATTTGCTCATCTGGCTTCAAGTTCAGAGGAATGACCAACAAACTGACTTATGTTCTCAGCAGTGTAGACTCTGAAAGGCCTGAGCAGATGTTGAAGGCTTACTCCAGGCCAATGCACGAGGTTTTTTGTGGTTTCTCTTAAGTGTTTGCTAATATCTACCACATTGCAAATTCAATGTCCCTTTTCAACTGGCCTGACTGCTCATAATATAATACAGATGATTTCATCTTCCGCGGAGCCTTTTTGCTACAGTGAACCAAAGTCTGCAGGGCTCAGACTTCTCTAATAACATACATGTTGCTTTAAGAACAGGAAAATCCCCTTCCCTTAAAGTTTTGCTCCTTCGTCTGGGTTCCATACTACAATATCACATGTAATTCCTGTTTAAATAATTTGCAGCTTTTCCTCCATGTATTCATTCAGACTCTGCTATTTTATGGCTTTGTTTTGTTGTTTTATTTTCTCAGCTAGACTATACCTTTGGTAAATACGAAACACCTTTCCTATTAGAAGACTATACCAGTGCTCAGATGGGTGAGGAATGGTTCCTTTTAAAGTAAGCACGATTGGAAGAGTTTCCTGACTGTGTAAAATACAGCATAAACAGTCTTTTAACAGAGAGAATCAAGAGACTGCATGCCTGGATATGCCTTGAGTGAGAGGAGAGAAGAGCTGTGGGCAACAGCGGGCCGCCATCCCGATTTTGACGTGCTTTTCAATGTGTTTAACCTTTTCACATGCAGATCAGAATCACTTGATTGATTTGTATCTTTGTACCTACTCCAGGTTTAATGGGTTAATTGAAGTAGACATTGCTGTTCATTTTAGCACATAAGAGAGACTAGAGGGCACTGACAAAACTTGGGAGCCTTTCCTTTTAGATTATCAGAATGAATAGAAAGAAACATTGAAACCTGCAAGTCCCCTCTGTCCCTAACAGCCATATTCCTCTAAATCCCAACTAGTGTTAGCTATCCAGTGGGTGTCCTGAAGAGCTATTTCACCACATCGATGAGGTCAAGATTATACATGTATGAAGCTGTTAAATTTCTTCTCTTCTTTTGTTTAGAATGTTTAGAAAGCACCCAGCAGTGGAGGGACACACCATAGCTACCAGATAATCCTTCTCCTGAAAATGTTAATTTTTTTTTAGAAAGAACTTGTCATCCACATGCAAGAAGTATTGACTTTCTGTAACCACAGCCCATTGTGCTGCTGAGCCCTGGTGAAAGATGAGTCCTGACCTCGGGACATCAAGAGACCACACAACCAGAAGCTTCCATCACAGCAGAAGTCAGGTAAACTTACAGCATCATAATGTTAAGCAGAGTCAGCAGTGATCATTTGTAAAGAGGGAGTGGTGTTCTTGGAACTAGACAAGAATAGGAATGGAAGTCACAAATGGTGGCTTCTACCTGGCTTCTCTTGCTACGAACCCCTCCTATGCCAGCCCTCTGTTCCCTCCTACCTTAGAAGCTTCTGAAAGAGGGGGGACTAAACCAAGCTTGTGTCATGGGTGAGTCAGCTCAGTTGGCTGGTGAGGACTGAAATAGAATTGAGAAGTGTGATAACCACTCAGGACTGGAACTTTAAGGGAAAAACCTTCCCAATGAATAGAACTTGGAGGAGTAAACCTGAGCACCTTGTGTGGAAAGAGAAGTGATTTGAAGTGATGATACAAACACATGGGCAGTGGAAAATGACTGGCCTGCTTAATCTGGGGCATGTTAAATGAGAATCCTGAAGACAAGAGGTTCTCAGGAAGAGAGAGCCGCATAAACTATCAGGAGTGGGCAGGAAGCATGGAGGGCTTGTTAATACTCATCAATATCCTAGCCCTCCATAGAAGAGACCTAGATAACTAACTACTAGATCAAGTGACTTGGCCAGTAAACATCGACCACCCTAACACTGGCACAATGGATGCAGGCGTGAGTAGGCTGGTGGCACGGAGAGAGGCTATACCTTGGTCAAATTGCATGGATTCTTATTCACCAAGCCTGATCCGTCCACTGCCTTTACCAAATCCCAGTCTACTAACAACAGAGACCAACTCCAAAATGGCCTATAGTATCAACCTGTGAAAAGACTAGCCAACTCCTTAGTGGTTAATTGATTATAAAATATAGAGTTCCATCTATTCTGGCAAAGATTGCCATTCATAATAACTGAAATTTTTTGTGGTATGAATTTTCCTTTCCTACGAGTGGGGCTTAGCTAGATTACTAATTGGAAAGCTTACAGAATATTTGGACATAGGTATGTGAATCCACGTAAGGTAACATGAGACAAAAGACAAAGTGACATACCTCATAGCAAAGTAGGTGTGACATTAGTCTAGTCTCATGGAATCCCTTGGTCCTGTCCCATACCTCTGCTTCCAGAAGTTTTAGCAGTTGTATATCTTGTTGCACAAACATGAGACACCAGCATGCAGAGGACACTTTTGGAAATGCCTTATATCCCCTTAATCAAAAAGCATAGCTAGTGCAGTATTCCCTAAAGAAAAACACAGGAGTCCTAGAACTAGAGTGAAAGTAGGAATAATCCATTTAGTCATCACCTCTGAGACTCAGGGAATTTGAGAGTCTTGTTCTGACACCTCTGGGCCATGATTACCAGAGGGAGAATATTTCTACTAGGGAACATAGCAAGAGTCACATAAAACTTCACTATTGACAGCTGTTCAGTCATTTGAAGTTCCTTGTGCCATGAGAAGACACACAAGGAAGGGGGTATACAGGATCCTGGTTACCCAGAAGAGGAAAGACTGCTCTTGCATGGGTGGTAAATAATGCAGCACTCACATGGGATGCTTGGTACCCCTTAGTATTCTGTTGCCCAGTTTTGATAATAAATTGATAATTTCAGTGACTGTAGCTGGGGAAAGGGCATGTATCTGTCCATCATTGAAGGTCTGAGTTCCTTTAGCAGATCAGTCACTGAAGCATCAGCTGAGGGTAAGGGAAATTCGAATGGGTGGTGATGGGGGCTTTGACCAACTTTGCTGGTGCTGCTTATGGTTCATCCTATGGCCATGCCATGAACTTCCTTCAGGAACAGTGGGATGCTCCCAGAACACAACAGGAGATTTATATGGCTGTGAATGGCCTGAGTTATGGCCTGTGATGGCCAGATGTAAAATCTTTCTCCAGATGTGATGTTCAGGTATAAGTTACATTTCAGGGCTGAAGATCTAAACTCAACTCCTGGAAGTTTTTGCAACTGACATAGCTAAACCGACCCCCTCTCTAGAACTTGTCCTCAGTTAAACTTGGCCCAAGGTTACTTCCCTGCCATTTCCCTGAAACAATTGGGGACAGTCACTGTGGAGATCTAAAAGCTCTCCTGACTTTCCTCAGCGGGAGACAGAGTGAAAAGGTATCTCTCATGGCATCCGCTGGGGCTTCAGCTTCTCCATCCATCACAGTTAGTGCAATTCCTCCCTCTGCTCACTTCTGATTCTTTCACTTCTCTGTAGGTATTCATTTCAAGAGTACCCTCAAAATACATTTGTAAGTAAATCTGTCCCTCAGAATCTGTGTTCTGAGAAGCCCAACCTTGAAACATCATTTGAAAAGTTTAGGTTGGCCTATTAGGTCATAAATCTTGTTATTTCCAGTGAAGTTTAATCCTTATATGTGTGTGTGTGTGTGTGTGTGTGTATGTGTATTCCCAGACATGTGTGTTTTTAAATCCAAGGGTATTTTCTCCCCCTTATTAGAATGTATCTTTAACTTGAGAAACATGATTAATTAGGCAGAAACTAAATTTCCAGAAAACTTCTTTGAAGGGTCTTTTGGAAAGAAATACTTGGAGGTCCAAGATCAGCATTGAATCTGGCAGTGACTTTGAGGCCAAGAATCTTATGAAATGTGAACAACCTTGAAAATGATTGAAAAATATCTTCAGATTTATCTTTTGCGCAAATAATTAGTGTGAAAAATTTTAATTACTACAAAATTACCCTTAAATATTGGCTGTCGTTCCTTATAAACATACCATTTTATACTCGTATGAAGAACAAGGAGGGCCCCTTCCTTTATGACCTGTTTTGTAGCTTGCATATAAAATCTCACAGCAATCCAAGGATTTAGGTCAGGCAGTATTAGTATTCCTAGTGTCATGTGGTAAGCTGGGCTGAGGAGATGTAAGTTTCTCAAGTATACACAGCTAGAAAGTGATAACAAGATGACTCATAGCTCTGAGGCATGTAACTTCCTTTTCAAGTACTTTACTGTTACCTCAGTTAAAAATGAAAGAAAACATGAATCAAGTCAGCATTAAAAACTATGCTACATTGTGAATGTTTATATTTACAGATAATATATTTCCCATGGCAAAACTCTAAAGAAAACTAGCACACCACATGAACTAGGAGATACCATTTTATGACATTTGCCGGTAACATACAAATTACTTGTACCCACCTTTTATGGTTAAGCGCTCTGCCCTGGTCAAATAGCCTTTCTAAGTTCCACCCTCTACCACCAGCCTATTAAATTTCAGACTCTGATCCAATTCTAGTGCCCTTTCGGTAACTTTCTATGGCTTTCTTCTCTGAATTAAGCTTGGGTTTTCATTTCTGACCTCCACTTCCCCTTTTCTCTTAAGCTCATTTTCTTAAAAGAGGATTTATTTATTATTGGGATTGTGTTTTCTTTCATCCAGTGCATTCCCCACCCCACCCCCCACCTTCTAAGAAAAGGAATCCTTCAACTTCTTTCTCTTCCTGACCTCCCCACTTTTTTGCTCAAGTACACACACACACTTTCCTAGTTGGGTAAGTTTATTCCTTTGAATGGCTTTGGCTATGATGAATTTTACTTAAGGCATTAATAATTCTTGACAAGGGATTCTTTTGTGTTTAAGCTTTGAAAGGAAAACTTACTCTCCATAATTGCCCCATTCTTAACTGTATTATAGATTGAAAGCAGCAGAAGCTGATAACGGTTTCACCCCAAATATACAGACTTCAAATCTGTCTGTTCTTCCTGCAGAATTTAGCTTTCCCTATATGTAAAGAAGTTTTCAGTGAAATTAAGCTTGGGGAGGGATGAGAAAAAGGGGAACAAAGACAGCTTAGAGTTGGATTTTAGGTGTTGGGAATCAAATATAGACTTTTCCTTATACTTAAATAGTAAAGTAAATAATTTGAAATAAATATTACGTATGAATTGAATTATAAAAATCTAAAAGCGACACTTGCATTTTGCACTTGTGGGTGTTAATAAATATTAGAGCATGATGATGGTGAAAATTATTTCACTATCTCAGAGCACAGAAAGACATTGTCTTTGCTTTAAGGCACCATTTAGTGAAATGTTTCTCAACTTTTGGGACTGGCAGAGGTAATTCAATGTAGAGATAAAGATATATACCCATTAATCAACCAATAAAACAAACAAGCCTTTCTGAGAAATCTGCAAGAATTTTGAGAATGGAAGATAGGGAAGGGAAGAAACAACTGAAAGAAAAGTCTGAACAACGAGGTTGGTCTACGCCTGGCGGCTCTAACGTTAAGTGACAGTAACAGTTTCTCTCCTCATTTTTTCTACCTCAAGAGCATTCTGAAGTGATGAAGTGATGCTATGCGCGTTTCCACAGAGCCTTTCAGTGGCTCACCAACAGTGTCTATTTCCCGTCTCTCAGAAATGTCCGGAAGTAGGAGAGGCTAAAAGACAGGACTGACAGGAAAATACCAATTTATAAGTATAAAATTCGCCGATTTTTAGTCATTGAGCAAAACAAATAACTCAGGTATATATATAAATAACTCAGGCCTACAGGTAGCCAAGGAATGGAGACAAAGCATTTCGGCTTGTTTTAGATGGAATTAACATTACAGTGGTTAACCAGCATTCAAGCTTTAGTAAGCCATCGACAAATACTCAAAACTCAAGCTCGTTCCACAAGCTTAATGTAACATCTGTTTTTCTTAATTTTTTGTCAGGCTTTATCTGATACCATTTTCTTGTAATAATACCTCCTTATGCATGTCCTTACACATTCCTGATTACTCTAATACAAATAGGTATTGAATCACTGAATACAGAACCATTGTGACTGGGGAAAGGCAGGTGTAGGCTTTGTAAACTCTGATCACAGGGAGGATCTCATCAACTAATCCATAATTGTTTTCTGTATTTCCTTATCTTTTCAAACGAGTCCCTTGACATCAACAGACACGATTTTATGATTGCTCAGTTAAGTGTTAACTTTGGATCATGGCTATGTGGGCCCCATCTTTGGCACTTTTTAAGTGGAGTGTTTTTCATTTAAATATTAAAACAAATCTTTTTCTACGGAAAGTTTGCAAAGAAATGAACACCTTGTAAATGTGGGGGACTATGGTGATGATGGGAGGGTGAAGTGGGGGTTGGGGAAGTAGACATTGTTTTAAAATAAACAATAATGTAAATAGATAAATAAATCAATGAAAAAAGAAGTGAACACCTGTAGACCATCAAGAAACTATATGTTTATAAATAGGGTGGTTTATTCTTTAGAAAATGGTGACTTCTTGAAGATTTCTTACTTCTTTCTTAATTTCAGAGTCTAAAAAGAGCATGTGAGCTGAGTCTAAAAAAAGCATGTGAACTTTTCTCTATTGTGAAACAGTAAACGGTCATTGTATACTGGATAAAACCAGGCTTAGGGAAATAGATAAGCTACAGATTAAATTCCTGTATCTTCACTTAATGAACTGTGAGACTGGCGGGGTTTAGTTTTGTCTCCAGAAGCCTTAGTATCTTTACTTGTAAAGTTGAGATATCCCTGTTAGTTATTACAATAAAAGCCTCTTGAACCCAGTTATTTTTTGAGACATTCACACCACCACCACCACAGTGAAGCAATGACTGATTTTTATGAATTACCAGTGACTATGGTCTTTCCTGGGTCTCCTTATCCCCCTTTGCAATATTTTCCTGCACAATAGCCTGAGGTTATGTGTCAAACATGTATCTGCTGTTTACATTGTCTACTAATTTTGTTGAGATGGTGCATTTGTTTCTCTTGATGGTGGGTTTTCACTTTGGCCACCAGGAGGTGCCAGTGATCTACACATCTGTTAAAACCCAACTGGCTTTTCTTCAGGGGTAGTTTCTTTTCCTCTTGATGGCCATTATCTATTCAAGAGAAGCAAGATTATTGAACTCTCTAATTTTGATAAAAATACTTTCTTATGAGAAATTTTTTTAAAAAGTCCAGTCATTTATCTAAATAATCATAGAATACTTAGTACTACTCTCTCTCTAGCAAGTATTAGAGCTCTATATAGATAATTAGATCAAACATCTCATCTATATTTCACTTGACTCAATGAAAGTTCATTCACTACAACTTTATCTCCTTCTGGTCTCATCTGTGCCTATTCAACTCATCACTTTCTCAACTGAACAGATGGTCTACACTTCCTCAGAGCTCCTCTCTTGTTTTCCCCAACCAAATTACAATAACCAATGTTCTTCATGGATTCTTGAATTATGTGCTTTTACTCTGATTTCTTCTGTTTTAAATGACCTGTATAATTCATCATTTCATGCTCATTTACCTCATATAAAACCTGATTCAAGTATTCTCTTCATGAAAACATGACTGAATTAAGGTCTATGAATGTTGCTCTACTACTAAGCGCTTATTATCCATCTCCAAATACTCATCGTCAGCTATTTTGACACACTCACTGAATTTTACTTTGCACTTTTCTTAAGTATTTTCATATACCTAAGTTGTCTTTCCCTGATATATAAATTCATAAATGTCATTAAGTTTGTCTTTTTCTCTCCTAATTTTCTTGTGATGTGAGCAATACCTTCAAGCTTGTTCTTCTCATCACCGGGACTTTTTATTAGAGAATAAGTGAATGAATCACAGCAAATTTTTTAGCACCTGTTATTTTAAGCACATGACTAGAATCCCTCACTCCCTTCCTCCCTTCCTCTTTCCTCCCTCCTTCCCTTTGCTTCCTTCCTTCCCACCTTTATTTCTCATTCCACATTGCATTACTCTCTTAGGTTAATAATATAACATGTGTTTCTTTCCATGTAGAGCTCAGAAAGATAATAAGTAACATATGCATGCCTAAGTAATTATTGAGGAGACAGATTTTACAAAAGTAGGGAAGATATGCATAGTAGGCAGAATAATGGCCCCCAAAGAAATTCACATAATAAGCCATGAATAAGCTATCTTTTATGGAAAAAGAAACTCTATATGATTAAAATAAGGATCATGAAATGGGGAAAGCTCAATTTAATCATAAAGACCTTTATAAAAAGGAACAGGATGGTCAGAGTGTGAAAAGGACATGATAATGGAAGCAGAGGCTGGAGTGAGGGTGGGGCCATGACCCAAGGAAAGAAGGCATCTTCTTTAAGTTGGAAAATACAAGGAATGGATTCTCCATTAGAGATGCATGAAGAAATTCAGTTCAACTGATCCTTTGATTTCAGCCTAAACATCCATTTTGGATCTCCAGAACTGTAGAAAACTTAATATGTTCATTCTAGGTTGCTAAATTTGTGTTATAGAAGCAAAAAGGAACTCATCTGATGCTTAATTTCAGGTTTCTGACTTGTAAAATAAAATTTGCTACCTAATTTGACTCATTAGTATTACTTCCCAGAGATCATAACTGATGTACACTAACACATGTATGCATCCTATTGTACAAATAATACCATGGTATTAAAAGTGCTTCATAACTTTTTATTGTCAGAATATACTGTAGAATCTTTTTTCATGTTAATAAATTATTATCTCTTTTCCTTTTAGAATTGTAAATTATTCTGTAATATGGCTACAACATGACTTTACTGAACACTTTTCCTGTTAATCATTGCGATGGTTTTCAATTTTCAAATGATTAATAAAATACTTCCATGAACATTCTATGTCACTGAGAATTTGAGAAAATGTAATTAAGGGAAAAATTATTAGAGGTGGATTTGGACATTTACAAGTACAAGATGACAATATGCATTAACATTTAAACTATTTTGCAGTGTGCATGCCTTACTGGTTTAGATTATATTCTCTTTCTTCTTGCTGGGAAATCCAAGGAACAGTCAGCAAAAGTACAACTTGATCACAATGGTGATCTTAGTGCTGGAAGTATTAATGGGAAGATGAAGTACAGAGGGCAAACTTTGTCATTCCGAGCTTGATAGGTGGACAGTTGGCCAACTCACTGATGATATAATGTAATATATGTGTGTGTATATTTTTACACTATTTTATTTATTTATATACTTTACCTGTAATATTATTGATATTTACAATCTTATTCAGTTGACAAACTATGATTCTCTTAAAGATGAACGTACTATTGGGGAGAATGTAAATAACTCCCCCTCCACTTCACAGCTGGAAAAGTGGTCAAGTTGAACCAAACGCAGGCCTGATGTCATTTACAGCCCAACTCTTTGCTCTTTCTTCACATGCTCCAAATTGGTTTCAAGTTGGGCTTATCTATTAAATGATGATTAGGTATCTTCTTCTAGTAGACTAAAATGCCAACAATGCCAGGTGTCGGAGTCAGACAGACATTTGATCCTGCAAGTGTGTGTAGGCCCATCCACAGTTCTGATGCTTTCATGACAGTTCTGTCACTGTTTCAATCTAGGTCCCCTTGGACCTATTTGTGCCTCTTCTTTTGCTTTTTCCTTCCTTCCCTTCCCTTTTCTTCCTTCTTTCCCTTGCTTCTTTCTCTCTACATATCTCTCTGTATTATCAGCATGTCTTCACTGTTAGTAGCAACCTAACTTTCTTGCCAGTAAAAATCACATTAAGAAGCATATATCACCCCTACATTTCCCTCCCATTTTGGCATTAGCTACATAATCCTCAGCATTTTATAACAATCTAGTATATCCTGAATTAGTTTGGCAGTTAATACCCTGAAGTATCTGAGTAACTGCTCTCCACAGGGCTTATGTAAAAAGTAGAATAAACCCAATATATTCGTGGAGAAAACTAAGGGGATTTATTCTGAATAAAAAGCTCTCTTTGGATATTATAACTTTTTAGGAAGGGTCTCAGATAGAATATTCTGCCTTTGCTGTACTGCATGGGATAGATGACTCCCTTCAAAATCTGTATCATTGTCCAATCTTGATTTATTCTCAGTCTAGCAATCCTTTGTGCTCAGCTGATTAGACAGTTGTGTCTTCTTATAGGTGGATTCCAACCAACAATTCTTTTTGTCCTCATACCAGAACAACTTGCCCTCTTATTTCTCTTTATGTTGCAATTTTAAAGTTTGGGATTCTGGCTTCAGACATATCTGGACTAAATCTTGCCTCTGATGTTCATTGGCCATTTTTTTCAACCCGACTTTTCACTCAAGTAACCCAGGATTCTTAACCTTGACTACATGAGATACTTTCAACTCCCAGCATTCTGAGGACGGTGGAGGAAATTTCTCTGAGACAGTAAAAGTTGTTCTTAGCTATCTCATATGCAGAAAAGGGTATTGAACCATGTCCAAAATATGACCAGATAAAGAATGTGTTGTCAGCCACCTTCCACTACCGTTGCATGTACATTAATGTATTTCTTCATCCTCACCCTCATACTCTGATCTATAAAAAGATATAAAGATATCAAGACTATAGTATAGAGAACCAAACCTTAAATAGCTCATTAACATACATGTTTTCATTGGCAGCTATTATTAAATTCACCTTATCTGTAAGACTGGCCTTCCATAAAGAGGTAGGATAAGCACATTTATGGTAACCATTTGGGACAAATGAAGCTCTAATTACATTTGGCCTACCACATGCATTCTTTCACATCCCAGATCTGACATCTTTTATAGCTCATGGGGGTAACATCTTTCTTAGGTTGCAAATACATGAAAGAAAACTTGAACTAATGATGCATGACCACCCTCAAAAAAACAAAAACCCCTCTCTATTTGAGTTGTAGACATCTATATGAATATGCCAATAATTATAAGGTCGATTTATTATAAATCATTTCATACATGTGGACAGAGGAATATTTTGAAGGTAATGCATACGGAAAACAGATGCAAAAAAATGAGGATATTTGGGCCTTATAAAAGCTTATGAATTATTAACTCCAGTAACCTGTCCATGAACCTAGAATGCAAGGAATGAGAGTAACAATATTTATTATGTATTCAGCTTGTTCCAGATACACTTCAATGTATGTGATCTTCACAAATTTTGGGAAGTAGCCACACTCATCATCATATCCCCAAGTTGTAGACAGGAAAATTGAGGGTCAAGTTAAGTAACTTCATCACTATCACACAGGTGGTGTCTCTAAGAGTCAAATGCTGAAGCACTGAACTGTGACCCTGAATTCAAAGGGAAGAAGAGGAAAAGTCTGGATGCTAACAAGTTGATAGAGTGAGGCGAGAGAAACCTATAACAGCACACTTTTCTTATTCAGAACACAGCCTAGTTCAAGGTAAAATGTTTCTATGACAAATGTGCAATTTTAAGAACAAAGGCAATGTGGGATTAAGGAGAATGATTTAATAGAGGAACTAAGATTTCACAACATCAAGAGACTGACCACATCTTATAAATAACAGGATAGAGAATCTACCAAAAACACATACTGGCGTACCAGAAAGGATGCTAAAGAGCTCTGAGCTGGGATGTGAGTGAATGCAAGAGAGAAAGCAATTTCAGGGAGACACATGGAGCCAGCTGTACACAGGATGTCCATGATTAGAGCTGATTCCAATGTGTATTAGAAAAAGTTCACTCCTTCCAGCAAAAGGACATACCAGAGCCAGCTCTTGATTAGGCAGGGAACAGTGGTGGCTTTGGTGGATTATCCAGGTCTCTGCTGTGCTTTGTCTTTTTTTATTATTTTCTTTGTCTTTCCCCTAACAAAGGATCTGGCTGAAAAAGGAAAATTCAAGTTGCAAGATAATAGCTTTTTAGAGAGCAAACATCATTAAGTGAACCCAGTGCCCACCCATCATGAGAGAAAGGGTAATGTGGGGTAGGAGTTTATTTTTACTTTAGTTTTCTTATTGAAATAACATTGCATTATAACATATAAGTTTCGGGTGTTCGTTGTTGAAACCAATATGTGGCTATACCACATTAACTTCACTGCTAAGTATCTAAATCTCTCCTTCCTAACATTGTCCCCTTTTTCTGGTTTATGCACTCCCTTTTACTCTTCCTTTCTGGTAACCACTAATTGGTCTTATATTCCCAAACTTTTTTGTTGTTGTTGCTGTTGTTTTATTTAGTTCATCTGTTTGTTTGTTTCCTTATATTCCACATATGAGTGAAATTATACAAAATTTTTCTTTCGCCTTCTGACTTCTTTTGCTTAGCATAATCCTCTGAAATCCCATCTATGTCAAAAAAATGTCAAGATTTCATCTTAAAGCTGAGTCCTATTCCATCGTGTGTGTTCCGCATCTTCATGCAATTCTCTGTAGATGGGCGCTTGGCTCGCTTTTCCGTGTCCTGGCTTTTATAAATAAATAATGCTGCAATTTTCAGAATAGTACTCTTATATTTTTGGATAAATACCTAGAAGTGGAATTGCTGTATCATATGCTAGATGTATTTTTAATTTTTGATTACTCTTGAAGCTGTTGTCCATAGTGGCTTTACCAATCTGCATGGCCACTGAAGAGCACGAGGGGTTCCTTCTCTCCACACTGTTACCAACACTTGTTTCTGGTCTTCTTAGATTGGTCATTCCCACAGATGTTAGGTAATTGCTCCTTGTGGTTTTGATTGTCTTTCCCTGATGATAAGTGATGAGAAACATTTTTTCCTATACCCATTGACCATATCTTCTCTAGAGAAGTGTCTACTTAGGTTTTCTTCCCATTTTTGATTGGGCTGTTGCTTTTGTTATTATTAAGTTATATGAGCTGTTTACATATTTGAATATTAACTCCCTGTTGGATCTATGATGTACAAAACTGCTCTCTCATTCAGTGGGATGTCTTTTCATTTTGAAGCAAGTTTCTTTCACTGTGCAGAAACCTTTTAACTTGATCTAGCCCCTGTTGTTTATTTTTGCTTTTACTTTCTTTGCCATTAGAGACAAGTCCCCAGAGATATCACTGAAGACACTATTGTATGAAGTTTTGCATGTTTTCTCTTTTGTAGTGTATGGTTTCAGTCTTTCACCTAGGTATTTAAGCTATTTTGAGCTAATTTTTGAACATAGAATGAGATCATCAACTTTCATTCTTTTGCTTGTGATTGTCCAGTTTTCCCAACACCATTTACTGTTTTTCTATCGGATGTGTCAAAGTATGCTCCTCCATCATGAGTTAACCCTTATGTGGATTGATTTCTGTATTCTCATTTCTATTTCATTGATCTGTGTATCTATTTTTATTCCAGTGCCACAATGTTTTTACTAATATTGATTTGTAGCATGGCTTGATTTCAGGAATTATGATACCACCACTCTTATTTGTTCTCAGAGCTGTTTTGACTACAGGTCTTTTTGTGGTTCCATACAAATCACAGTAATGATTTTTCTACTTCCTTGAAAAAAATACCTTTGGAATTCAGATAGGAATTTCATAGAATCTGTATACTACTCTGCATAAGGTAGATATTTTATCAACGTTAATTATTCTAATTTATAAGCATATCATTTCATTTTTCTTTGTGTCTTCCATTTCTGTTAACAGTGTCTTAAAAGTTTTCAATGCACAGTCTTTTGCCTCTTTTGCTAGGTTTATTACTAAGTACTAATTTCTTTTTTGGTGTAACTGAATGTGACTATTTTCTATTGGGATAAGTATATATAGGTACACATTGTAAGTTATTTCATCTTCTCCATGCCTTTTTTTTTCTCCTGCCCTTTGTCTTTCTCTCCTTCTCCTCATTCCTTTATTATTTTTTTCTCTTCTCTTAGTCCTCAGATTTTACTAAGTACCAGCAATAAAGCAGGATTTGTACTACCTTTGAAAAGGTAAATAATGACCCATATGTAGTAGCTCACCAAATGAGACATAAGAAATACAGATGAATGAATGTTAGCGCAAAAGTGTGTTTACTGCTACGATTAAAATAGTTCTGATGATTCAGAACTACTGCAAAATCTTATGTGTGGGAAGTCAGAGGATATTAAGATTTTGCTGAGCCTGTACTAAACGCCTCCTCTTTGGAATAAATATTGGCAAGAAAGCAATTGGATTGTTTCTATGTATGGTACACTCATAATCTTATTTATTTCTATAGACAGATTGTGATGTGATGAAAATTACAAACTAATGTGTTAGTTTGGTGAGAATTTCCAGTGAGACTTTTAGAATGCAGTGAGTTAAATTTTAATATGGAATTGAATAATGAAAATTGCTCTTCAAGAAGTGGCTACAAATATAAAAATAAAATTTGAAGTATACTAAGATATCAAACGCTATCATAAATATGCCTACTAAACACAACCGTCTGTGGACATTATTTTCCCAGAGAGAATATAAAAAATTCTTTCATATATTTTATTTTATTTGGAAAAAAGTTTCTCATGATTTTTATAATGCTTTATATGGGAAGCTGTGTTTAATTTTAATGCTAAGGAAGGGATCATATGAAGCAATAACTGTCTCTGTGGGTACTATCGAGGAATAATAATAGCCAACATTCATGTTTATTATGTGTAAAATCTAGGAACCACCTATCTTTATAAATGTTGCAAAATGGTTTCAAAAGCCTCGGAACTAAGTGCTACTATTTCTTTATTTTCAGATGTCAAATAAACAAAATGAAGTAAAATACTTTGACCAAGTATTTTATACAGTGAGTGGCAGTGGTGGAATTTGAGCCACACTGCCTAAATGCATTGGCTGTTCCCTAACTCTTAGATTTAAACATGGATTACATCATTCCCCAGAGCCAGGCTTTTCAAAGTGTGGTCTCTGTGCAGCATCATCGCCACCCATTGAGAGACTGATACAGTGCAGAACCTCAGACCCAGGCTAGACCCACTCAGGTGGAAGTACATTTTAATAAGATGAGGCCCTGCACATTCAAGCCTGTACATAAGAGCAGAGCATAACACTGATATGTTTGCCCTGGATTGTGAAATGTCTCCACTGAGAGATAGCAATCTTATTTGGAAAAACTCTAAAGACGTTTTCAAGTCTAACTCCATGCTTTTCCAAACTTTTGCTAGGCTATCACCCCATGCTGTTCTGGAGTCCCTGTAGGGATCTTTATTCTTCACTCCATTTGGAAAGTGCTGTCTGGAAATGGCCCTGTGTCTACTCCTATATGAGTTTCAAGACAAACTGAATGGCAACAAAATCAGAAAGCTTAGCAGCAGACTTCACTGGTAGAGTGAGTCAGTGAATAACTATAAGCAACTATAATGTTTACACAGCCTTTAGAGTTTATTATAACAATTTAACACGTGTGCACACACACATGCACAGAAAGAACGTTTGATTAACTTGCAGTTGAAATGCTTCTATTGAAATGCTTCTATTCCAAGCATTGGAATATTTGCAGAGGACTACAAAGTTTCATAGGTATCTGTAAAGTCCTAGCTTTGCCTTGAATCCCTTCATTGCTCTCCATAAATGAGCTCATTGGGGGGAATTTATGTGGCTATGGGCTTCATGGAATGATTTCCAAACGCAAAGGAAAGATGAAGTCAAAGAGAAGACATTAATATCTGCCAGGTGGACGCTTCAAATATTATAAACATTGTCAATTTTCAGATCTTAGAACCTTAGATCAAAATTCAGACAAACTGTAGGGTATGCCTTGAATGAGTACATGCATTAAATGGCATAAAAAATAGTGTTGTACTCAAAGAAGTAATGTTTCAGGCTTTTCCCACAGGGGGAGAAAGGTAGACAAAGAAGGCAAAAGGGAAATTATTTTTTGCCAGTTAGTAAAATGACTTCTTAAAGATATTAACTAGGTAATTTATCTACTGGTGTTATTTAATATATTTTTTTATTTAAGGGGAGGTCCATTATCACCAAGCCTATTCTGAGTGAGCCTTCAAGGCCAGAGGTTAACAGACAAGACAGCCTTGAGCCCTAGCTCCATCTCTTAGTAAATGCATGGCTTTCTTGGGCTACTTAATATCTCTAAGCTTCCATTCCATCATCTGTAAAAATGAGAGCAAATACCTCTTATGTTTATTGTGAGCCTTAAATGAAATTCAGTACACTGTGACTGGCATATAGTATGCCCTCATTAAATTCAGTCCTTCAATCCTTCTACATCAACATGGTGGCAAACCCAAGCACTAAAATAGCAAGCCACACAACATTAGCAGAGATCTTCGCCATTACTGACATAATCGCACAAGCCATTGCAAAATTGTTCTGGAAGCTTCTAGTACCTACTGACTAGTATTTTGTTAGAATTAGCTCAGGCAAATGAAATAATCTCAGGCTCCACATATAGTGCAGAAGGGGAAGCAACATAGGTGAAAGGCAGAGAGCATATCTGGATACAGTCTTTACATGGAAGCCCTGGCAATTTCTAGAAAAGAAATTGCCTTGTTTATGGGGTTAGGCCTCTGTGTTATGCTCATATAACACAGGAAGCATAGGTTTGGGCCACAACATTTATGTAATTTAAAGACGATATAGGGCCACTTAGGACTGCATTTTAGATGTGCGGGAAGGAAGAAACAACTGATCTCTGACTGTCCCCTACTTACTCATAGAAAAGGAACATTTTTTTGGGAGGTGGAGGGGCCCTACTTAGTGGCGCTGTGGGTTGGGACACAACACTGCAAGCTAGCCACAGTCGCTTCAGTACAAGTTCGATCCCTGGCCCCGGAGGTAATCCACATACCTTGACAGACCTCTCCTTGTCTCACTCACTGCTCCCTCAGCAGTGTATTTCATTGATCTGCCTGTTCTGCTCCCCACTCTGTCTCTGGTGAATCCTCTCACCACTCCTGCACCTCTGGCCTATGCCCCAATTCTGTATGCATAACTAAATCTTAGAAAAAGAACATTTTTTAATGTCTGTTTTTTTTCCCAAAGATGTAATACAGTAGCTACCTCACTTTTTTCTGTTATTTTTATGGATTTTTTTTTTCAATAGAAATGAGGACAGGAAGAATGCCCTTATGAACCTCCTCTCTGTCAAAGGACTTCTAGGGATTTTTAGCATGTGGAGGAAGATCAGAAAGTCCTCGTGGAACTTCTGCCAAACTCTGAGGTCAGACACTCTTTCTACTCTTCCCCCGGGTCTCATCTGTTCTTATCAAGCATTCAGAGGTGGCAGCAACCACTTCTCTAGTTCAGAAAAAGAAGCCGGAAGCATGGGCAAAGCAAACTAACACTGGGGATCTTAGGTGCCAATCACGTCAGTTATTCTGTCTTTGACCGTCAAAGAGCCTCAGTCTGTTGTGGTGGCAGGTGTTGAGGCTGTGACTTGGTGGGTGCTCTGGGGAGGAGAGTTTATGTCCAGTACATTTTGCAGAGTTGGATGGTTGGCATTCAGGAGTTAGGGGAAGGTGCTGGGTCAATGGTGCCAACCCTTTGGCCTTCCTTAGTTCTGTCCTTCAAGCCTAGTTCCATTCATTCCGCGTGTTGCGTGCCTGCATGGCTAACAAAACCGAAGCTCCTGGCTCAGTGCATTGAGGCTTCTTGGAGGGCAGACAAAGCATTTTGAAGAGTTAAATGTAAATGAATCAGGAACACATGGATTCAATTTCCCTGGAAATTCACATGTGCTTGGAAATGAAGGGGGGCAGTGTCTGGCCAAATGTGCTTTGATTTATCTGACCCCAAAATAGACCCCTCCCCATTCCTTTCCTCCTCTCAAAATCATTCAAAATTTTGCTTAATGCCAAACCATGGCTGAGTTCTTGAGACCCTTGAAACCTGGATTGGTTTGAGTTCCTAGAATGCTCTAAAAAGGGCATTCAGGGAGCCTTATCCCACGCCTCACCCCTGTCCAGCTCCCCAACTAAAGAATATCACATGGTTTTCTTTTATTTAATGGGGTTAAATTAAGGCAGGGATGTGATGATGTTAGTTCAATTGCAAAGTTAACCACCTACTGCAATCCACGGAAGTCTTTGCTTCCTGCAACAAACATACTCAGTCACAGGATGTGACCTTGGAAGTCATTCCTGCTGGTAATATATCAGATTTTCTTTTCTTTCTTTCTTTCTTTTTAAATTCTACTTGCCTAAAGGGGCAAATCCATACAACCATCATCATCAGCAGCGTGATTATATACCTGGCATTTGTTGTTGATATTTGAATTTCAGAGAGCCTTTTCACACATACAATAGCCTTAACTTTCCCTTACATGGTACATTCACGATGGAATTGTCTAGAACCTACTTTGAGATGATAGTCAGGGAGATACCACCTTAATGGCGGGTGTGAGGTCTGAACACTGTTAAACCTTGTGAGTCTCCGACGTTTGGTTAAAATGCTTTAGGTGGGTATAGGGAGCAATGCTGAGGGGGTCCTCAGTGGATGGTTGGTGCTGAGGTGGTGGTAATGTGTGGTAATGTACATCTGAAAAGGTGTGAACCTGCACCCTTAAATCATAAACACTGTGTAAACCAAAGTTACTTCAATAAAAAAAAATGCCAATTAAAAAACAAAAGTGCATTAAGTACATAAGCATATAGTTAAGCTGTAATTTAATTAGTGACTATTGCTACATTAGATCTATACATTAAAAAGATTAAAAATTTCAAAGATTAATAGAAAATAAGTATTTTGCTCCTATGGGTACATAAGGAGAAAGAGAGAAAAATAAATTAAAAAAAAATAAGAAAACAAGACAAGTGGACATTGACTTCACCATTCAAAATATAAGCCACAGATGCTTTGATATTGTGCTCATATTGGTTGTAAGTTTTGTTCTGCTTCCCAGCAGCTAGAGAAAGAGTAAAACATGATTTAGGATGTGACTTAGAAGCAGGGCCAGCTACATAATTTGTTGGCCCCAGTGCAAAATGAAAATGTGGGACCCCTTATTGAAAAAGCAGGAAAATGCCACAAAATGTAATAAAACATAAAATATTTTCCTTTCTTCCACACTCTCACTCTAGACCTTTCTTGATGCTTTGCATCGGCTCCTACAGCCATTTCTGTACTGGAGGTGGAGCACACCCTCATTAGGGGCCTCTCCAGTGACTGGCTCACCTGTTGCAGGGTTCTGCAGCTGACGTGTATATATATAATTATGTTCCATGTACTATGCCTGACACATAGTAAGTTCCAAGTAAGTAGTAACCCTCTTCGGTGCATGAAAAGATAATAGGGCATATTAAATGTCTTCATTATTTGTTTTGAATGACTCAAAGAAGTTTAAGAAAATAGAAAAAAAAAAAAGTAAATGGAAACTCTATTTGACAATACCTGGGATTTTTTTGGAACCCAATTAGAAGTTGGGTTCCTACATCATCCTGAGCCTTTTTTTTTTTTTTTTTTTAAAAAAGGGCCCCCCCCGGTTGTTGAAGAAGTTTAAA
>NW_004567110.1:12953000-12956376 GCF_000260355.1 Condylura cristata | reverse complement strand
CAGAACTAAGAAGCTAAAAGCCACTTCAGCATGAGTTCGATCCCCACCCTGGAGGTGACCCAGAGAGGTCTGTTGCAGCAGACCTCTCCTGACCCACCTGCTGCTCCCCTCAGCAGTGTACCTCATCGATCTGCCTGTTGTGCTCCCCACTCTGTCTCTGGTGAATCCTCTCACTATCCCTGCACCTCTGGCCTGTACCCAAGCTCTGGAAGACAGTTGGCTCTTTCCTCCAAAGGCAACCCCCAAAGTGTTGAAAATCCTTTTCCAGGATGTGATCCACACCTGAATTGGGGATGAGTAGAGGGGTTGCCCCACCCAACATGGGTCCTGGTATTGGGACCATCACTGTCAGGCCCCACCCTGAGATGCCACATGGTCCATACTGCGTGACCCTGGCCCCTTCCATTGCCATGTTAGTAGTCAAACACTTTCATATAATTTGGAGGTAATTTTACTAACAGAGCCTTCTCTGGTGGTACAGTGGGTTAAAATGCAACACTGTGAAGCTCGCCGCAGCCACTTCAGCATGAGTTCGATCCCTGGCCAGGGAGCTGACCCACACAGCACAGCAGACTTCTCCTGGCTCACCTGCTGCTCCCCTCAGCCGTGTACTTCCTCCATCTTCCTGTTCTGCTCCCCACTCTGTCTCTGGTGAATCCTCTCACCGCCCTGCACCTCTGGCTTGTACCCTAGTTCTGTATGCATGAATAAATATTTTTTTTAAATTTTACTATTAACATTCCCTCTACACAGATTCCTTTCTCTTCACTGGCCTCTGTCTACGTTCATCCTCCAAAGGATAACTGTTAAGGCCCTTTGTGATCTCTCCTCTGCCTGTCATTCTTTTCATTCACAATTTGATACTTTCAAGTGCATACAGGATTTCTGTCCTTTCTTCAGATGTTCTCAGATAGAGACAATGGCGTCTCCACTTTGGCCCTAATAGACAACTTTTACCAGCAAAATCTTATTTTTTTTCACCAAATTGTGATTCTTTTACCTGATCTTGTGCCTGTCTCTCTCCTTACTTGGCATCCCTTCTGTATGGTCTGTACCTTGGCAGTTTGACCTATATTCTCTCCTATCATATTCAATTGTAATCATTTGTTCCCTTCCAGGGGTCTTTTACAGACCCTGCATCACTTGACAGGTTGGTTGCCATCCACCATTTTTATGGCCAAAGCTTAAAATAGGGTCCTCACTTATAGTAGATATTCAATGAATGTTGACTTAGTAGACAAACAGGTGAAATAAAACCTGACATAATATTTTTACATTTCTGTAATTATAGGTTTCATCCAGACTGTTAGCAAGTGTCAATCTGTGGAAGGAAAATTAGGATCAAGCTAAGTACTTATCTTCCTTTGGCTCTTCAAATTCTTTTAAAAGAGGAATTAATGGTTCTTTAATACATCAGCATGATAATCCCCTTACCCAGAATGCCAGAGGTCACCTGGAAATTGAAGGTCTTTGCAAGGATTAAAATGTGAGAATAAAGGGACTTTCGTTAAGGTGACTGGGTCACTGCATCCACATCCTTGTTAAATATGCTTTGTGGACCATGACAAGAAAGCATGGTGGGGGGTCATGAGTTGAAAAGATTATGGGGGGGAAGAAAGTCTATTGATGAACTGTAATCAGTTCATCTTATACTTGTCTTCTTCTGATTGCCCTGTTTACATTCTTCACCCCAATAACCTCCATTAGTGATAGACTAAAATCCAGGTCCCAAGATTTTGTGATGCTTATTTTTGCTACATGGATAGTCTGTGAGATCTCTAAACATTGGCAATCCCCAAGTAAGTAAAAAATCCCCAGGGTGTTGAAAAAGAGAGGAGAGAACTTAAAATTTTCTTGAATAATAAAAGATGATATGAAATATATGTTTCTAATTTGGAATTAACCATTTGTCTCTGCCAAAAGGGAAGTTTACCTACAGTCCATGAAGTTCCTCTCCATGGTTATACGGAAGTCTCCCTACAAAGTCACCTAAATCATTTCTCTAATTTACTGGCTTATGATGGTAAACTTGGGGTAGGAGGGAAAGTGATGACATTTTGTAGAGATAATGACCTAGTCTTCTATCTTGGTGAATCTCTGAGTTTAGTCAAAACAGAGAACTGAACCAGAGGCATGAGCACTTTACATAACATGTTCTATTGCTAATCTGAGCTGAAACTGTGAGGTATAGGGACAGAAAGAGTAGCTGCTGGTGACTTTTACTTACAGAGTCTGGCTGAATTCCTTGTTGGATTCCATAAATTCCCGGTATCATCAAACAGAGCTTCCTTTTTTTTTTTCTTTTTCTATTTTTTTTTTTTTAAAGATTTTATTTATTTGTGCATACAGAACTGGGGGACAAGCCAGAGGAGCAGGGGTGGCAAGAGGCTTCACTAAAGACAGAGTGGGGAGCAGAACAGGCAGATTAATGAAGTATACTGCTGAGGGGAGCAGTGGGCGGGCCAGGAGAGGTCTGCCACGCCATGTGGTCTCCTCCAGGGTGGGGATTGAACTCACTCTGAAGCAGCTGTGGCAAACTTGCGTCAGAACCCGTTTCGCCACCAGGGACATGAGCCCTTTCTATTTTCTTCAACTTCTTTGAGTCATTCTAAACAAGTAATAAAGACATTTAATATGTCATATGATTTTTAATATTCTGAAGAGAGTTAACTCTTCCTTGGAACTTACTATGTGTCAGGAACTATACATAGAACTTTATATTTTATATACACATAAGATGAATATAAAAATAGCACAATATATTTTGAAAGTCTACATATAGTACCAATACTATGAAGTCTATTTCATGGATAAAGGAACAAAACATATAAGATATTAAACTACTTGCTCAAAGTCTTCTCTCCAGGAGTTTAGGAGAGAACTCCTAAATAGCAATCGAGTCTTTGATTCTCATAAAAAAATTTTTTCAGAATAGCCACCACCATCAAAATGGGATGTATTGCAGGAAATAAAAAGACAATAAAGAATATAGGGAGAATGGAAAAGAGGAATGAAAAAAAAATAAGCACTTGGAAAAATTAAGCTCTTGGTTTGAGACATAAAACAGGCAAAATTACATAATTGGGAGATAGAAGTGAGGAGAAGGTGCACAGGAAGAAAAGGAAGAAGAAGATGAAGAAATAAGAATGATCCCATGATGGAAACTATTTTGCGTCTGAGTTCTGAGGGGATTACCAAAGCTGAATTTTTGGAAAAAGTGCTCTTTGAATTAGAGAGCAAACAGCCCCCAAAGAAATAAATATCTAAATATCAAGTCACAAAACACTGTCATAACGTAACTTCTACCTTTTCCTCATTGCACTTAGTGAAACAAAACAGGGCTCTTTATAAGTGATTAAAATATATACAGTTAGAG
>NW_004567110.1:12935817-12952125 GCF_000260355.1 Condylura cristata | reverse complement strand
TGAAGCTAGTCACAGCCACTGCAAGGCCAAGTTTGCACACCTGGCCAGGGAGCTGACCCACATGGCGAAGCAGACCTCTCCTGACCTGCCTGCTGTTCCCCTCAGCAGTGTATTTTGGTCAATCTGCCTGTTCTACTCCCTACTCTGTCTCTGGGGAATCCTCTCACCGCCCCCCCCCAACCACCTTCAGCTTGTACCCCAAGCTTGTGTGTGTAAATTAATAAACCACTAAAAAAAAAAAAAAGAATGGTGTTACCAAATTCCGTTTAAGAGATACAGTTTGGTAGGGTGTTCACATATACACGGGAGCTGTCTGTGCTGGGAAAATATGAGGTTTAACAAAGCTAAATGGGTTTTCATTAGTTTCCTTGGTTACTAAATTAGAGAACCCAGAGCCCACGATGAAACTTCACATGCTGGAATTTTCAAATACTTTTGATATCAGCATTTTCTGTCAGTGGAGAAGTTCATGATACTGTGTTTTGGGAACCATAGAATGGGATTGATTTTGCTAGAGAGTCTTCAATGACTTATCCCTGGAAATATTAGTTGCTTTTCAAATATTGCTCAGCTATCTTCTGCCCCCTCTCTCCCTCCTGTGCTTTATTTGAGGCCTGATTTCCACAAGAGAGGAAGTGTGGGATCAGACCCTTAGTGATTTGCTCTGTGAAGATCTTCATTTATTCCCTGGGGATCCAGAAGACCAGGATTATCAGATGTAGCTTTTCTTCAGTGGCGGTTTGACACCTCCTCTTTTAAAGTCATTCTACACAAAAGAAAGGGTTTTATTTGAAATCATTGGCATCCATCGATAACGTGACATCAAGGCACCTCAGTACCCTCCTGAAGTTCAGTTTTCTGGAAAAGAAAGAGTCTCCCTACCCTGTGGAGTGCAGTAGAACTCCACTATAGAGAAAGCTTTCATGATATACCCAGACCCACAGCTAGGTCAAGATATGGTTCCCATCTCTTCTTCCTTCTTTCCTCTCCTGAGAGGAATTTACCCTCAGAGCATGGATTCCTCGTTCACAAATGTCTCTTTTTGCAAATTGTATCTTACCAAGCTGTTTGTTGAAAAATTCAATCAACAATGAAAACGACTTGAAGATTTCATATACTTAAGCAACGTCTTCCCAATGGAATTGAAAACATTTCAAAGATTTATCTCTCAAGATTATTAATAGCAAAAGTTACTTCCTGTGACTCAAAGAAAGAATAGGGGTAAAAACTCAGAGGAAGGAGAAAATGAGCAGGTGACTTGAATTGTGAATATGGACATGGTGGCCTCCTTCTGTGGAATCTGCAAAGCAATTGACGAGTTTGTAAAGACTAATGAGCTCATTGAAACCCTACTGTGTGTCTTCTGTGAGTACATTTTGAGTAGAGATTTCTGTCCCTGTGGCAAAATAAGCTTTTGGGTGGTCTGATTAGTTGGTAGAATGTACGTTGTTGTCAGTAACAGCAGGAGAAAAGGAAGGTTTTGGGGGGAACAGGATGGAGAAACAATAGCAAACCCAAGATACCGCTAAGACTTTTAAGTACATGCCAACTCCTCTACCAGAAAAGAAAAAAACAGTAGCTGCAGAGATTCTGCACAATCAAGGTCTTGAAGAAGAGTTTGGCCCAAGCCAGCAACTAGGATATTTCCTGGATTTAGTTTGAATGTGAAAACAAAACAAAAGTTTGAAAATAGAAAATTAAAAGACTCAAAATAATGAAGGTTTGGATGTGTTCTAGAAAATAAGTCATGCTAATTTAATGTAACAATATTATGCTTTGAGAGTTAAGAGCCATAACATATGGTGGCCAGAGCTTGATGCCAAAGGAAACGGAGAACGCCTGCCATTCGCCAAGTTGTCACTAGAGGGGGTGTTTGCACACAGATCGAGTTCAATTGCTGGGCAAATAGCTTACCCCTCCACAGAGCAGATTTCCCACCTCCACTGTGGGTCATAGCTTTCGTTGCTATGGGAATCCCTAAACAAGGGGTAAATATGTCGACAATAGCCATAGACAATTTTATTTTTCATCCTTTTTTAATGCATGGCAGTCTCAGAGCCCTCCATCTGCAGCCTGATGTTGCTCACTGGCCTGTTAAGTCTGGGTAGCACAAGCCAGCCATTATTGCTAAATGGCATCACAGCACGTAGCTCTGTTCACACACTGTGGTGCATTGTAAAGGTCTTTGCTCTCTGGAGAGAGGAAAAAAAAAACACAACTCTTTTTTTTCCCCTCCTCCCTTTCCCTAGCCTGCTCCTCTTTCCAAGTGCAGCTGAATCTTCAAATACGAGTAACTCCTGTGTCTATCTCTCCTAGCAGGCTGGTAGAGACAATGATTACAAATGAAGACAGCAATTTAATATGGGGCAGAGAAAGGCAGACCAAGAGGCATTAGTTTCATTCTTTTGGGGCACTAAGTTTGATGGATAATGCCAAAATAATTTGACTTATGAAAACTCATTTTTCTTAAATGGATTCTCCGATAGGATTATGCTACGGCTGCCTATGCCATAACTGAGGATGTACCAAGACAGTCCAGGCTAAGAGCACAGTACTACACTTGTAGGAAGAGGCTAAGACAGGATGTTAGTAAGCAAAGAATGGACTGTATCAGCGGCAACAAGTTACCAAATCACTGCTTTGATGTCCATAGCTGTGCTCAGCATTTTCTGCACACCTGCTAGGTGCTAGGCACGTGGCTAGAGCTCACCCCTGCACTGTCCGATCCCAGAAACTTTTACCCCTGAGAACTAGACCAGATCCAAGAGGAAAATAAGGTTTCTATAGCAGTAAAACATTCCTAGCACACAATTAGATACCCCCTCTCCCTTTTCCTATTAAATGACAAAGGGCTCCCTCACAGAATGGCTAGGAGGAGAAGCAGGGATTCAGACTCAGTTCCTTAAAGAATATGTCAGCTGGTTCACAAATGTACCTGCGGCAGTTATGCCAATAGGAGCACGGAACAGACCTTCAATACATCTGTGCTCATTAAACACAAGGATGGATGGATGGATGGATGAATGGATGGATGGATGGGAGGAAAAATGAAATAGGTGAAGCACTTTGAGGATTCTTTTATATATATAGATAGATAGATTTATTTATGCATACAGAACTGGAATACAGGCCAGAGGAACAGATACAGTGAGAGGATTCACCAGAGACAAGAGTGAGGAGCAGAACAGGACAGGCAGATCAATGAAGTACAATGCTGAGGGGAGCAGCAGGCTGATCAGGAGAAGTCTGCTGTGCCATGTGGGTCACCTCCAGGGCTGTGGATGGAACTCACACTGAAGCGGCTGCAGCCAGCTTGCAGTGCTGCACTCTAAACTATTGTGACTTCAGGGAGGGCCCACTTTGACTCTTACTGGAAATCTTTAAAATGGAAAAGTAATGAATGCTCACTGCATTATAGACCACCAAACCTGGTTAAAATATGAAAATAGTTAGCCTTTAATTTCGGCTTAATTTTCTTAAAATGTAATTGATTTGCTAACCATATGCTTTGGAGGGGGATACATATTTACCTCTATCTGTGTATGAACTTTGCCTCACCTTTCTTTTATCACCCTAAATTTCAGAGTATTAAATCACAATAAAGTGAAAATTACGTTTTTTAGGGAGGTAAAAATTCATGTGTAAATTATTAAGGAGAAAGGAAATGAAATAATTGGTCGTCTAGTTTCTGGGAGGGGTGTTTCAAATGTCATTCCTTCAGAGAACTGTTGGCCTTCCCTTGAAACGTACATTGACAATTCAGGTTCCTGGCACACGGGAAATTCCTGTCCCAGTTGCGATTTCCCAAGGGCTGTCTCCTTGGGAGTGTCAGGGACATAAAACTGAGCAGGGTGGAGTGATCCCTGGATTGAAGCCATTATCTTCCAGAAGTTGGTGATGCTACTATGATGATATAGGCCAAGTGTTGCTTCTTCTCAAAGGACCTCAGGGTATCTGCTTAACTGGAAACACACTTGTAGACAGCCCAAAGGGGTGATCTTTTCCCCAAATGGTTCTTGTTTTGTGATTCAGTATGTGAGTCATTTGGTTAATAACAACTTCCTTTCTGTCCAGAAAATCCCTGGGAAATTTGGATTGGGGAGGAATCCTTAGGTCAATGGTGAAGGCTGATGGTTTGGGATGACTTGTCAGTGAACTGCACATGGTGGACAATTGAGGAGCTTGTCGAACTGCAGAGGACCTGGTAGTATTGTAGGAAGGAGTTAGACCTTGGCATCAGAAGGGGGCTGGATACATAGATAGTTTTGAAAACTCATAGAAGAATGCTGGGCTACTTTACTACTAAAAACAAGCATAAAAGATTGTCCAGAGTAGAAAAATGCCTTCCTCTGTTCATACATACCCTGGGTTTTGATTGCTCTCTGGCACCTTCTTCTGCTTTATAGGGTAACCATAGGCTACCGCTAGAGATAGAAAAGATAGGCCATCAGTTCTGAAGGTAACTCTTCACTACATAAGCTAGACCTAAGCCTTTAGGAATGGGCACTTAACCAGGCATAGGGTGAACTAAACAAGGCATTTTCCTTGTCCTAGGAAAATTAGGTCGTTTTCAACAGGGTGAATCGAGCAGTTGTTCTGTGAATTGAAGAAAGATACTGTTTTCTGCATATAGAAAAGCACATATATAATGCTAGAAACAACAGTTATACTGCGTCTATGTGATTTGCTTAGCCTCAGAATGAGCTCAGAGGAAGGAAAGGGGGTTAGGAAGAAACTGGGCTCCATGTTGAAGTCTTTCAATTAGGACTGAAGGTAGATTTTCTTTTTTCTTGTGTTGTAATGGAGATTCATAAATTTTTGACTAGAGTTTCTCTCTTAAAACCACACATTTCAGGACCCCCTCTAGTGGTGCAATGGATTAGGATGCAGCACTGCAAGCTAGTGAGTTCAATTCCCAGCCCCGGAGGTGACCCACATAGCATGGCAGACCTCTCCTGACAAGCACGCTGCTCCCCTCAGCAGTATATTTCGTTGCTCTGCCTGTTCTGCTCCCTGCTCTGTCTACGGGTGAAGCCTATCACCACCTCTGCACCTCTGGCCTGTATCCCAGCTCTATATGCATGAGTAAATAAATCTTTAAAAAAAATTTAAAATGAAGCCACAAATTTCAAAAGATAAGGTGAAAAGTAGTAAAACTCAATGGTGAAGAAAACTTGAGCATGAAACTGCTTGGTATGAAAAACCCTCTGGTTCTGCTACCTTGAAATGCCTCCTTAAGTGAAATTTTAATCTTTCAGTGAGGGAAGGTTTTGAGTTTTAAAGAACTTTCTCCATGTACATTCAAGCTCACTGATTCTAACAGCTACTGGTAGGTGTTTGCTGTTGAAGTCTTCTATTGTATTTTCAGCTCAGGTAGGATGTTCTGAATGTCCTCTGATTCTGTCTCTTGCTGTCTGGACATGCATGGTGTGTCATCGCAAGCCTTAGACTTTGTTTTAAATGCTGAGATTCAATTTCTTCATGCAGCTTCATGAACTCTGTCTGGGCTGCTAATAAGCTCAGTTATTTTTGTGTTTCTGGAATAATGTGTGCATATCAGTCAGTAAAGTTTGCACATGACAAAGCATCCCCCTAAATAAAATGTCTACAGTCACTACAGACAAGGTAAAAGCTAAAGATATCGTGAGGGATAGACAGTAGGCAGTCAGTGGCGTCTCAGGGTCTTTCCACAAAGTTAGCAAAGTGGATTATCTATGCAAGATTTGGCCAAAGTCAAAAAGGTAGCACTGATGCAAGTGAGTGCCTTGCACAGTTTACATCCAGTTGGTATGATCACACTGGCTGTTTATTATTAGTGTCTCTTGTGATTGGTCACACCTTCTCATGAAGGGCTGACTGATAGCAAATATTAAGAGCTATTTTGTACATCATCTTTGAAACTGATATTCCCACTACTTATACCTCAAAACTCACAGAGAGAAAAAAGAGGGATATGTGTGGACAAAAACAGTGAACTAAGTCAATATTAGTTACTTGAAAATTGACTTGGAAATTGAGTTCAAGGGATAAAAAGGAACAGATGCCTGATGAAGAGTCTGGGATATTGACCATCCAATTGTGTTGGGCAGGGATATCAATTTGCCAAAAATTCACAGACCTGGGTTTGAACCCTACCTTCTTTTGTTCTATTAAATTTTACTAGTTATGCAACTTCTCTCAGTATTAGTTGAGCTGGAAAAGGCAAGCAATGATCCTTATTGCAAAGAGTTGCTGAGAAAATTAAAAGATAATTATCCAGCATGGAATTTGATAGAAATAGTAGGCCAAATAGCAAATGATATGTCCTTGTTACTGGTCTCTAGTAGTAGAGAAAGTAAGACATATCATTACCTATTTAGGGAAGGAGTAGAGATTATGTGTAACTACTAAAATTTATCTGCTGCCCAACCACTAGAGACATTTTAAAGACTGAGAAATATTTCCATAGGTGACCCCATCACAGGTATACCTTGTTATTAAGGGTTAATATATCACAATTTCAATGGCCTGTTAAGATTATATTTTGCATAGGTGGAGCAAACACTGATTCCAGAACATTATATTTCATTCTCATTGCATCTTGATGCATGTCATATACTAAATGCTCAGTGAGTGTGTACTGAAAGCATTAACTCATGAGTGTCTCTCCCTGATGATTAGTTTTAGAAAGCAGACATGTACATGCATATGTGGTATATTGGGATCATTTTGCTTTCGTTTGAACTTCATCATTCCTGGAATTGTTTTCATTCAGTTCTGCCTTGCAGTATGGAGACTGTCAAGGGGGTCACAGTGCTTCGTCTCTTGCTGATGTGGACAATTGAGATGTGTGTCATACAGTTGCAGGCCTCACATTTGTGATCAACCATCAGTTCTGAATCATTAGTCTTGACTGTCTACCTGTCTGCACCAGCAGTGGGGCCATCATCGTGGCTGATCTGGTCTGTTAGTTCCCTCTTGCGAATTGTAGCCCCCAATAGTACAGGTCATCATGCCTGCTTCCATTTGCATGGATGGAATTTTCCTAGGGGGTGCCAGTTATTGTGAAATCTCTAGTCACAGCAAAAGTCTTGCAGAGATGATGGGCTATCATAGGAAAGGAAGAATGTCACTTTGCTAAAGTAATATCCAGAAGAGTCACCTTAGAAGATCTGCCATGTCCTTGACCTTCTTTCTTCATGGTAAACTTGCAGTAAATTCCATTCCCCTAGACAGGTGATGAAAAGTGATGAAAGGGGAGAGTCTCACATCCCGGTGCAGCAAGCGCTTGGACATTGCTCTATAATTATTGAATTGAGGGTCTACATAAAAAAGTAGAGCCAAAGTAACTTCTTAACCCTGATCTCTGCTTGCTGACCCTTTTGTTTTCCACATTCTGCTTTTAGACTTTTCAGATACTGCTTATGTCAATTCTTTGCTTCTCAGACAAAAAAACAAAAAAACAAAAAACAAAAAACATTCTTTTACTATGTCTTTAAGAAGAAAGTATTGATTTAAGAAGGCACTTTCTAATACTTTTATGCATTTCCTTGGTCAACTAGGGGGTTTCCAGTATTTAGTCATTTCCAATGAAAATTGGATAACTCTTAGCAGTTATGGAGAAATGGAATTTCATATTGTCATTTCATATTGCCATTCAATAAGAAAAACAGTGAGTAAATGACCGTCCATTCGAAACAAATGTGGACACTTAGGAATTTTTTCATTTTCTGTTCCACCCAGGAGCTGTATGTTTTCAGTTAACCTGACTGATATACTAGGAAATGCTAAAAGAGTTTTAAAAGACTATGAGGGCTACTAGGTTGCCTGTGTTTTTGTATGTTTCATTGAAATAAAAATTGTATCATCATTTCCCCATAACCTTATTTTATTTTGAATTATCACCATAGCTCTTCCTGCAAGTAAAAAACTTTATTATAAAATACATTTTATTATATAGGGAGAAAAGGAAAGACTATCTAGGGTTCAGCAAAAGACTATATAGGGTTTTGTGACTCTGAATAATATATTCAGCATTTTTGTAAATTTTATCAGTAATTTGAACCCTGAGTTAACAGTTAGGAAATTTCAAGCTATGATAACTTCTTAACCATCAATGTATTATAAATAGGAAAACCAGTTTGAGCAAAGAAGGATGTGACTTAAATAGTCTAAGTTCTTCAACATGTTGTATTGTTATGTGGAGTCTTTTTCTTAATGTGTAAGAGAAATCCTGGGGTCTGCATAAGCCCCTGATATGACAAAATGGAGTTGAATATTGTGCACTTCAGGCCAGATGATGAAAGATCATTTTCCATGATGGCAGAAATCACAAGCATCAGTGTACCTGACACTGTACTAAGTTTAGAGCAACAGTGCATACTTTCATTGCAAAATGCCATTTGACTGTCTTATAATTGATTTCACTGAGATAGACTCTGAGTAAGGGGATTTTAGGCAAAGTTTTACTAAAGAGTAGTCTTGGGAGATGAATATATGGAAGTGAGAAAGGTAGAAATAAGCAGGCAGAAAATCTTGCAGAAAATGTGTTTGGAACTGAGATCTCTGCTGATCCTCTGTGCTCTATAGTAGAAATGACCCTCTAAGTGATTTCAAATAGAAACAAGTTGGCAAAGTCTTTGTTTCCTTCT
Source organism: Condylura cristata (assembly GCF_000260355.1). NCBI lineage: Eukaryota > Metazoa > Chordata > Mammalia > Eulipotyphla > Talpidae > Condylura > Condylura cristata. Next base: position 12,943,495 of record NW_004567110.1, on the reverse strand, counting down.
TCAGTTTATAATTTTCCCTGGGAGAGGGGATAAACTTGGAGAGGCTGTGAATGGTTCCAAGTAAACCACACTGTGGATAGTCAGGAGCAAGCATTAGCATTACCAGAGACGGGAAGGTGATTGAGCTGGCCTTGGAGTGTTGCCACTAGAGAAGGACCACTTAGAGTTTGGTGCCAGGGCAAGCAACATTTGTATACCCTGCAAACTTGTTCAAAATGCAAGTGTTTAAAACCTACCCTAGAGTTCTGAACCAGAAGTTCTGGTGATCACAGGATGCCTTTGAGGAACATTAAAATTTGAAGACCACAATACATGATGCATCTATTACAGGAACCCAACAAAGTAGCATCAACCAAAGTATTTTGTCACTAGAATGAGACTTTTTTTTGTGGTTAGATATTACTTTCAGACAATACTGTACTGATAATGTGCATCCATTTATTTGTGTTGAATAAAGTCAGAGATGACTAAAGGTTTAGTGATGGTGGTCAATCGTCAGGGTATCCCAGTGTCAGGGAAATGTGGAATAATAGCCTCTGTCATGCTTTGGGAGCATAACCAAAAAGAATAGCTTAGAGGAGTGAGTGAAGACACACAACAACATGGACATCAGCTGTGTCCTTTTTTGTATGGGACTGTCATAGTTTGACATTGTGAAAACTTGACTTGCATTAGGACGAATTTAGATAGATACCAAATATCTGCTGTTTTGCTTTTGAGGGAAAAACAAATAGTCTTCCTGTTCTTATAGAAAATTTATACAACTATTGATTGGCCATGAAGATAACACCAATAGCCAAGGGGAAAATTATATTACCAAATGGTAAATGATATGCTATTTACAAAGTGTGGATTACCTACAGACCATGAAAACCAGAACATATTTTTAAAATGAACAAAACAGGAAACTGAAGATGAAAGTGCTTATTCATAAAATCTTGTTTCTGAGTTTCGTTATAAAGTTCATTGCAAAGCTGGTATCCTTGTCTCCAAATAGGAGTTGGATTGCCCATGTTCTAGAGAGCACTGAGACTTGACAAATCCGGATAAGACAAAGATACCACTTTGGTTTATCCAGGCTGGGGTTCTGTTATCTACCAGGAAAAACAAGCAAACAAGCAAACAAACAGATCCAAATAATGAAAGCCTGGCTTAACCTCTCCCAGCCCATCTGATCACCAACTTGCCATTTGTGTGTATGATTACCTGGGTCATGTACCTAACTCACCTTTGGAATGGCAGGTATCTCAACAGACTCAACAACAGATTTAATCCTCTTTTCTTTCCAAATAGCATTTGGCCTCATTTAGTTTCCCAACTACAGTTCAGTTATTGACTGGGCTACTGTAGCTTCCAAAAACCACTTTTACTGTTTGAGTGGGAGGCTGAGATAACCAGGGATATTTAATTAAATGCAATTTTTTTTCTCAGTGAATCCTCTGTGGGACACTCATTTTTAATAGCATTCTAGACTTTTTTTTTTAACTCTAGGACAACTGGTCTTAATTTGACTAACAGGTAGATTCATCAAGAAGACACATTAATTCTGGTAAATTCAAGGATGCTCTCAAGTGACTCTTCACATCTGTTATTCTATTTTGCAGCTTGGGTTCCCAATCAATTGGAAAAAAATGAAAACAGTCTCAATGAACAGAGGCTCTTGTTACAAACTTTAAAGAGTTACTTGGTTTATTTCACAAAAGTCCCTTTGACATACTAAAATCTGGAATCCTCTGCTATGGAGGAAATTAATAACATTCCCAAGGCTTGATTCTTCTCTCTGAGACTTTTAAATAAAAAGATTCACCTTTTAGTACATGTGAAGGACTTCCTGAAAGACAGGAAGTGAAAGCTGAGACACTCACTTTCAGAAGATGTCTGAGAATCTACTCATATTCCGAGGGTAGCTCATGTTCCATTGTTGAAAGGAAGCTACTCTTTCATTATTGCATGGATAAATAAAATAATGACACTAAGTTATTCCTGAGTTATTGTTAGTTAACATTTGACCAATGTCAACAATGAGCTGAATATTCCAAGAAACACTGAGTTATAATTCATTAGTTACTTTTATAAGGGGGAAATACAGTCTAAGATAGACAGTAAGAAATGTATACTAATTTAGATGTCTTTAAGTTCAATGAGCTTACATACAAATTTGAATTAAAAAATATACTTCCGGCCCTCCCTGGTGGCGCAGCGGGTTGAAGCACAGCACTGAGAATCTAAAGCCGCTTCCGCATGAGTTCGATCCCCGCCTGCCCCGGAGGTGACCACATGGCGCGGCAGACCTCTCCTGACCCGCCCGCTGCTCCCCTCAGCAGTGTACTTCGTCGATCTGCCTGTTCTGTTCCCCACTCTGTCTCTGATGAGGCCTCTCACCGCCCCTGAGCCTCTGACCTGTACCCCAGTTCTGTATGTACAAATAAATAAATCTTAAAAAAATATATATATACTTCCTTGATAGAATTTATGAATAGGAAAGATGACCTCACAACTGACATTCAACCATTCCAGACTGGTGCAAGCAACAAGGAAAGGATTTTAAAGCAAAAGACTTAAAGACTCTTAAAAAAAAAAAGATTTATTTATTCATATACACAGAACTGGAGTACCAGCCAGAGGTGCAGGGCAGTGAGAGTATTCACCAGAGAGAGTTGGGAGCAGAACAGGCAGATAGACTGGCTTGCTTGCAGTGCTGTGCTTTAACCGGCTGCACCACCAGGGAGGGCTGACTTAAAGACCCTTAAGTCATGATCTATTCATGCAAATTGATAGATTTTTATTTATTTTTTTAAGTGATAGTTTTTTAAAGGGTGCTTGCTATAATGCACAGTTGCCCATTTGTTTTAAAGAAAACCACTTGGAAACTCAGGGCTGGGAATATCATGTATTTCCTTTGTACCACAACACTCAGAAATGGAACCCTGTCCAGGAGGGTCTATCATAAAGTAGAAGTGTCATAGCTCAGTGTTTAAGAAGATAGAGTCAAATGGGTGAAGTATAATTCTTAGAGTTTGTGTGAGGGATAAATTGAAATAAGCTTTGGAGATAACAAGCATGATGCTGCATGGCGGTTGTGCCATTATTTTTGTGTCCAGTGGGGCCATTAGTAGAAGCAAATTGTGCAAAAGAAAACACCTTAGTCTGTAGTTTAATGATGACTAAGAAGACAGCATTTTGGATAAAGCAACGGCTCTTTATCTTCATCTAAAACTACATGCTTTTTGCTTGTTTGTTTTCTGCTTTTTTCCCATACTTTTGATAAAATTGAAGGATGGTGAAGAGGGAGGATGATAGCAGAAGAACTGAAAAAATTGAGTTTTCCATGAGATTGCAAAATATCTAAACCTGCAATCAGGCACCCTACCTAACACATCAGGTATATTCTTTTGGCCGATAGAACTTTCTAAACATTTGAACTTGAGTATAAGAGGAATGAACTTCAGGTCTGCCTGGCATGGTTGCTGGTGTCTGCCTCCCATATGACACAGGGAAAGCCTGGAGGAGAAGTATCATTTCTTCCTGTTCTGCTTCCCCAGATACTGTAGTCCAATGTAGGAGCTAAGTGAATATTTGCATCATTAAACTGAATTGCTAACTGGCAGACTGCTTTGGTCAGCTTGGTACATCACATCCAACTCAAGTTGGTTTTACACTCCAAGGGAAAAACCCAGACTGCATTCACCAATCTCTGTATCAGATAAATAGCAGTGTAAGTAGAAATTAGATAGAAAGAAAGAAAGAAAGAAAGAAAGAAAGAAAGAAAGAAAGATAGATAGATAGATAGATAGATAGATAGATAGATAGATAGATAGATAGATAGATAGATAGATAGATAGATAAAAGATAGATAGATAGATATAAATATCCTGTCTTTCAGGAAGCTCTTCTAACTATGTTAAGAGTTTGCCAATGGAAAGGTGCTCTTATGAAATCTAAAAAGGGATGAAGAAAAGTCATTATTCTTTGCACCTACAAAGAGAAACATTGGCTAAGGTAGACCAGAGGACTACCTTAGTGAGGTAAACTGAGAGTGAGGTAAACTCTCCTGAGGTTACTGAATATCCACAGTATATTTTCAACATGCTCCCTGGAATCACACACACACACACACACACACGGGGTCCACAGACATCTAAGACCATCACCTCTATTCTGCCTTAATCTGATCATCCTTGATGTCTCAAACTCAGGGAGCAGCTTTCCCAGTGTCTCCAGTGTTCGTATAAGTGTGCCATTTCCAGTATTAGGGATTTTTATGTGCAATACAATGAATGAGTGTTGCTTTATTAATAAACTTGTCTGATAACAGGCACCGTCTGAAGAGGTGACTGTACTTCAGTGCCCACATCATACTCAGAGAAAAATAAATTCTTGGCAGTTTCTTGCTCTTTAGTGGAAATGCATCTGACAACTTGAAAACTAGTGTTTAGAAGGTTCGGCATGAAACAAAACATGGCAAAAGGATTGCAGACTGAGTGTAGTGATATGCATCTCCCCACCAGCTACCTTCATTGCATCTTCTCTAAGCTTTTCATTTAAATTCCAACTAAATTGCAGGTTAATTAAGGAATTTTAGAAGGACATTACATCATCTTACAGCAAAGAGATTGTCATCCATCTCACCTGGAAGCTTTTTAAAAAATGCAAAAACCTGGGTATTTTCACAGAATCCTGAGGTGATTAGCCTGTACCTTAATGTTGAAAACCACAGCTAGGGAGGCTTTGTTAAAAGAGAGATTTAATTATGTTAGGGTGTGGCCTGGGTATCAGGGGATTTAAAAGGTCCTGGGGGATTCCACCGTGCAGCCAAGTTTGAGAGCTTCTCTATGGCTCTTCTGGAATGGTCTTAATACCTTCAGGAATTTGGCATGGCTGGTGAGTTAACCTAACCATAATGGAATTTGTTTCCAGGTGCAGTTTATCCTAAATAGCTGTGCTGAATCCAAGTTCTGGCCTCTTCTACAATGACTGGGATATTTGGAATTCAGCCAGCATTTTATAGGGGTGCCTGGCTAAGCTAACCCTCCATTGTCTACTTCCTCCTGAGAATGATGCCTGCAATGCAGTTACTAGCCACAAAGTAGCTGGATGTGTTTTGGAGGTAGGGAGATAATTTTGCGACTGAAAGATTTAGTCCTTCTAAAGGCAGGTGGTATTAGTTCCTTATTACAGCTGTAAGAAATTACCACCAACTTAGTGACTTAAATCAACACAAATTTATTGTCTTACAGTGCTGGGAATAAGAAATCTAAATTCAGTCTTACGAGGCTAAAATCAAGATGTTGGCAGAGTTCTGTTCCTTCTAAATGATCCATCAGAGAGTCTGTTTCTTGCCTTTTTCCACTTCTAGGGACCACCAACATTTCTTGCTTCCCTCACTTTTCCAAGTGTATCATTGCAGTCTGCTTCCATCCTCATATTTCCTTTTTCTGCCTGATCCTCTTTCTTCTTTTTACAAAATTCCTTGTGTTTACATTTAAGCTACACACATAACTCTGAGTTATCATCTTATCCTAAAATCCCTAACTGAATCTCATGTATCAAGTTCCTTTTCACAAGACTATATTCATAGGTTCTGGGGATAATGACAAGTACATCCTATGGAAAGGGGTACATTATTCTCTATAAGCTGGGACTAAATATATGAAAGGAATATTGCTCTAAAAAAAAAACTTAAAAATTTATCCATATGCAAACCAATCACTGACTTTTAAAAAACACACAGTGGAAACAATACAAACATACACTGACAGAGTAGTACGTTAAGAAGATGTGTACATACATAATGTGGAATACTATTTAGCTATAAAAAAGATGAGCTCTTACTATTTGGAACAATATGGGTGGAACTAGAGGAGATTATGTTACATGAAATAAATCAGAGGGAGAAAGACAACCACTGGGTGATTTCACTCACCTGTGGTTTATAGAGGGGGTATCACAAACGATAAATAGTGCTATACCAAATTAAATCCTAGGAATGTGACTACCGAACTAAGAATGCTAGCAGGGTAGAAGCAAAGAGGGGAGGGGACCCAATGGTGCTGGGTGTGGTGAGGTGACATATAGCTGAGGAGGTGGAGAACCTATACCTCTAAGTCATGTATAGTGTTGTAAACCAGTGTGACTTTAATAGAGAGAAAAATGAGCCCAAATAATTGTCAAAGTTCCTGGCAAAGTATTTTACAAATATGAAATATAATTCTTAATATTTATTTTGAATATAAGTTAAAAAATAAAAACACATCCAGCAAGATTAACATTAAATTAGACACCACATTTTCTTGCAGTTCCTATTTCTTATTACTAAATTTGGTTTGTCTTGTACCATTTTTGCAAGAACTTCCTTCCCCATCCCACCTCGCTGTTTTATCGGCCATTACATACGACCTAAATCTTTGTTTAACAAAATTCAGGTTGTCTTCAACCACAGGAATTCACGGACTTTCATCCTTATTTTAGATCAGTGATTTTAAATCTTAGCTAAACGTGAGAAGCACCTCTCAGGAACTATGAAAAAGCTTAGTGTCCAGATCATGTCCAGGGCAATTAAATCAGAATCTCTCAAAGAAAACCTATGTGTCTCCATATTCTAAAAGCTTTCCAGATTATTTCAATCTGCATCTGTTTGACAACTGCTCCAGAAGTTGTCTCCTGCTTCCTCCCTCTCAATGTGTAAATGAATGAAGAAAGCGACCTCAGGCCTGCTTCGAAGAACTATCCCATGAAGATCCTTCTCCAATTAGAGGGCAACCAGATAGCAGAGTCACATGGTGGGAGGCAGGGGTACACTCAGAAGCACCTTTCATGAGTAAGAATTCAGAGCTCTGCTAGCGGCTGTGGAGACTCTCTGAAAGGGTAAACCTTCTTCCTAAGACTCCCTGAAAGCATAAACCTGCTTCCTAGGAATGTTCAGTCTTGCTTGTCTTCCACTCCAGTAATTACCAAGAAGAGTTTTGAAGATGAAAGTCTCAGAATCTCAGACACAGGGACCAAGCTTATGAAGAATACCTCTGGGTTCTTTCCAGAAAAGGGCTTTTCTCTAAATTCAATCAAAAGGTAGAGACCCATCCACCTCACCCTTCAGAGTTATTTTCCTGCATAGAATTTTTTTTTTTAATTTCTTCCTGGAAATTTTCCCCCAAAATTTTCCTAATTCCTGGAACTGGGACCTCATGAGTTCCTAATTGATGGCCAACTTGAAAATGTTTTATACTTGGATAAGATTGGATAATTTTATCCAATAAGATTGTATTTCTCTATTTTTTGCCTATTGTAAATCTTACATGAGCATTTACATACAGGCTTCGTGTGGATATATTTTCTGTTGGAAAATATCCAGGTCTGCAGGACTGTGAATAACTCTATTATTATCTTGTATATTATAAAACAGCACAAGCATATTTTCTTATTTTTGTTGACTCCTTTTTATTTGCCTTCATAGACAAATTTTGTTCTTTTAAAATTAACACTTGTAAGGGTTATTTTGTTACAGGGCAGTGAAATGGGCACCTCTAACCCCCAATCCTGCCCGCTCTCACTAGGTTCTACCATCCACCATATCAAGACAAAACAAATAAGACTTTTAATGGAAAGGACCTTTAATACAATTAGTGTGCTATATAGGTAAGACAAATATATATATATATATATATATATAGGTAAGACAAAT
>NW_004567110.1:12887219-12934862 GCF_000260355.1 Condylura cristata | reverse complement strand
CAGGGCGGGGATCGAACTCATGCTGAAGTGGCTTTAGCTTCTTAGTGCTGTGCTTTAACCCGCCGTGCCACCAGGGAGGGCCTGCAAAGCTATTTTTAATGGTCTAGAAATAGCCAAGTATCTGCTTACATTAATAAGCATTACTGACTGCCACAGAACATAAACCATTGTTTTCTTTGATAGTCACCTCAGTATCACAGTTCATGTTTATACAGTGTAGTTTTTCAATGAAAGTGCTACTTTACTAATATGTTTTTCTGTAACAATGCTGAAATTGACACTTGGTGATGAAAAAACTGAGTAGGTCAAATCAACAGTTTATTGATAACATACCTTAATTTCATTACTTAGTGTCATTAATTAGAATATAACTGCAGATGTACACATATATATGTACACAAAAATGTACACATGTATCAGTGCATAAATATTTCCAAAACATTGTAAATAATAAAGAATGATTGTCATGACATGTGAAGTTATATTTGAAATATGGAAAAGTAGTCTTAGAAATTATTTGCTTTAAGTATTCTAGAAAAATATTTTTTCAAGGCAACACAACTGGTGGAAGATACAAAAGTTGTGCTGAGAAAACGGATGGCTTTGAGTTTTCTGTCTTAGAAATACCTGAGTAAAAGGAAATGGGCTAAGAACTGGAAATGTTAAGAAGAATAAATCTTTGTTTATTCAAACCTGGATAGTCTGCTTACTTAAATAAGATACAACTATTATGTTGTAGTACCAGTTTCTTAAAATCTACCTTGTAATGAGAAACTTGTCTGAATTTCATGTAATTCATACATTCACTCTTTTATTCCTATAGCACATCTTTATTGAGTGACACTTTGTGCCAAGAGCTCCTTGCCCTCTGGGACTCTATTGTCTCTTAAGGGAACTTTCATAAAATGCAAAATTGATGGGAGGCAAAGGCTTCCTCCTCCTCTTGACTTTGGAAAAGTATATCTCCAGCTTTGCTTTTATAAGATTTATTTTTTTATGCATCCAGGAACTGGGGTATAGGCCAGAGGTGTGGCAGGTGAGAGGATTCACCAGATAAAGAGTTGGGAGCAGGGCAGGCAGATCTACTCAAATACATTGCCGAGGGGAGCAGCAGGCAAGATCAGAGAGGTCTGCTGTGCCATGTTGGTCTTCTCCCTGGTCAGGGATTGAACTCACGCTGCAGTGGAGAATTTCATAGTGCTGCACTTTAACCTGTTGAAATCAGGGAGGGCCTGGTATCTCCAGTTTTGAAAGTGCATTGTCAACATTTTAGCATTTCTCTACCCAAGATTTTGTCTTTTCAAATAATATTTTTTCTTCCAATTGACAAATAATGAAAGGAGGACTCACTTAGAAGTCTGTAATAGTAGAGAAACATTAAAGAAATCATTGAATTAGAATAAATCTTTCTACAGGTCTCTCATGGAAGACTCACTAAGTCTTCTTTTGCAATTATATAGAAAGGACCCCCCAAATAATGGTTGAGTCTAGCAGAACCAAGACAGTGAATTGAAGGGCGATGCCAGGAGTAGGTAATGAAGTCAACTCAGAGCCTAGAAAGAGAAAGCAATTAAAGCACTTGGACCTGATACAACTTATGTTGTTATCATAGTCACATCTTCTGACCATCACTCATTATGCCACAGGTCAAAATGATCCCACCATGAAAATGAGACTTCCTTTAACAGCAAAGGACATTCTAAAACATTCAGGAGCCATATCCAATATCCACCAAGGACAGTTTATGGACCACCATAGAAAAATAAGATATTGAAGAATCTAGTTTTCTGAATTTAATTGTTTTATATTCCTTCTTTTGCATTTAAACTCTATATAACTGGATTAAGTGTTTGTTAGTTATTTGATGAAAACTTGGGCATTTATAAACATCATCTGAAAAGCACGAGGGGATGTCTGCTTTCTTTCCTTCCGTTTGACACAGGCGTATTCATCTCGGGTTTCTGCTTCTTGCCCTCTGCAATGAATGAAATTTCTTTCAGACCTTTCCATTTCCAGATGTGATATTAGGGAGCTTCAGTCACATAGGGAAATATATTAAAGAAAGGAAACCTCACCTAGGAGAGATCTTTTGGTTTTTATTATTTTTTTTTTTGATTTACCAATTATTTATAGTGCCTTTGTGTTCTTTGGAGCAAATATCATTTTTTTAAAAGATTTATTTATTTGTGCATACAGAACTGGGGTACAGGCCAGAGATGCAGGGGCAGTGAGAGGATTCACCAGAGACAGAGTGGGGAGCAGAACAGGCAGATGGACGAAGTACACTGCTGAGGGGAGCAGCGGGCGGGTCAGGAGAGGTCTGCCTCGCCGTGGTGGTCACCTCCGGGGCAGGCGGGAATTGAACTCATGCGGAAGTGACTTTAGCTTCTTAGTGCTGTGCTTTAACCCGCTGAGCCACCAGGGAGGGTCCCGCAAATATCATTTTTAGTGATAAATTCTTAGGTATCTTTTTTAGTCTTTTCCTATGTACACATAGCCACACATACTTTTAACTTAATGGTTTAAATTACACGTGCGAATAGCTTGTAGTGAATCTTTTTGACATGATAGATCTGGGCTAAGAGGTGACTTTTGCATCACAGCTTTCAATGCTGTATAAAGTGTAGAGATATGAGCATTTTCATCATTGAAAAAGGTATTTTTGAGAATATAATTGTACCTGCACCCTGTGAATATTTTTTTTAATCAATCTTAGATGTGCTTACCACTAAGGGCTAAACCTCTGAAATATACCTCTCCTTTTATTGACTTGCTCATAAACTATCATTTTCTATTCTTCGGTAATATCTTTTGCATGTCAGATGTCTCCTTCGTCTTCCAGCCCTTCTACAACAAGAACAATTTCACTCCAAAAGACAGTGGCTAAGAAAATTACATAAGGGTTTAACAGGACCATACATGAAGTAGAATACTGAGCTTTTATTAAATTATTGAAGTACAAATTACCAAACCAGTTCTCTGAAGCACCCATTGAGAATGCTTTGTGGGGGGAAAAAAATGCCATGGTTAAATAAACATGGATAATGCATGGTGCCTTTTGTTTGTTTGTTTTTTGAAGAGTGAGGTGCTAAGATTTAGCACATAAAAATACAGGACACCTAATCAAGTTTGAGCTTCACACAACACATTATTTTTCTAGCATAAATTAATCCTATGCAAGGAACATGTTTTGTACTGAAAAGTTATTTGTTGTTTTTCTGAAAGTGACACTTTACTGGACACTTTATAGTTTCTCTGGCAAATCTACTAAAAGTCATATGCTAGCATTTTGTGTTTTATCCTAATTTACCATAGAGGAATTGGTAGTCTCTGACATAAATAAAGGAAAGAAACAGAAAACAGAGGGGATTGGAAACACTTTTGTTTGACTTGACCCCACAATAACTGAAGTAAAGAAGGGAAAGGATCTACAGATACAATGGATAGCTCCTGTTTTTATGTGCTCAAGATTTTATCTGTTTCATTTCATATTATCAGCTGCATTTCTTTGGGGAATCCTCTCTCACCTACTCTCAGCCTTTTGAAGGGGGTAGGATTTATTGATCCTAATTTCTAAAGATGGACAAATGATTTAGACCTGAGCATCCAGGGCATTTCTTGCTCCTGGGAATCATAATTGATTCAAGGAAAAGCTACCAGCCTAGAGATTATCTAGCATGATTTTCAAAGGGCTCCATTTCCCCTGGAATCACTGCAGGATGACATCTGGGCCAGAGGGACTGGTAGCCATCTTTTTCTTCTTCTTCTTCTTTTTTTTTTTTTAAAGATTTATTTATTTATTCGTACAGAACTGGGGATGCGGAGGTGAGAGGATTCACCAGAGACAGAGTGGGGAGCAGAACAGGCAGATGGACGAAGTACACTGCTGAGGGGAGCAGCGGGCGGGTCAGGAGAGGTCTGCCTCGCCGTGTGGTCGCCTCCGGGGCAGGCGGGGATCGAACTCTTGCGGAAGTGGCTTTAGTTTCTTAGTGCAGTGCTTTAACCCGCTGCGCCACCAGGGAGGGCCAATCTTTTTCTTCTTTTGGTGAAAATTCCAAATGAAGCCAGCACAGATGAAGTATAGTCAAATAAAAGAGACTAGAGAATCCAAGGCTATCACTGAAACTGTTGGATCTGACTGTGAATAAGGCCAACACTAAGTTAATTAATTATAATTAGCCCCTTCTTCTTTGTTTCCCTACATCTTCACTGCTTGATTTTTTTCCTGTTTTCTTTCCTTCCTTTCTTCCTTCCTTCCCTCCCAGTTACTCTCCTTCCTTCCTTTTTTCTTTCCTCCCTCCTTTTTTCCTTTCTTCCTTCCTCTCTCCTCCTTCCCTCTCCATTATCGCCTGTGAGCCACTTAAATTAGGTATTTTATTTTTCACACTGAAGACTCCTGAATTCTAAGTAATCATAATTTAGAGTTAAATTATTGAAGATATTTAAGATATTGAAGATATTGAATTTTAGCAGTTCTAATAGAATATTTCTGAGCAAGGGAGAGATGAGATTAGTGATTTGGCCTACGAAGGCTTGAGTGTATCATCAATGCATTAATTAATACATTAACCACGGAATAATGAAGAGAGGATATAAGTAGAGCATGCATCTGTTAGGAGACTATCAGACATTTCAGCTGATCAGTGAGAGTGTGTTAATCTGGGTTATGGCTAATTTGGACACAATATGGATACAAGAGAGAATATAGAAAGAATTAACATGAGATGGCCAATTAAATAATGGTGGGTGGAGGAGAGGAACATTTTATTACTCAATATACAATCTTTTATAAACTTCTAAGGTGTTGGCATTTATCATGGTAGATCTTGAAGTGGCTATGCTAGAGCAATAAAGGGCATTTGTTAAAACCATAATTTGGAAGAATAAAAGGGACAGAATATACCACTTGTTGAAATTCACTGAACTTTGTGGCTCTGTTATTTGATTATGATAAAGTTGTGATAGCTATTGCCAGAAGTTGAGAGACTTCCTCTTCAGATAGCTCCTATTTATATTGTTGGTAAATATCATTATTTTTAAAAGCATAACCATTAATAATTTGCCTATTTGTGCATATCCCCAAGCCACCGCATTTCCCCAGTCTATGGGTTAACATGTATGGCAGTCATTGCTAAGCTTTTAATGGCTGTGTATTTATTTCTGCAATATGTTCATTTTGAATGTTTTCATTGATGAGCCAGACATTTATTAGTCATTTGTTTAGCATTACACAAATTTATGAAACCATTAAATGCACCATGTTGGTGAGCTGTCAGAGAAGAGTTACAGCGCAGAGGAGCATATTGTTTGGAATTTGTTAGAAGCTCATCCCAGTGCCATTAATTCTGTTTATTAGAGAACTGACATGATTCAAGTAATCTCACACAGACATTAAAAGCTGACTTGAAAAACATACCCCTTTCAAATTGAGAAACCATCACATGGAGGGAAAAGAAGTGGAGGAGGAGGATGCTTGTTCACGTAGGGTCCCACTTAGGAAATGAGTCAAAACAAAATTGCTGAGAGCTTGGTCATACACAAGACTCTACCTATAATAGTGTCTTTCAAGTCCATGTTTCAGAATGGCCAGTGAAAGATCTTTTTCTGATAATTCAGTAATAATTCTTTCTTGGTGGAGTTCTAGGAGCCTCCTTGTACTAAAAAGTCTTCCTTAACATTGTAATAAGCTTCTGAAGTATTTCCCTGTTATCCCTAATTCATAAAGCATGACCTTTTGGAAGCAAGTGGAAGAAGTAAAGTTGTGAACTCTTTCAGTGAGCCAGACTTACATTTGAAGACTCAGAGTCTTCCCTGCTGTGTAAACTTAGATAAGTTCCTTGACCTCTCTGTGCCTAAGAATTCTCATCTAGACAATAAGGACAATAATAATAGTTTAATAATAGTCTAATAAGTTCTATTTTCTTTTTTTTTTTGAAGATCTTTTTATTTATGCATACAGAACTGGGGTACAGGTCAAAGGTGCAGGTGCGGCGAGAGGACTCACAAGAAACAGGTGGGGAGCAAAACAGGGAAATGGAGGAAGTACACTGCTGACAGGAGCAGTGGGTGTGTCAGGAGATGTCTGCCGCGCCATATGGGTGACCTCCAGAGTGGGGATCGAACTCGCATTGAAGCAGCTGCGCTAGCTTGTAGAGCTATGCTTTAACCCGCTCCACCACCAGGTAGGGCCAAGTTCTACTATGTGCACTGACATCTTTTCATTATTAAAGAAGCATTGCCTTGTAACACCAGGAGACCTAGGCAACACGTATAAAACTTAAAATACTAAGGAACACTTGAACTTCATTTGGAATGTACTTAAAATTAAATATTTGATAAATACATAATTCAAATAGATCATAAATGTTATAATGAACATATTCATAATATTCTATATAACTTTATAATTAATATTGTATGAGGAGTTAGTTGCAGCCTCAAATGTCTAAAGGGCTCCAAAGGAAAGGAGAGTTTGTGAAGAGGTTCAGGAAGTTGGCAGTTCAGCTTTCTAGAGACACAAGCTGCCAGAGAAGCGCAACTTGCTGCCAGATCTTTTGATAGTCTGAGAAACTAGACGACTTCACATGAAAGCTATCTGCAAACTGCAGATTAGGGGAATTTGTTTACTTCTTTTATCCTCAGAGTTGGGTTAAAGGATTCTTTAGCATAAGTTATGTAAGTGCTTAATATGTCATACATTCTAAATAAATGGAAGAAGTAAAGTTTATATGTGAATCAAAAGTTTTTAAAATATTGTAAGAAATGAAATATATCTTACTTTTGATAATTAAAATTTTATATGAGAATTAGAAAACAGATATAATGCAATTAAAATGTCTGAGTAACTTTATCAGGGGATATTAATATCATTATTTTCATTATTTCTCTTTAGTATTATCTTATCAAAATGCTGCTTTGGCTTGGTGCTCTCAGCATGATTTTGCTTGATTTAATACCTGATACATACCTAGCATCAAAAGACATTTCTCCAGACCATAGTTAGAGCATGCTGACAATTTAACTGAATTTCTGCTTTTACTCAGAGTTAAGTTAAAGCTCCTGTTTTTAATTTAAGTCTTAAAGTGGGCTTCCTCTGAGGAGACTCTGAAAACTCTGTTTTAAGAAGACGTACAAGCAAAGCCATCATACTTAAACGGGAGATCCCTTCCACTCCATGTAGGGCCTCTAGGTCGAATCTAGACTGTGAGGAAACCTTCCTTCTTGGTTGAGTTCTAGTCTTCACAGCTGAGGGAGGGCTCAGAATTGCTGTCTGCTGCATATTCTGCCCTCCCCCCCCCCACCACCATACCTTCCACGCCCTGAGGACACCCTCTGTTCTCTGTGCTAACAAAAAAGCCATAGAGTCTCATTTCAAGAACGAACTCACAGCTTTGGAGTAGAGTGCAAGATCCAGAGTGTTTTCAGGTGGTCAAGGGTGGAAATACAAGTGATAGAAAATAAACATGATTATTGGTAGATGTTAACGCCATGCAAGTTCAGTCAAACCACTTCTCATTGATATATTAATTTAATCAAACAAATAATAAAATGGAATTCGAGAATTTTGTGCAAACATGAAGCCATGTGAAGTAGACATCAATCTTCCGTGTTTAAATCTGCTTCAGAATTACCTGTGGAAACACACAACTCTCCCTTCTAAAATCAGTGGGACTGGTATGACAGGATGGGGGGTAAGAACTTGTTTGTAGTTTTTAAATATTCAGAGATCATTCTGATGCAGAGCTAGGACTTAGAAATAGTAAAATATGAGGAAGCTGTGGATGAGGAAGCTGTGGATGGAGTGGCTGATTCACCTACCATCTAGCACCCCTAGAACAAAGCAAAATTTAGGGAAAGAGTGAACTGATACAGGTCTACATGGAGGGCTGTCACCAACTGCCAAGGAAACCAGCATCTCTTCTAAAGGGTTACACTAAAGAATGTTCTCTTGAACAGTGTGACCATTTCTAAATCACTTTAGTTACAGTTAGCAGGAGCTCACCTCTCACTTGCCAACTCTCATTACGACACACAGCTGAGAAAGGAGAGGTGCTTCTACAATACAAGGATGTTTTAGTGACCAATTATCCGTGTTCATTACATCAACATCAGAATCCACCAAATAGTTTGTAGTATGAAGGTCATTGAAACAGTTCAAATCTCATCTGAGTTTTCTCACCAGAAAATAGAATGAACTATTTTAAGGATTAGAGATAAAGACTTTGAACATCTATTAACATAAACCTTTGGTTATTTAGGAATCCTGAATAGAGCTCACTTGTGTTTGAGCATAACTTCTTTTATTATCATTGATAATAGGTCAAGATATTAACCATAGAGAACCAGGCACTAGGAAAAGATGTGCTTACGTGTTATCATCAGTGGTAGGTAACCCCTGGGAAGTAAGGTTAGGGGAAGCCACCTAGACCTGCCTTGTGAAATCCCTTCTATGGGAAAATCAGTTTTAATGAGGGCAGCATAGCATTCATTTTGACAACTATTAATCAGAGTGATTTTTTCTTAAACATAACATATTGGAAATGTCACTTAATTTTTCTTTCCACATTAAGTTTATTGAGGTAAAGTAGGTTTACATCTTTGTATCTGCTCAGGATTTATAGGTTCAAGCCTCTACGAATGATACTTTCACACCCTGATCTCTGCCAGTGCCATAACAACCCTCCACCATGTTCCACTGGGCCCATTCCTTTTCCCAGCCCCACCCCACCAATCTCCTGCTCTGGTGGCCTCAGTTTTGCAATCAGATGTTAAGAATTTGTTATTAGTTTTTTTTTTTGACCCTTTGTTATTTCTCTATAATCCATATATAAGTGAGACTATCCAATATGTCTTTCACCTTCTGATTTATTTTGCCTAACATTATCGTTTCCAGCCCCATCCATGTTGTTGCAAATGGCAGTTCATCCTTTTTTTTTTTAACTGTGTAGAATCCTATCACATACATATATCACATCTTTCTGATCTACTCCACTATCCTAGGGTACTTAAATTGTCTCTGTAACTTAGGTACTATAAAAAGGTCTGCAATAAACCGAAGAGTACATATGGCCTTTTGAATCAGCGGTTTGCATTCTTTGCATAGATAGCCAGACACAGAAATGATTGGCCCAGTCTACTTTCCCATCAACAGTGCACAAGGATTTCTTTTTCTCCATATCCTCATCAACACTTAAAATTATGGTCTTTTTGAGATGAACCATTTTCACAGGCGTGAGAGATATCTCAATGCAGTTTGACATAAGAAAATGTCACTTTGTAATGCCCTGACATTTATGTCTCAGCTTTTCATTTTACATATTAAGATCTCAACAAGGAAATCAAGTAGGCATGTGTGTGAAATTCAGCAACATTTTTCCATAGATCAGTCAAAAAGAACTTACCTTGATGCTTGCTGATGGGAGCATTCCTTTTACATTTAACTCTCTGCTGCTTTATTGGAGATGAATTCTCAGAACCATGTCAATTGACTCTTATGTTTGTGGTTGATACCATGATATTACCTACCATGATTTTGGTAGCTATCACCATTTGCTCAGGACTATGGTATTTCTTGGGAGGCTGCGTTTTCCAGATTTAAAACCTGGAAAATCCTAGTAAACCACAAGACCCTCCTTGTTGGCTTACCTTGCTTGTCCCCCCAACTTTTATTTTAAATTCATGTACACTAAAGTATTTGCCTTGGTGTGTAATACAGGAAGTGGACCCATTACTAAAACTAAATAGCAAGATCCACAACAAATACCCTGTCCCATTTCTTACCCCCACCATGTGCTAAGGCCAAGTGAGAAAGACAAATGGCACCACCAAAGGAGATGTTCTGAGAAGGCTCTGTTGAGCTGTCATTGACAATCTTTTGTTGATGACTATTCATGCATATGTGTAGATAGCTCCTTCATATTCAAATACGCTATGGTTTCTGGACGTGCCTTGAAAACTAGTAAGCCTAGCTTTACATGGGCTTAATCGTAAACATTTTGTTATTAATTACATAGGAATAAACATTCTGTATTTTTATGAATATCACTGAAGAATAAAGAAATTTACTGTGAGCATTATAGTTTCCTATCAGTTAGCAAATATCTATTGTAAACAAGGTTATTTGACATCCAAAATATGTGTTGATGTAGAAATCATGTTTTCAAGGATGAGAGTGAGTTATTTTGGAGAAGTTCTACAACTACTACCCATATCCAGAAATAAAAGACAACATCTCCCAGAGAAAGGATAATGTATACTAAGATGAGTTTCCTCCTAATAGTTGAGTGAAAGTGAAAAGGATATAACAAACCCCAGATGTTCCTGCTACAGGGATGGGAGGGTTAATTTTATTATGGATTTCATAGCACTGGGAAGTGTCAACTGATTAAGAGAGTTTTCAGTCTGAGTGTTTTAGCCGGTCTCCCATCTGTTTCACAGAAGTTTGTTAATACAGCTGGAAAAGATGGAGCCGCCAAAGCTGTCTTAAGCCTTTCAAGTCCCATCTCTCTTTTTCCTCCCTAAAAGAGCTAAAACAATTAGATTGCCTTCTCCAAGGAACTAATACAGGGGGAGGGAACAAAGAAATCTTTTTCTTCTCTATTCCTTTGCCATGGTTGGCTATTATCCATATTTGTGGTGCTATTCTAAAACAGATACATTGTGATTTCTAACTGTCCTAAATGTGTCTGTTAGTTGTAGTTCTTTTTTTTTTCCCCCTTAAATGAAGTATCTTATGGTATTTCAGCATATAGCATCACAAATTACCCTGAAGTCACAATCCCTGCTCAAAAGTCAATGCTTGGATCTTCCCAGCTTTAGTCTTAGTCTCCAAATCGGATCTCTTATACATTGATTGATTCTAAGCCATACATAGTCCTAAAATGGCAATAACCAAGCAAGAACATTCTTTAACTAAATAAAATGAAGATGAACTGTAATGTTTTTATTTTTAAAATAAACCTTAAAAATTATTAAATCCAACTAGTGGTTATCAGATGAAAAGGGGGGAGAGTCAGTGGGAAAAAGGGCCCAATTATATGAAGAATACAAATGGGCTTTTAGTGGTGAACTTAGTGTAGTATATACAGCTGCTGATTATAATGACATACACCTGAAGCTGTATAATGTCATAATGTCATGTTATATCTATTTTAATAAAAGCATTCTGCCTATTCAAGGTCAGGCAACACCACAATGATAAAGAAATGGGAGTTGTGGAGCAGGCTACATAAAGCAGGATGCTACTGATGAGCAAGATCCTGGCCTTTTTATTGGTAAACTAGTCATACAGCATCAGTTATGAGGAAGTAGAAAAGGAGAGGGAGAAGTAGAAGAAACAAAGGAAGAGTGGAACTGTACTTCTCGTCTGCTGATGGCTTGGTATGTAGATCCAGCCCTGACTCCCCAGTCAGGATTTCAATCTTACCAAAAGGTGGTCCACTGATCAGCTTCTGGGGCCCTTCTTTATACATCAGTCATCAGCCCCTGGTATTCCCGATCACACCTCCTGATGTGCACCCTTCCCAGGGTGACCCAGCTTTGTGCTCTTAATGGATTTGACAGGCACCTTGTAGAGTTAGTTGGGCTCCTATGAATGGGCAGTTATGACCTTGCTTTAGGAATACAGAACTGTAGGTAACAAAACTGAGGCTAGAAAGACTGCTTAGGATAAAAGACTCACAATTCATTATCCTTTTAAATTCCAGTTAAGAACAGCCATGCTCCTAGGCTTTGCTAAGAATGATGACAAAATCAGAAAGTGCTGACTGCTTGCCCCTGTGTTTTGAAAACAATCTGCTTGACCCAGGGCCTCAGGCGTACCAAGGCTATCACCCCTTGACTGTCTTTTAAAGCCAAGCATAATGCAAGTACTGTCTATAGCTTCTTGTTTACTTCTGTGCTTTTGGTCTTATTTTAATATAACTACCACCTTATAGCAGAAGAAATTGGAATTCAGAAAGTTTAACTTGAGTTGGGAAAAGTCAAGTAGCTAGGGAAAGCCAGTTAAGTCTAGAGGGTTCCAGAATCTATTTGCAATTGTATCAACTTCTGACTTGAATCACAAGAAGATCCACTTAGAAGGTATTAAGTGCTTTTGCATAGTATAAAATATATCAAATAAAACCTCCCCACTTTTAAGTTTAAATAATTGTTGAATGAAAATACCCTTAAATTCTATATTTCAGTTTCTCCCTTGAGTGACTAGATCAAATAAATCTTTGACACTCTAAAATTTTTTATTTTCATTTGTTTAAAAAGAATTCATTATGAGCCTACTATGGGTCAGGTTGAAACTAGAGGTCAGTACAAATGACATGACGTCTGGCCTAAGAAAACATCAGCATTGGTAAAATGGTTCCCAAACTTTTAAATCCTTTAAAAAGTACCTGGGTGAACTGGGTGAACCTCCCCACATCATGAGCCTGAATGCTTAGGCCAGGGGGGTCTGCGTTTTAATAAGTCCTGTGGGTGGTCTATTCTTGGGAGGAGTCCTTACAGCAACACTGGCAGAGACAAAATTTAAGCAAACACTCAGGTTACAGATGGTCCTTAGAAATCCTGTTAGGCCCTCCTTGGTGGCACAGCAGATTGGGACACAACACTGCAAGTTAGCCACAGCCACTTCAGTGCAAGTTCGATTCCCGGCCCTGGAGGTGACCCACATGGTGCAGCATATCTCTCCTGACCTGTCCACTGCTCCCCTCAGCAGTGTACTTTGTCGATCTGCCTATTCTGCTCCCCACTCTGTCTCTGGTGAAGCTCTCACTGCCCCACACTCTGGCCTGTACCCCAGTTCTGTATGCATAAATAAATAAATCTTTAAAAAAGAGAAAAAAGAAATCCCGTTAAGTGCAATGTAGGAATAGACCTGTGTAGTAGGAGCGGTCATAAAAGAAACATTGAACTTAGACTGGGGACTGGAACAGTGATCCAGCTTTCATCGGAGAAAACTGGTAGGGCAGGGATAGGGGAAAGAAAGTGAAAGAGAAACCCAGGGTGGTAAAATTGCAGCAGACATTCACTACAACAATCTGAGTTGCTTTGCTGAAGATACATTTGTTCTCTCTGCCTTGCCCAAGACATCGTGCTTTGCCACAATGAAGAAAGACTGTCTGCTCCAGCAGGATCAGAACAGCACAGGATCAAGGTTGCTAACTGAGTCACAGACCAAGAATGAAACCACAGTGCCAGAATTTGACTTTGGTTCTTCCCAAGTATTTCTGAGCAACAACTCAAGGCAAGGTCATTTAAAGCCACTCACCAAGTTCCATCCAGTCTCCTCTTTTTTTGACATGTTGGGGGACATTCCTGATAATTACTTCCTATGATGGGAGGCTGGCTGATCCTCAAGTTTCTATTATGAGGAGCCTAAGAAGCCATCGACTAAACACTTGGGCCCCCAGGTGTGGGATGAGCTCTCATACTCTCAAACAAGTAAGATTGTGTAGACCGCATGAATGTGACCATTTTGTGTGTCTGGCATGGCAGGGGGAGTTCTATGCTCTGTGGAAGACCCGTCTCTACAGTATAATCAGCTCCTCTGAAGCTGTGGCTGGGCTGTGTTGGCCACACAGTGGAGATGTTGTCAGAGGCCGCAGTTGGCTCGTGGTGAACTTGGGCTTTGCACATCCCTACTATAGAGTCCATTGTGCCATGGTGGCGTTGTCCAGCTGAAAGCACCATCTGTGCAGTGGAGAAGCCATAAACCATCGTAGCTAAGTCTTTTCGGTAGGTGAAATTAGGAGGCTGAGGATAGACTTTGAATTCTAGATACTGGGTGGAACAGATAACTAGATTACAGGCTAGCAAATTTTCTCCTACTCCCAAGAAAGAAACGAAACAGACGCAGCTACTTTCTTTTTCTTCTTTCTTCTGTTGCTTGCTTCCTCCCTCCTTCCCTCTTTCCTTCTTTTATTCCTCCCCTTTACGCTTCTTCCTTTCTTCCTTCTCTCCTGCCCTTCCCTTCCTCACTCCTCCACCTTCCCTCCCTCTTATTTTTTATGTTTGCCTGCACCTGTAGTGAGTGTAACATGTGTAGAAATAATTAATTGTAAAAAAGATGACACAATGTATTAAAATTGTTAGACATTGATTTTATTAGATATATTTAATAGCTATATGGCAATCATGATTTAAAATATCATACAACAATCAACCCATTTAATACATATATGAGTCCAAAAAGTAGTCACAACCAATATCACTATTTTGTAGAACAGGAAACTAAAGTCAAACAGGGACAGTGACCTGGCTAAAAAAAATTTCAAATTTAAAGCCAGGCAGTTGAATTCCAGAGTCAACATTTAATCCACTTTGGAGTCTATCACTAAAATATGAACAGAAGTTAGAAAGACACAGAGCAGGAAGTTGTTCATGCTTCTGAGCGCTGCTGAAGTCTTCAAAAAGTAGGCTCAGATCATTTGCGCATCAGTCATGGGGTAATGAAGGATGGTGTGATCACCATGAGTAAGTTCACCCTTCCTAGCTTCAAGGAACTTAAAGTGGGGGGAGGAACTTCAAAACAGAAAACATCATATTATATAAGGTCTACACTTTACAGCAGAAGATCTAGAAGCAGGTATTTTCTCCCAGACTCCTTGACATGGAGGAAAATCAATAAATCATCCCACTTCACTCTCCCTCTACTCCTGCCGGAAACCTTCCCCTTAATTTTCACAGATCCGGATTGGTCCACATAGGGAATAACCTAACCAATCATTGATCTAATCAATTGACTTGGCCGTGATCGATTTAGAATGATTCCATCAAACTCCTGAGAAGTATCACTTGTTTGAGCCGTGGGGGAACTGTGAAATGTAGTGGCATTTTGCCAGCAGGGAAGATAAAGTGTAAAGCTATTTGGTAACCAATGGAAAACTCAGAGTGAAACTCTGATGTAGGCAAATCAATCTCACAAAGGACCCAATGTAAAAATGGGTATGATATTGAATATCCCTGGGGAACACTTGGAAAGAGTTGAGAGTTTTTTGTAGTTCACAAGAAAAAAATAAATGAAAGGACATTGCTAAGAAAGGGGGCAGTCATCATAAAAATGACTAGTATAGGGCTTTCCCTGGTGATGCAAAGGGTTAAAGTGCAGCACTAAGAAGACAGCCTCAGCCACTTCAGTACAAGTTCGATCCCCAGCCAGGGAGTGACCCACATGGTACAGCAGACTTATCCTGTCTCCCGCCCTGCTCTCCTCAGCAGTGTACTTTGTCAGTCTGCCTCTGGTGAATCCTCTCATTGCCTCTGCACCTCTGGCCTGTACCTCAGTTCTGTGTGCATAAAAACAACGTTTTTTTTTTTAAAAAAAAAAAAAAAGACTAAATTATTTCCTACTATTTACATTGTCTGATCTTGTGTCCACAGTATGAAAATTTTTATATGTATGTGTGTAAACACTCACCCCTCGCATACTATATTCCCTTTCTAATATATATAGAAAAAGAATATTTATAATACTTGTGTTAGTTTAGTTAATCCACAGTATCCCTATGAAACAGGTAGTATTACCCCATTTTATGGATCAGGAAACAGAAGCACAATGAGTTTTTGCAATTTGCCAAAGCCACAGACACAAGAAAGGTAGCATGCATATTAGAATGAGGTTAGTTGTGATGCTGCCCAAGACCACCAAGAATGGGCCAAGCCTGTTGTTAAAATAATATATAAGAAGCCATAGATGAGAGTGATTTAACAGTTAAAGCTAAAGTCATCCTATTTTAAGTTTATCAAATTCCAGCTATACACTATCACCAGCACTGTTAAACATATTCTCTATAAAAGAAAAATGTTGGCACATGGGTGATTTGGTGATGGGAAATCCTAGGGGATTGCAACTAAGATGGAAAAATGCACAAAAATATGTAAAAATAAACTGTTATAAATTTTTTTTTAAAAAAAGAAAAATGTGCTAAGATTTTGTCACAAATAAGGTTTAAAGTCAATGGGGTGACACTAAATTTCTCAGTTTATTCCTTCCTTGAGAGTCCTTTATAAATCCATCTAAGACCAAGCCACAGCTGAGGTGAAAGGATTCTTTATTCTTTTTTTTTTTGACTCAGAGAAGGGAGGAGGGCAAGTGGACAGTCTTGGCGTGCGGGGAGATATTCTTAGTTATATTCTAGTTATAGACACGCTTCTATAACTCAGTGTTCTTATGGGGGAGAAAACAAACAACAGAGCCGTCAAATACTCTGCCCTGTGCTTCTGGGTCTGTGTTCATTTGGTGTGTGCCTTGGATCCTAAGATCTGTCATTAACTGCCCCAGTCACCAGTCCCGCCAACAGTCAATATATTTGAATTAAAATAGATATTAAGAGGATGTTACATTACCCCTATTTTTTTTTAGGGGTACCAAAGTGAATGTCTGCTTTTTAAAAGAAATAATAAAATGAGTAAAGGAGCAAATGGTAGTCATTTTAAGATTTCAAATGCTGTGATTCTGAATGATATTTATATTTCACTGTTTTGCTTTTTATCTAATGTTGTGTTATGTATATGCCTACAGAAGTAAATCACACTGCAGAAATAGCTATCAGTTGGAGAGAATTTATAGGTGGCTCTTACTATTTTCCAGGTACTGTGCTTTAAATGTCTTATCTCATCATGGAGAGAGGGTGATGACAAGACACAGCTACCCCGAGTTTTATCTTCTTTCTCTTATCTTTATTTAAAGCCTCCTTTCTTCTGTCCTCCCATTCTATCTAATCTTACCAGCGCTGGAAGTACTTCCTATTCTCTTTATGTATAGAAAAGTAGATAAATGTAGTTATCTAGTGGTACCTAATAATACCTTCTGATGAACTAGACAGAAATCCAGACAATATAAAAATTATTTGGGGCCTTCCCTGGTGGTGCAGCAGGTTCGGATGCAGCACTTCAAGGGAGCCACAGCCACTTCAGTGCCAGTTTGATCCCCATCCCAGAGGTGACCCACAGCGCGCAGTAGACCTCTCCTGACCCATCCGCTGCTCCCCTCAGCATTATACTTTGTTGATCTGCCTGTTCTGCTCCCCACTCTGGATCTGGTGAAGCCTCTCACCGCCCCTGCACCTCTGGCTTGTACCCCAGTTCTGTATGAATAAGTAAATAAATCTTTTTTTAAAATAATTCATCGAACTTGTGACAGTAGTCCTGAACTGTCCCTTCTCACATAATTGATGGCTCCAGCCATCTTTGACGATATGGCCGTTAAATATGAAATCTGCACCGGGCCAGTTCTAAACTAAGGGTTAGCAGGGGAAAGACCAGAGGTGCATTGTTACCTACTGGTGTTCTTCTTTTATAAACGCATAGGTATGACTCTTCAGGAGAAAGCTAAACTGCCTTGTTAGGTGAGGGCAAAGCAAACCAGACCCCAAGGTTAACACGAAGCAGGTTCTGTGGCATTTCAGATCTATATCCAAAGGTTGAGCGCCCTTCAAGGAAGTTATAGGCTTATATGCATTTTAGCTTGTTTTGGGTGGGTTAACACTGTAACTATCCATGTGCAGATATGAGTGTAAGTTACACTTCAGGAAATGTAACAAGTTGCTTGTCACAGGTACTGGGCTGCCTTGCTCAGGCACTTCACTTCAGTAACACACTGCTGGGGAAAGAGAAAGAACTCCTCCAAGATATTCAGTGTGCTGTGGATGTGTGTCTGGGTGGGATGGGGGAGGGAGAGGCAGGATAATAGCCATTACTAATAATCAAACTTTTTACAAAGGGACAATCCTTGGCTAATGATGGAGCCGCAAAATAGTGGTGTTTTTCTTTGGAAATTTGAAAAGTGGGAATGGGGAGAATCTGAAAATAACTATGGCATGTGAAAGAATACAGGATTTATGATCATAAGTATGATCACAAATATATTTACAATTCTCAGATAGTATGTTTCTGGATTAGAATCAAGTGAGAACCCAAGTCAGTGCGAGGCTTAGAACAGAAGTTTCTAAGGGAGTAAATCTAAAAAGTTCTCATCATAAGGAAATAAAAAATAACTCTGTGTGATCATGAATATGATTATTTGCAATATATGCAAATATCAAATCATTATTTTGTATCCCTGAAAGTAATGTAATGCTGCCTGTCAGTTACATCTCAAAAATTATGACTTGGGATATGATGTTAAATAATAATAAAAAGGGTCTGTAAAAGGTATTTTGTGTTTTCAGCAGAGATTTTATAATTAGAAGAACAAGCAGGAAATAGAGAATGTACATATGCCCAAGACTACATATACATATTCTTCCCTCATCTTGAAATACAAACACACCCCCATGTTGAAGTCTGTTCCACTTGAACTGTGACTGGCTTCTTGGACCCATTCTAATTATTTGGCCTTGGTTTTATAATCTAAGGTTTATCTTATTCTCTAGAGAAATGACTGTAGAAGTCATTATTTACTGACTTGCATGGGGAAGAGAAGGATGTTGGGGGGATGGAGAGGGGAACTCATTAAATAAGCATCCCATGGCTTCCTCATTCCTCCCTTTTTGCTTCTGCCATTCAACCAACCCTAAACTTTCATCTCTGTAGCCTTTCAGCTACTTCTCTGCCACCAAGTTCAAAATCTTTATGTGCCTCTGCTTTTTCTGAGAAGATCTAAAACGCTGGTGTGTGGTAAAAGAGTCTGTATCTGGGAAAAGAGTATTGAGCGCCTGCTGTATACAAGGGTCTGGGGTCCTGATAATACAGCGGTTACCAAGGAAACAGTCTTTTCCTTGTGGAACTTTTAATTCAATACAATTACAGCTGTATTACATGCTATAAAGAAAGAAAAGATATGCAAATATATAACCTACTTTATAAAATTGCTTATAAGCAATAAGAACTTACCAGATACTTGGAAACCTACATGAAAGAGACAATAGACTTGAATTATAACTGAGATTATTTATAAATTTTATAATTTTTGTTATAAAATAATATAGCTGAGAATATAGAATAACTATATTCTTCAAGTTTACCAGACTGTATTTACTTTTTATATTTTCTTTTTAAGATTTATTTATTTGTGCATATAGAACTGGGGTACAGGCCAGAGGTTCAGGGGTGGTGAGAAGATTCACCAGAGACAGAGTGAGGAGCAGAACAGGCAGATTGATGAAATATACTGCTGAGGGGAGCAGTGCCATTTGGGTCAGCTCTGGGGCCGGGGATTGAACTCATGCTGAAGCAGCTACATCTAGCTTGCAGTGCTCCGTCCTAACCCACTGCACCACTAGGGAGGGCCCCACTTTTTATATTTTCATTCTTTGTCTGTTGGATGTACTTAAGTGGTAAAAAGCAGTAAAAGTCATCATCTCATTCTTCTGGCACAAACTGAAATTCTGATGAGTTAAGAACACTAAGTTTAATTTCAATCACAAATATCTGGATATAAGTAAAACATTTGGCAAAAGAAAGCTAATAGACCTACAGGTCTTTGTTGAATTCATTATTGGTTCTTTCCTCTCACTGCTCACCATATTTGGTAATGATGATCGCTAAAGGAGAAGTGAAGCCACTCATCGTTTAATCTGCATTTTTGTGGTTTCCACTCTCTCTCTGACCCCTGGAAATATTTTGCTCGAAGTTTACTTTTTATATTGAAATTATTTTTGGTTATTTTCTTCTCCCCTCCTTGTAGTCTATGCTATTTACCACATCACTTTTATTTTATGTTTTTGAAGATTTATTTACTTATGCATGTAAGAAGTGGGGTTACAGACCAGAGGAATGGTGGGGTGAGAGGCTTCACCAGAGACAGTGGAGAAGAACAGGCAGATTGCCTGAGGAGAGCAACGGATGAGACAGGAGAGGTCTGCTGTGTCATGTGGGTCAGCTCCCTGGCCGGGAATCGAACTCCATGCTGCAGTGGCTGCAGGACAGCTTCACCTATTCCACCACTAGGGAGGGCCTCCATAACAGCTATAAATACCCTGAAGTTTAATTCTTACACCATTGTGCATAAACTCACCTAGTCCACTTTTCAGGAGCTTGGAGAGACTATCTAATCAGGGTGAGCTGCACAGTGTGTGTTCTAGTGTGCCTTAGGACCTACACTGGGTTATTTTGAAAGGGATAAATGGAGGACTTTATGGAGGTTAAATCCAGTGCAGATTCCCCTGGTTTGAGTTCCAAGACAGCCATCTGAAAGGCATCTCTATTGACTGCAAGACTGCTGAGAAGAGAAAACCAGCAGCCTGGTTCAGCTTTGGAAGTAGTGTGAAAGGTATCCACATCTCATTTTTAGCTCTTTCAAATTGGTGAGGTCTTTGCAGGAAAAGGCAAATCCCAAACTTGGTGCAAAATTCAAATATCTTAGTGGGTTTGATATCTGCCTGGGGGCTGGGGCACTGGCCTTCTGGGAGGAGGGGCACAGACTGATGAGCCAGGTTCGTGCAAGTTCCCTGCACGAACTCTTTCATTTGGCTTTTTGATCTAATTAAAATTAAAGCCCCAAATGGTGGTTCCCTAGTGCTCTTAGAAATTGGAGAATGGAATTTGGACATATGGATGATATGCTCATTGCCCCAGAAAGGAATCGTCTAAGAGATTTTAATGAACTGGCTTTTTTTCAAAGCATGGACACAACTAGGGGAAGAAAGAGAATTGCTGGGACATTTGGAGACCGGCATCAAGGAAGCTGCCTGAGTGCAGAAAATTTTGTTACAGCCTTTTGGCATCTGGAGCCATGGGGAAGCTCTTGACCTACAAGAGCTGGGTCATGCAGGAAGGCGGTCACTGCATGAACATGGAGAGAGCAAGTGGGGGATTCCCTAGCTTGAACTTCTTCCCAGTCAGAGTCAGGAAGAGTGGGAACCCAGGTAATTCAGTCCACAGACTCAGCCTCCACAGGCACAGAGCAAGCAGAGGACAGATCACAGATCTGGATGCTTCCCAGCAAGCATGCAGTACATCCAGCAGGTAATGTTTTACAGTTTTATGTTTTTATCTTTTCTAATTCCATCAGCATTCCCAAATGTTATTATCTTTCTACTACAGTTCAAGAAACTGAGACTAATAAATTGTACAGATTTCTAGTCCTGGAAAATTGACAATGTCAGGCTCAAAACAACTCTTTTCATAAAGAAAGCCTTATATCTAAGTGCCTTTCCAGCCTCTTACTGGAATTCACTTCTTTGGCTCGCCTGGGACAGTGTCAATTGGACTCTGTTATCAGTCCTCATTGGAAAGCCCTGGCTTCTTTCCAGGGATCAAATATATTTAAATTCAAATCTCCAAGCCTAATGCCAATCTTCCTCCCTTTTAAAAATCTTCCCAGAGTGCATTATCTGACAACATCCTTTTTCTCTGGCATTCTTGCTCCTCTCGATTTCCTGTTAGCATTCACCCTTACTGTACTGTACTGTCACTGATCTAATCACTCACCAGCAAAGAGCCCAGAAAGGGCTCTTTCTGGCCATGGTAACAGTTCTTAAAGGAGATAGAAATGGACTCCAGTTCAAGGTCTTTTTTAAATAAACACACACACACACACATAATGTATGTATGTATGTAGACAGAACTGGGGTACAGGTCAGAGGTACAGGTGCAGTGAGAGGATTCACCAGAGACAGAGTGGGAAGCAGGAGAAGAATAAGCAGATCAATGAAGCACAGTGCTGAAGGGAGCAGCGGGTGGGTCAGGAGAGGTCTGCCACGCCATGTGGTCACCTCTAGGGCAGGCGGGGATCAAACTCTGCTGAAGTGGCTTTAGCTTCTTAGCCAGGGAGGGCCCTCACCCTCTTTTTAACTGACTATGACCAAAATATTGTCATGATATTGTTGTTAACTGTGGAGGGAGGTATTCTGATCACATTTGATTTAGTTGTTTGATGTATAAAATAATCTGTCATTGTTTGAATGAGAGTTAGATAATTTGTATTCAGTGGGGGATTCTGAAAGCCTGTCACCAATGGAGTAACAGGAAAGGAAATAATATAATTTAGGTTATATCACAAATCAGAATGATTTTACCCTTGCCCATCAAGAGAGACCCAAGTTATTGTCTTCAGGTTGAGGAGAGCAGAACTCTTATGGGGGATGGAGGTATTTCAACTGACCTTTCTCCAGTTTTCCAAGACTGCAAAGCATTTCTTGTACCTTCTGTGATGAAGCAGAACTGGATGTGAGTTTCAGAATTTTTGAACAGAACAAAATCATCACTGCATTGCTAATGAGCCAAGCCTCCAATATGCAAAACACCCATTCCTTTCATTTCCTGTTTGCTTTGCTGCAGACAAATACATTGTGTTAGCTCATTTTCAATTCAGAGTTGGAAAGCAACAAAGTGACATCTTAGAGGTTAAGAAGGCTCCACAGGAGATAGATCTGGGCATTAAAAAGTCTGAGCCTTCTACAAAGATTCTTAGTCAGCATAGCCAAAAAAAAAAAAAAAAAAATCAAAGCCAATGAATTTTGGGGAGATTTTGGAAATGTCCATCTAAAAAGGGTGCTTTACTACACCTCTATTGATGGGGGGAAATGGCTGTATGTTTCTGAACACTTCCAGCTTGACAAAATGATTTTAAAATTAATATGGGACACTAGGAAAATGCTTTTCCTTTTACTTATATTAAAGTGAGTTAAACATCACATGGTCTTACTGAAAAAGATAAGGAGAGAATAAATAAATATATATCTGTTTTGTTTTACTATGTGGCATACAACAAATTCAGTTGTTATCAGTAAAAATGGGACTCGTGGCTTCATGGATTAATCTCTGCTTCATGTCAGTTTCTCTAGGAATTAATTAATTGGTAATAGTAATAACAGTGAAAGTCAGAGCATCAATACATGAGGTGTGAACTGAGCTTCAGACATTGTGTTAAATACTTATAGCTGTCCTCTACCTTAATCATGACATCTACCTCATAATGTACGCCTCGTCATTCCATTGTCCATGTGAAGAAATGTAAGGTTCCAGAAGAGGACTTTGTCCAAGATCACTTATTATTTTTATACAACAAGCAGAATTTAAACCCAGTGCTTTGTACATAAGATTATATGCCTTTAACTCTTATATATACTTCTATTATAACTATAAAATATGTTAGTTATGGAATATTATGTGTGTGTACACACACACTCACATACCTATCTATAGACATATCTATATGTATATCCTTACTATCAAATATGTTATAGTGAATTATATATAGAAAAAAATTAATGTAGCAAGTTAATAGAGTGTATATAGAAAGAACGGAGTGTATGATATGCAATAGTTCAGGGAAGAATTCATTATAGGCAGAAGAAATCAAGAAGCCTGCATGAAGAAGTAAGGTTTGAATTGGATGCATATGTCTCATAGAAATGTAAAAGAAAGTTTCCCTTTTTGTTTATTTGGTGACAGGAGGCTAGGTTTAGGAAAAGCATCGCACAATCATGGCATCCTCATGAGAACAATGGAGAAAAGATGTGGAAGATGAATAAGAAAGAAAGCTGGCAGTCTGTTTCTGCAGTAATAATAATAGTTGAGTGTTCCAGGTTGTGCTAATGTTCATGCAGCCATGATCACATGGAAATATAAATAACTCTGGAAGCTAGGTATTAATTGCTTAACCTTCTTATGGGGAAAATGGAGTACATATAGGTAAAAATAATTTGGTCAAGTTACACAATATGCTATAAAACCAGGGTAAAGCCAAAGTCTTTGACTTGAGTTCTTAACCATTCTACTATGAATGAAGATGTTGTGATATGTGCTCTAAGGTGAAGATGTGTCACTGAAACTGAGTAAAATATGTACATCAGAATAGCAGAGATAAAATATACCCTTTGTTTCTACTTAACAGAGTTACAGAGTGTGTTAGAGTAAAGCAGGGCACCAGGTGTCAATGGAAGTCCAAGAAGAATAAGACAGGGTTCCTGACCTCAAATAGGCTCTTATATAGAGTGAGACATGGACTAATAAATAGCAACAAGATGTTATATGCTATGTGCCTTTAAAGAGATGAAATAGAGATCATTTCCAAAAAGACAGGAACAAATTAGCAAAGATTTCTTCATGTATTAGACATGGGTAGCAGTCACATGGGTAAAGAGAAGCAGTTGATCACAGAAACAAATCAGTGTGAACACAGAGATATGGGACAATTTTGATTATGTTGGGCTAAATCTGAGGTGACTGGTGTGTGAGTACAGAAATTGTTATAATGGGAATGAAGGTGAGAGTGTTTGATGAGGTCAGATTGTGGAGAGTCTATCCTGACTTTATTCTGTAGACAATGATGACAATGATGATTGAGGCAATTATCTCAAAGGTAAAGAGGTAAGAATAGAAGCTCTACAAATGAAGAGAGATTTCTGTACCTTCAGTCCTTGTCTCCTATATTTGCTCTTCATAAAAACTTGATGAAAGAATTACTGAACGGTCACCACATAGTCTGTTTTATGATGACCTCAATATATACAATGAATTTTAAAAATGGATAATGTCTTTAGAGATATATGTGTCTCTCTTTCTAATACCTGTATTGTTCTCATTTTAGTATCCAGAAAAGGAAATACCGCTCTGGAAGATGCTGTGTTAATAAGTCAAGGAAAAGTAGGAATTTCAGTCAGCAAGCTGGCTGAGGGTTAGAATTCAAAGGAATACTGTGAACATCAGTTATCACTAATGAAACATAGTCAACACCTGTTACCTTATAAGATGCATGGAGAGAAATGAAAAAAAAAAAAAAAAGAGTCAGCTATAGAACCGAAACGAAACCAAAGGAGAAGATAAGACACAACAGAATTATTCATTCATTCAGGAGTGGAAGATGATTTGTTCATATGTTCAAAGAATATTTTGATGGACTTTTGTATGCTAGCAATTTTTCTAAGATACTTATTCTACATTAGAGCTAAAGCATATTGATGATTAGGCTCTGCAAATACCACTTGGCAGAATAGTCTTGAGTGATGTCATATGTCAGCTTTGACTTAGGGACTAAATCCTGTGTGGCACCATCTGTTGATTCCAGGACCAGAATCACCTTCCCACCCAGAGTGGAGTTCCCACAGGGTCAGGAGGTTCAGCTTCCTTCCTCCAGGCACTTGAAATCTCAAACATCAAAGCTAGTGATTATCTCTTCTCTTTCATTAAAAAAGATTATAAAACCTTTTAGATATCCAAGATGATGTTTTATATTGAACCAAACTTCTCTTGAAGAAATTGAAATTTATTTACAACTTCTCTTATCACATAGTTGAATATATAAGACATACTTATATTTAGACACTTTGAGACTTTAACACTATCAGTTTTTTCCATAGAAAACCATTATTTGCTTTAACGTTGTCATTAAAAAAAAAAAAACAACTGCGCTTTCAGAACAAAATCATGTACCATGGATACATTTTACATTTTGAAATTTGATTTTTAAGACCCCTGTAGCTACAGAAACATGGTTGGTTCCTTACAAACTTCCCTTATTGGTTCTTTTGTGAGTGAACAGAATCGAGGGAATGTAGGTTTTATATTGAATAGACTTGATTTTCCACTGATATTTGAAAGTACCCTTTGAACGTTTTCTCTATTCAGATAAGAGGGCCAAAGGCTGTGATAGCAGCTTGTATGGATTAGAAGGCTGATTGTTTGCACTCTGGTTTAGTTGTGTCTTAATGTGGACCAGGACGTCAGGGTCTTCCAAGAGAAGCTGAGGACAGCAGAGACACATAAGGGTAGGACCTGGGGGAAGACCCTGAGGTCTGTGTGGGGGTGTGGGGTGCAGGGTGCGAAAGCAGAGATCAAAGCATCATCAAACCCTCCTCAGCCTTCCTAGACAGAAAGCCTTTGGCAACTCTTTGATGTCTAATTTGCCCTCTGACCCTAATCAGAAGTGTATCTAGGAACTTTAGTGAGGCTCAGCCAGGCTATTTTATGGGACTGTGAGGCAGATTGCAGCTTATAAGTACCTTCTAAAAGAGACTTGCAGACAAAAGGAGGGTATTTCCTGACCTACAGGAGCTTCCATTCTAGCTCAGTAGATAAAACCAGAGTGACTTGGCTAACCAATTCTGGCAAGTTGCTCAAGCCAACAACAGAAATATTTGAATATGTCATTGTAATAATTCCTATCTAACAGTGTACTATATCAGTGATTCTCATGAATCAAAATCACCTGAGTATGATGTCATCATTTTGACTGGTAGAATCATGTTCCTCCCACCATCATTTATTCTCTTCTCTATAATTCTTTTCTGGTGTTATGAGCAGGGGTGGGTTCTATACATTGGTAGGGTCATGTATATATTTTATTTTTGATGGTCAAAATAATTAAATCTTGGGCCTCCCTTATAGAATAGGGTTAAGTCTCAGTGCTATCAAGCTATCATTGCTAGGGCCTGAGTTCAATTCCTGCCCAGAGAGCTGACCCACGTGGCGTGGCGGACCTCTCTTGTCTTGCCCGCTATATCCCTCAGCCATGTATTTCAGTACACCTGGCTGTTCTGCTTCCCACTTAGTCTCAGAGGAACCCTCTCACGCCTCTACCTCTGGCCTATATGCCAGTTCTTATATGCCTAAATAAATATATATATATATATAAAGCTAAATCTTATCTGCTCTTCAGACAACATAGACTTTTGTAGGAAACTTAATGGAGCTAATGCTATCATGCTGAAGTTATATTACATGTCGAGATAAAAAACAGTATTTTTTCCAAAAAGATCTCCCAATCTCACCTCCCTCTTTTCTTTAATCTTTCAGGGCAGAAAGATTAACCTAAGGGAAATGTCCTAAGAAATACTGATGAACTTTACCACAGTATGTTGAATATCCTAGAAAACATTGCATGCATAATTAAAGTTCAATTCTGAGAGACAGTTGGAAGCAATCATTAAAATGATTGCTTTGAGGCCCTCCCTGGTGGCGCAGCGGGTTAAAGCACTGCACTAAGAAGCTAAAGCCACTTCCCCAAGAGTTCGATTCCCGCTTTCCCCGGAGGTGACCACATGGCGCAGCAGACCCCTCCTGGCCCACCCGCTGCTCCCCTCAGCAGTGTGCTTCGTCGATCTGCCTGTTCTGCTCCCCACTCTGTCTCTGGTGAAGCCTCTCGCAGCCCCTGAGCCTCTGACCTATACCCCAGTTCTGTATACACAAATAAATAAATCTTTAAAAATGTGCTTTGAAAACAACAAAAGAAACTTGGTAACTCTATGATTCTAGTATTCTAGCATTTGCCCAGTTATCATTCTTCAAAGGAAAATGTTGAGATTTTGTGTGTGTGTGTGTGTGTGTGTGTGTATGTTGAGAGAGGTGTGTATACAGACTAAAGAATTTCAGAATAGTCTCCTCTTAGCGATTTTATATTTCTCTTAGTCATCTTCCTTCCTTTGACTAATATTAGTAATAGTTAAAATAAAAATGAAGAGGTAAACTATGTCAAAGAATAAGGTTGAACATCATGGTTATAATAGAATTAGATTTTAGAATTCATGCTACTCTTTTAGCAAAGAACTTGTTCAGATAGGAAGTGCTACATGGATTAAAATTATTATGAACAGGATTTAAAACTAAAATATTGCACTGGAGAAATTGGTTGTAAACCCAGATATGTTGGTATGTGAATCACTGTAAGTAAAAACAATAGAAGAGCAGTGTATTCTTTTGACAGGAAAGATGGTAGTGGTTAAAAAATGTGTGTGGGTATTTTAATGGGATGCTTTGAACCTTAAGGGACAGATACTCACAGAAAAAGAGAAATATGTGCATGTGTGTTAATAAGTGTTTGAGGGAGAAAGAGAGCAAATAAAGGACTTCGTAGAGTTCAATGTGCATTCAATTTCAAACAGAAACCGGGCCAAGAGGCCAATATACATTAGCATTAGTATAAGCAATCACTCTGGTCTTTTAAGAAATGTAACAGTCTTTACAAGGAACTCTGGGCAATCTGTAAAAATAATCAAAAGGATGTGGACAGGCTTACTTCTTATTACAACACTTACAACCAATCAGCTGGTATCCTTTTTGCCCCAACTGCTGTGGATTGAAGAGAAAGAGAATGGGTTGAGTAACTGAAATCTTTTTGTAAAAATGTGAGTGAAGTCTGGGGATTATTTTGACTATCAAAAAAAATATATATATATATATACACACACATATATATGTGTATATATATATGTGTGTGTGTGTGTGTGTGTGTGTGTGTGTGTATATATATATATATATGTATATATATATGCATGACCCTACCAATGTATAGGATTTTTTCATTTAAAAAAGTGGATAAAATATCTATCTCACTACTAGACATAATTTAATAGATAATTGAATAGTGTTTATATTATGATAATGAATGTACAAAAGGAAAGGGAATTGAGTGTTTGGTTTTTTTTTTTTTTTTAAGATTTATTTATTTTTTCATTCAGAGCTGGGGTACAGGCCAGAGTTGCAGGGAGTGAGAGTATTCACTGGAGACAGAGTGGGGAGCAGAACAGGTACAGTGACAGAGTACACTGCTGAGGGGAGCAGCGGGCTGGTCAGGAGAGGTCTGCTGCATCATGTGGGTCACTGCCGGGATGGGGGATGGAACTCGCACTGCAGCAGCTGCTGCGAGAATGCAGTGCTGTATCCTAACCCGTTGCGCCAACCGGGAGGATCCGGGAATTGAGTTTTTAAACACTGTATGTCAAGTCTGATTCAGATGCCAAGAATGTAGTATCAAAACCAACTGAACAGAAAAATAATCACAGCAGAGGATCCTAAAATCACCCGTTGGATTTACTGTAAAAATTGGTATGTGGGACTTAACTTCTAAGGCCAAGAGAGAACAGATGCATCAAAGTCTGGATTATATTACACTGATCTCTTAAGGGTCTTTATCTAATCTCTTTTTGGTCATTGCTAAGTGCCAGGGATATGATTGCCACTATATAAATATCAGAGATTATCTAAACTTCTTAGGAGAAATCCATCTAATAGACATCAAAACCAGTCAAGACATTGTGTGCTCTTGGCCTTTCTTTGGCAGAAACAGAAACAAAGGCAAATCAAATCTTTCCTAGGAAAAGGACCTGTAATCCATCAATATTTTCATTTTCATTTAATGCTTGATTTTTTAAACAAAAGTAGAGCTATTTAGTACATTAGCTTCTGAGTTAAACAGTCATGCTGCAAATTAACCCCGAACTACATGCCTTGTCTAAAATATTATCAAGTGTAGAAGGGAACTGCAATAAAAATCATATTCTACTTTCTAAAACATTCCATCTTAAAACAGTAGAATTAAGCACCTCAAGGCTTTGGAGTCCAGCAAAAAAGTTCTGAAGATCGTTTCTGCTATGTGATAATGGTAAAGACCCTTCCCCAGTTATTAATAACTGAGCTTGGAGCATTCCTTCATCTATAGAGTACAGAAAGTAGAAATTTTGTAGAGCTGTTGTGAAAACCTGAGAAGCCCTCTTGTATAACATGCTAGATACAGACCTCACCACCCAGTAAACTTTCAGTACAGAGCAGATGTTTTGTTTCCATATCTTGTGACCAGTAAAAAATGTAAAGATTGGCCCTCCCTGGTGGCGCAGCAGGTTAAAGCACAGCACTGAGAAGCTAAAGCCACTTCCGCATGAGTTGAATTCCCGCCTGTCCTGGAGATGACCACATGGCATAGCAGACCTCTCCTGACCTGCCCGCTGCTCCCCTCAGCAGTGTACTTCGTAGATCTGCCTGTTCTGCTCCCCACTCTGTCTCTGGTGAAGCCTCTCACCACCCCTGAGCCTCTGGCCTGTACCCCAGTTCTGTATGTACAAATAAATCTTTAAAAAAAAAATGTAAAGACTGATAAAAAGTATAGAAAATGGCCTTTCGACAAAGAAATGGTAACATGGGACAAATGTGAAGAATAAGATATGTTACAGGAGAAAAGGAACAGTTTTATTTTTCAATAGTTTCTTCACCAATTTCTCCTTTTATTTTTAAAGATTTACTTATTTATACATATAAAAACTGGGTCATAGGCCAGAGGTGTGGGGGGTGAGAGGCTTCACCAGAGACAGAGTGGGGAGCAGAACAGGCAGATTGAGAAAGTACACTGCTGAGGGGAGCAACGGGCGGGTCAGGAGAGGTCTGCCGTGCCCTGTGGGTCACCTCCCTGACTAGGAATCAAACTCATGTTGCAGTGGCTTTGGAGAGCTTTGTAGTGCTGTGCTTTAACCCATTGCACCACCAACAGGGGACCCTCAATTTTCCTTTGTAGAACATAATTGGTGTAGATGTATGAATGTTTTGATTCTGTCATGATAAAACATGTGAGTTCTCTCTTTATATGACATATCTTTATCTTGATGTCTAACAAAATGCATTTAAGTAGTAGTTAATAAATATTTGACCAACCTCATTTGATAAACACTGCACAATGTTTAGTGCTATTTCTGTATTCATCAATTGTGAGCTTTTTGGTATTTTGAATTATGTATATTTAATAATCTTTTCTCCTTTAGATAAGAGCAAACTCAATTAATTTATTGGATACCTCAAGGCTATTTGGTTAGGACCATTTACTTTTATTTATATTGTGACTTTACTTTTCCGGTTCTACATAGTAGGATCAAAAATTGGATTGCTTTTTGTTGTATATCTCAGTTCACTGAAAAATTAAACTACTTCAGATGTGACCCTGAGATTTGCTCATATTTCTGCTGCAATATGACAGCTCTTCCACTAGCCCTTTATAAGTATTTGTGGGTACCTTTCTTAGTGTATGCCCTTGTTTTACCTTACCCATGAAATCGTAAAAAGTTGGAGGGCAAGATTACTTCATTCATTCATTACCTCTCCAAGTGAAATGAATCAGAAGTAAAAAAAAAAAAAAGACCAATACCTATGATTTCATTCATATGTATATATAGAAAATAAATGAAAAAATAACCATTTGGACAATGGTACCAATTAGTGGTTAGCAAAACAGAAAGGGGGTAGGAAAGTTCAAGACAATGGGGAAAATTGTATAGTGAAGGACAGAAAGGACTTTTAGTAGTGAACTTAATGTTGTCTATACAGGTGTTTATTTTTAATCATGCACATTCAAAACATACAAGATGTTATAATGAAATGCTATTTCAATAAAAAGCAATTAAACTGAAGTAAGCATAAATTTATGTACAGCTACTTTCTAAGAATGGATACAGAGAAATTTCTTCTCATCTAAGGAATACTTTTGCAAAATACTGCTGTTCCTAAGAATAGCAGCTTGAGAAATCAGCATCCATTATGTCTGCCATTTCAGTCTTATATTTTGATGAAACAAAGAATGATTCAGACCAGGGCTGGAGTTTGTTTCCTAGTACTCCTTTATAATTTGCTTTGGGTAATTTAACATTTTAAATTATACTCATAGTAATACTAATAAAAATAAATGAGAATGAAAAATTACATAAAGCTTATTATGTTCCAGTCCTTGTTCCAACTATTTTATATGTATTAACATTTTTAGATACTCCATTCATGGAATATTTATAGAGATATTTATCTACTTAAAAAAATACATCTCAACTACAGAATGTCAGAGATGAAATTCATCTATAAACGTTCACTATCCCTGTTCTTTAGAAACTCACATACTGGCAAATGGTTGAGTTGCGGCTAAGATACAAAACTCTCATCCCCTTGGGCATGCCCTGTGTTTTTTTTTGTTTGTTTGTTTTTCAGAAATCTAAATATTTAAAATAGCTGGGGGAGGTCACTTTTCTCCCATTATGAGGTCTTCTAAAATCCACACTGTAATTTATTGTCTTTCCAAATTAATGACCTTAAAATATGGCCCACAAATCCAGACAGAATTCAGCTGTTCAAAATTTTCCCCTCCTGAAAATATCCCTTAGACAACTTCATTTAACATGGTGACCTTAAAAATGTTACATTTTCCAATCTAAATTTGAAAGGGAAATGACAGAGCAAAGAGGCTTTACAAATATGATTTGTTTCCTTTATTGCTCCTTTAAACTCTTGACTCTTGGCATCTTGAAGGAAAAAAAAAATGTATATTGCTAGAAATTAAAGTTCTAAAGGAACCAAATGACAGAACAGATTTCTTACCTCTTCAGCTCTGTTCTGGAGGGATTGCCAAGGTGAGATGTGATTTTCATCTCTGGGTAAACTATGATCTTGGTTTTCCCACAGCCAACTGTCAACACGAAAGTCAACAAGAGCCCACTGTTACAAGAAAAAGCAGGAGTCCATGCAGACGGGAGCTGAACTTGCTGCTCTATTTTATCCTGAGGACTATGTCACCTTCTACCACCATCTACTTTCTTTACTCTCACCATTGGCCAGATTGAACCTTTGACCCATAAGTCATAATTACCAAGTTTAGCATTACCAAAACAGGGAGTGGAATCACATGAACTGGTTGCTACCTCTTAGTCCATTTGCTGCCAGGCAACACTTCTCACATCTGACTGAATTTTGCCTCCCACCTGTGGGTTTAGTATCAGCTTTCATTATTTTGTCTCTTCTAAGAGTGGGATCTACCACTGAAAACCATAATAGTGGATGATTAGATATCCACATTTTAACACATTATATATAGTTATAATCTATTAATTTCCTTCCATCTTTTGTCTTCTAAGTAGTCTATGTGAAAAAGAGAGAAGAGATAGGTTTCTTGGAGATGTTTAATCTCAAGCATCTATATAACAGTAAAATGCAATAAAACAATACATTGTAGATAGTAAACTATATAGCATTAGCATCAGTATCATTCATAGTATTGGTATTGTTCCTATTCTATGTTAATTTTATTAATATTAGCAATACTACAAATAAAATGGCTCAGAAAAGTGCAAACTGATTTGCTTCCCTTTTATTTTAGTGTAATTTAATTAATTGTATGTTTATAAAATTTGTTTTTTAATAGTGACAGTATTAATACCAACTCTCAAAAATTCCTGAAAAGTGAACAGTGGGCTCTTGCAATTTGTGCTGAGCTAACTCCAGCTCATTATTGCTTTCATGAGGAAATGGAAACCATTGCTGACAGCTGCATGCACCTTGGTTTGGGAGATGGTGGCAGTGAGCAGTGATGAGGGCAAAGGCCCAGACGCCTATAAATACGTATATATACATATGCACACCCCCTGGCATGGGGTAGCTGTACTAACAATCATATCTGGTCTATTCCATTGAGTTGAGGCAACTGGGGTTTTAGGGAGAATCTGTTGAAAGTTGTGTGTTTTGTTATTTATCTGCTGATAGCATGTCTTTTGCAGTTTTAAGTCTTACTTTTAAGTTTTACAAGTCTTACTTTTTCTGTTGTACCTTAATATATACTGTCGAAATATAGTTAAGTCCAAAACATTATTGAATTTTTAATGATCCAGTGTCATATTTTTGTGTTTATTCATTGCACTTAATATGAATCATTTTAATAATTCTTTAAAATATCATGCTCAGTTCAGTTCATATGGACTTCTGATCTCATATTTAGTAATAAACAAAGGCTCATATGATATAAAATAAATTCTTTCAGAATGCTTCAGTTCTTTCTTGTATTGTTCCTCAAAGGAATGGGGTGAGCTGATGCGAAAGGTCAGTTAGGAATTGAGAATGACCTCATTCCCTCTCTCAGCATTCGCTGCCATTCCCTTAAGGAATAATTACTTAATAAATCCAGGCCTTCCCCTTCAATGATGCCATGAAGCAGTGCTAACTTTTGAGAACAAATCCAGAATGAATGTTGTTCATACCCTAAGACAGAGAAGCTAAAGTACAGCTGGTTGTGTTGTGTAGTGACCAGAAATCTAATACTAAAGTCTAATTTCTGGAAGGTCTGAGCCTGAGTCCTGATACAGGGTGGAGTTTTCTACCAAATCACAAACTGTGATTACATTCATGGAAACAGACACCCTAGGGGCAGTCCCAGAGAGATAAATAAAATTATCATACAAAAGACACACCCCTTTGCATATACAAGTTAGTAGACATTGGGAAATATGACTAGCGCAAAATTTCAACAATCCTGGTCATCAGAAGTGCTAATTAGAAAATAAAAACGTGTTACTTTGTATATAACTTCAAAGATAAAATCAAGCCCTATGCTCTTAAAACTACCTACAGGTATTGTTCTAAAATATTGCAGATGAGAAAGTCAACTTTTGCCAGTTTTAAAAATTTAATTGGACCTAAGAATTAAATGCCTCCAAATAAATGTAATACCTATTTGATATGGTATTTTTTCATCTCTTACTCTATTTGGGGAAATGTACAGAAAATCATGAATGTGAAATTCATAATAGTAAAAAATTTGAAAAGGACCTGAAAAGCTAACATAGTAATGAAAATAATGTTGAGGTGATTTTTATGATATGTAAATTACTCAGGGTTAAATAATGAGTGAAAATCATATAGAAAGCTTCATGACTTTAGGTACATTAGAACATGAAGAAGCTATTCAATAATGAAGTTACTTTTAGGGAATTCAGATAAGTTATATTTACTTGAGTATTTCCTTCATGTTCCCCATAAAGTACATATCAATAATCAGAAAATGAAAGCATCTTAATAAAGGATGTTTGGTGTTTATTTGGAATAATATCCTGAAACACATTTGGACGGGCAAAGAAAACTAAGGACAGAGAGGGCTATGAAATATTGCAGTAACTTGTGTTGACTATTCCAGAACTGAAATAACTCATCTATCCATTAATTACAAAATTAATTTTTTACAAAAATTCTTTCATTTCAAATGTTCACAGGGCTCATTTTGAAGTACAGAGAGTACAAGGGGGACAAATTAAATTTAAAAAAGTGATATTTTTAGTGAGGGTGTTTTCAGATGGGTTTGGTGCAATTTAAAAATGTCTTTCCAATGTGCTCTGTGTTTCCAGCCAGGGAAGCACTGTCACCTTGCTTTTGTGTGTGGGCACATAATTCACCTGTGGGTTGGAGAAAAGAGGTCATAGTTGTGATCATTTTAAAAATTGAGTTGATAGAACTAGAGTTAGGAATAGGAAGAGAAAAGAGGAATCGGTGACGTCGCCAAAGATTTAGAGAAAAGAGAGAGAGAATGAATTAATATGATTGTATTATAAATTCATGTCAATATAAATAATGATTTGGAAAACATAAGATTGAATACAAAAGCCTAGCTGGGGTTCTTTTGTAATATTCCAAGCTGAGATGACTGTGGTCTAAGCAATAGTGGTAGTATGAGTCAAGATTTCAAAAAGTACTTAAAAGGATAGACTCATGAGGACTTGGTAATTGATTGTAGACCTTGAAGAAAAGGGAAAAGCAGAGTGATGAAGACTGTGAGGGTTATGGCATAAGCCACTGAAACTGATGGATGACAATTACTGAGTTTCAGAACACAGATGAGGATATAGTTTGTGAAGAGCATGGGTTTGGTTTTGGGAATATTGAGTCTGCGATTATTATCAGCTATCCAAATAGAGATGATAATCTGCAATTGAATATAAAGGCCTCGTGCTCAGGCAAAATATCTGAATTAGAAACATGTTTAGAAACACAGTCATGATTGAAGTCAAAGGAACCTGTGAAATAGCCAAGTAGGAGATGTGCTCTGAGAAGAACCTTGTGTAGAGCATTGAGAAACATCAAGGAGAGAGGTCAGATCAGAAAGGTGCACAGGATGTTGAGCAGTGAGTAGCCTGACTGATGTAAGTTCTCTATCATTTGATTCAGGTCATTTTGGGTGGGTTTAATTACAATAAAGTATTTCTCAACGTTGTTTTGGGAGATGCCAATTGAACTCGACAATCTCTACTATCTAGTGCCAGTTGCACTTGAAAGCAAAATTATTCTCATCTGTTCCATGAGAGTTTGTCAAAATTAAATCTCTTTATTTCTTCAGTTTTGATGATACAGCCTGGGGAGGGGAACAGATTAGCTAATTAAGAATTTTACCATAGGCATTTGTTAAATATCACATCGCCTCAAATCATGTTTCTGAACTTCTGAGTAGGAAAGAAAGGAAGATAAATAGTGATTTCTTCCTACTGGGGATGAGATAAATGGTATTTTCTAGCTGAAATAAATTTAATTTTGAAGTGCAGTAAACAATGTGGAGTTTACTCTGACAGAATAAGTATGTTCAGTCACTGGAGACTGACAAAGATTAGTAAGCAAAACAAAACTTATGCATAAGTTCCCACCCATAAATATTAAGAAACAGTGCATCTCAAAGGAAAAAAAAATGTTCAGTGGCTATTTGTTCTTCTTCAAATAATAAATATTAACACAATGCGACTGAAGTCAATTACACTGGTTAGTTTTTCAAAGATGGTATGGGAATACATCATGAAATGGAAAGTAAAGTCAGCTATTTTCCCAGGATCAAAATATCCCAAAATGCTTCTACTTTTACACTGGAAGATTTGGAAGGCTAGTTCACTTTATGATCACTATTGAAATTTCACCAATATTGAAATAGTTCCAAAATTGACAGTAAGATTTCA
Source organism: Condylura cristata (assembly GCF_000260355.1). Taxonomy (NCBI): domain Eukaryota; kingdom Metazoa; phylum Chordata; class Mammalia; order Eulipotyphla; family Talpidae; genus Condylura; species Condylura cristata. The sequence continues at coordinate 12,898,488 of NW_004567110.1, read as the reverse complement.
AAGAACACTTATATTTTTTATTATATTTAGAGTCTGCCATGCCTCAAAATATGGTGTATAATGTAGAAAAGGAAGATAGTCACCTTTCTTTTGCCTAAAAGAAAAATTTTCCACAGAAAAATCTGTGTTTTACACAAATCAAGTCATGATCCAGTCCCTTTAATAATTTGAAAGAAGATTAATGAGATACCACATATGGTAACATTGAGTTTCTAAAAACCTTGGATGAAGTGAATGAGACGTGATATGGCTGCCAGTAAGTTTTCAGATCAGCCAAGAATAGCAAACAAGATTTCTGCCTTACTGTTTTAACCACCACACACCCTCACACACACTCATACTCAGAGTATTAAATACTTAAAATGAACAGATTAAAACATGGCTCAAAAGGAAAAGTTCTTGACTTCTGCTCTGCCTATATGTGACATTGAGCAAATCTCTTCATTCTGATGGACTTGGTGACCTTATGATGTCATTTGGGTTAAATTGTCTTCTAAGATTTTTTTCTAGATCTGATATTTTAATTTTCTGTGCACCTAATTCTGAAAAAGAATGGGTCCTTCCTGGACTTAAGAGTTTTGGGAAATATCTGTGGTTATAGGACACTGCTGAGTCTCTTCATTTTTCTCCATAGCAATATTTACTGAACTTTAATTTATCTTTTGCCCTCAAAACTAGTGCTTTTTTCTTTAAAATTGCCTTTCCTCTAATTCTTTTCCAACAAATGTTACAAATAAATCTTTATGATATTCTTTAAATCACTGCATAATTAGCCTCCCTCCTCCCTCTTTTCTCCAGGAATACAGAATGTAGCTAAATGAAAACAGAATGGTTAAGAATGTAACTTCTGGAATAGTACTTACTAAGAATTAAATATAGCTCTGAAATTTATTTAGTATGTCTCTGGACAAATTAATTCTTTCAAGTTCCTCTTCCCTCATTCTGAAATGTGGAAGATAATATGTCATGACTATTAAATAGTTTGCGGGTGAATAAGTGAATTAAAGAAAATTAGCAGTTATACTGTAACTAATGTTGTAAATGATTTTGTAAATAATGTTGCTTTTCCTTTTTTCTGCTCTTTCTTTTTGACAGAGGGCTATTCAGACTCCATTCTATGCTGTCCTATGTACGATAGAGTAGAAGCCTAAGAATTACATTTCCAGAACCTGTAGTCTGCCTTCTGCCTTCAATTTGCTTAACAAGATATATTTGCATGAGATTTTGTTTGCAGAAAATAAACAGAAATTAATATAACTCCCCCCTCAGGGGTACAAGCTGTGGTGATAGAGAAACAGAAAGTTTTCCCAGTGACTTTGATATGTTCCTTTGAGAACTATTATTCAGAACCATTTTTGACAGAGGAGTCCAGCATGGTCTTCGATATCTTAATTTCTCAAAATCAAAGTTTCCGCTTAAATTTCTCCTTTTTAGCTTTCAATGGTCTTATAAGCACCTCATTCCCTCAATGAGATGGCTCCCCGCAGGCCAGCTATCTGTTCCCTCTCAACTCCCTGCTGGTGTATTTTCCTTCCTTTTTTTCTATTTGTTGAATTGTGTGGTAGATTACTGAGTAAGAATGGGAAGAAAGAAAATGATAGTAATAACTGTTGATGTTTAGGTCTTTACTCAAACGACATCCTCAAGTGAGCAGTCCCAGATCTTTCCATTAAAATTTTGACCCACCCCCATTCCTCTGCTCTTTAGAAAATTTCCTTAGTATTTCTTCACTGCTTTAAACAATAGTCACTTATTTGTTTATCCTGTATTCTTTCTGAAAAATGATCAAGCTCATGAAAATGGATCTTTGCTCATTTATTTTATAGTGGGATCATCATCTCTTCTAAAAGCACGTGGTATAAAACAGGAGTTCCATAAATACAATCTGAGTTAATAATAGAGTACTTACTGTTTCCTGGGTTTCTTCTAAGCATTTAGAACATAATCTTACTGAGTCCTTTTAAATGAAGATTGTCCAATGACTCTTTTGCCCAGATACTTTGATGCAAAGTGGGAACAAAGGTTTGCACACAGACTGGCTCCTAACCTGTGTGGTGAACCATAGCAGTGCCCCAAATACCTGCACTTTTTCAGCTGTTGAACTAGACAGTTGATATTGTCTCAATGTCATAAGCATAGCATGTGCTATGTTATTTATTCTATTTATTGTATGAGAAAACTGAGTCCTATAGAATTGAAATAATTTGTACCAGTTGATGCAGAAGCTTCATGGCACAGCTCAAATCTATATCCAGGTATATGTGGCAACAGAATCTCAGAATTTTGCATCTTATCAAATGAGGGAACCTTTTTTGAAGGTTGTTTGGTGCTTTGTTGTTGAGATACTTTTCCGTATGTAGAAAAATGATGTTAGATTAAACTGCCCATGAGGAAAAACAGACAAATAGCTTCAAATCTGAATCTATTTTCATTAGAGCAGACACATTTTACTAGGAGAGAGTTCTTCTTGTCATATGTTAATGTAATATTAGCATATTATTTTCATTAAGCAATAACTGTGTCCAGAGTGTGAGCCTATTTAGCTTATAATAGGACACAGTGTAAATACCATGCCCCTAATTCCAAAGCTCAGCAAAAGCTAAACATCTGTCTAATATTAGGCATTTTTATAGGATGAATGAACAGCTCATATTATTAAGGAAAGGCCAATTTTATTAAAACACACTTACAAAAGCATGTTGAGTTCCTGCCTGCTCGCTTTCCTTTTCTTAGGGAAAAAAAAGGTATGAAAACCTCTTGGAACAGTTTTGGTTATGGATGTTTCCTTGGGAGGGACACTGTCTCCAGTGATCAGAAACACAGGAGGAAGAATCTAGCCAAAGGGAGGGATAACATGCATGAAATAGACATTGTCATTTCCAGTGATGGTGGTGGGGGAGGGTAATCAGAAGTGGGCTGTCCCTTCTTTCCACTGCCCACCCCCCTCCTGAACACCACAATCATTAGAATATGCTGACTTAAATATTGTGGGTAAGAAAATGATTCTTTTCTTCATTAAATGTACATATACCTCATTCCTCACTTTTGCAGGCTTAATCTAATGCTGTAGGCTTTTAGACCATCTGGTGTGATGTTTACTTCTGTCATTCTGCTTGATTTGCAGAGATAAAAGAATGTCAGTATATAAAAAAGCATTTTTTTCCCCTGTGTAATAACAGTATTGTTGAATGTGGTTATGTTTTTCAGAGTTTCTATGTAATGGAAAATTGAAGTCATGAGAAATATGAAGAATAGTTTAATATATTGATGTGGAGAAAGAACCCAAGACTGGGAATTAAGAGAACCAAATCTTGCCTTTGGTTATTCCAGTAATTAAGACTATAAACTCAGATAATTCACTAAGAACTTCTAATCTTTAAAGTTTTCTATAAAACATAGAAACTCTCAAATCCTAAATGTGTGTGTGTGTGTGTGTGTGTTAACACAAAATAAAACACATATTGGGGGGGAGTTAAAGTTAAATTTTAGAGTTTATTTAACAAGTCAAATTTTTACATGTCACAAAAACAGTTTCTAATTTATCCATGCCAGACCAATTATGACAGATGAAATCAAGGACAGGCTATTTTATCAAGTTAGTAGATGACAACAACACTAATAATAACAATACAGAGTAATAATACTGAATTGAGTAAAATTCAGTAAAATTTAGTAAAATCAGATGAGTTTAGTTTTGCAGATTCTATTTTCTTAAAGATTTATTTATTTATGCTTACAAAACTGGGGTACAGGCCAGAGGTGCAGGGGTGGTGAGAAGATTCACCAGAGACAAAGTGGGGAACAGAACAAACAGATTGACAAAGTGCACTGCTGAGGGGAGCAGCAGGAGGGCCAGGAGAGGTCTGCCTGGCCATGTGGGTCATCTCCTTGGTGGAGAATCAAACTCATGCTGCAGTGGCCTCAGAGAGCTTCATATTGCAGTGTGTTAACCCGTTGAGCCACCAGGGAGAGCCCAGTTTTGTAGATTCTTGTATTCTCATTCTAATTATAAGCACAGACCTGTTTCATGATATGTGTCCCATACGTCTATCTGCGTGTGAGAATCGAGAACCAGGACCTTCATGGACATGTCGCCATCTTCAGTGTATATGTGATCACCTGAGGGATGAACTTTGGAAAGACCATGATCTCTAAGGATAGTTTAGAAAGTGAGAAATGTGAACATTGTTGGAGGGGGTGAGGGAGATGGTCTGTGGTTTTTGCAACCTCAGAAAAATAACTTGAAAAACATTACTAACTCTTGTTTAGGTAGAAAGTTAGCCACCTAATGCAGAGTTCCCCCATTTTGTGTGTTGAAGTGTTTCTGGGCTCCTCACCTTACAAGTCATTTGGGGGATATCTGTAGAAGGATCTACTGATTTTCCTTAGTATGAAGACAAAGGATATCAGGCCCATGAAATGAGAAGGTGTCCACCGCCAGCTGCCCTTGTCTGTGACTTTCTCCCTCTCTTTTATTGTAGGACACTGCCAGCACTCTAAGAAAGTAGAGAAAGAATCAATGATGTCTATCCCCAAACTCTCTCCCTTTCGATGTGGCCACCAAGAGGGACTTGTATGTGCTCCCTGCAAAGTGAGAGCAGTAGTACTCTTCAGTGTACCAGATGTGCCCGAGTCAGAAACAGGTCATGCTCTGCTCTCCTTAATTACCAAAAGGTCAAGGGCACTTGACCGGATGGATCAAGGTGGAATTAAAAAGGCTTCCTGGGCATGGGGGTGGGAGGCTTCCTTGGGGTTGAGGGGTAAAAGCACAGTGGATTTCAGCTGATCTGCTTGGTCTGCTCCCCACTCTGTCTCTGATGAATCCTCTCACCTCCCATATCTCTGGCTTCTACCCCAGTTCTTGGATGCATAAATAAATAAATCATGGTAGCCTTAACCTTGCTTTGTTGGAAGATAGATTTTTGTTTTTTGTTTTTTGTTTTTTCTGAGATGCACCAAGAATTGATTCTTGTAAACACATAACTGGACTCAGATGATCATCGAGGCAGCTGCCAGTTTTTGAACTGATGCTGTGTATGTGTATAACTTACAATATAGCAAGACTAGCGCATATCCCAGTTGATTCTACAGGTTTACCTTATTAATACACTTGGTCCATCTGACCCTGTTCTGTGCTGGCCTGTCACATAAACATTTTACTTTTGGAATGGTGTTTTTCTGTACTATTTTTCCTACTCTACGTGCTCTCTGGGCTTATGCTAGCCCTAAGTAATACAACTCAAATTTTATCTCTCTGCCTCCTGGATGGCATTTTTATCACTGAGAAAAACAGGACAGGTGTAGTAATTTGTTTGCTCAGCAATCTTATCAATCCTTTAAGTGAAATCTTTAATGGCTGATGCACAATCCAGAGAGCATCAATGAATGTGCTAATCAAGAAGGCACAGAATTGGCTCCTGGCCCCAGAACTTCCAGAAGCAGCAACTTCAGTTGTTGCATTACTTACACCTGGCTCACTCCTGGCTCCTTTGGTAATGAATATACTAGATGTCAGAAATGGGTCACTTCTTGGTAAAAATTGTGAATTGTTGACAAGAATGAGTAATGTTAAAAACAGGTCTTTAGGGCCCTCCTTGGTGGCGCAGCGGGTTAAAGCATAGCATTGAGAAGCTAAAGCCACTTCTGCATGAGTTTGATTCCCTCCTGCCCCGGAGGTGACCACATGGTGTGGCAGACCTCTCCTGGCCTGCCCGCTGCTCCCCTCAGCATTTTACTTCGCAGATCTGCCTGTTCTGCTCCCTACTGTCTCTGGTGAAGCCTCTCGCCACCCCTGAGCCTCTGGCCTATACCCCAGTTCTGTATGAACAAATAAATAAATCTTTAAAAAAAAAAAAGGGTCTTTATTAGGGAAATTAAAATATTCGACATATGTGTATTCACTAAAGTATTTAGAAGATTCTTCCCACACATGCATGAATAATAAAAATTCAGGGAGGGTTTATGGCCAACACCCTTGGAAAAGATTTCATAATCTAAATCCCCAGAGATCCTGAGTCTAGTCTTGGATTCTGGAGGATTCTGGGTGTCTGCTGTAATTGCTGTAATAGTGACAGAATCCTACTTTTGGAATGTTGTTGTATCTGTTTCTAGAAAATTGTTATATCTATATTAAATGAAATTGTGGTTTGTGATAACAGTATCTAAAAGGACAGTGAGCTACGACTTCCTTCAGCCAACAGAACAGTTTGCAAGAACAACTTTGTTTTTGCTTTTTAAGTATTGTGTTGCATGGGTTTTATTTGTATGTGTAGCTGAATTTAGACTGAGATCTCATTCCATATTGGTTGATAGCAAAGTTATAGACAGAGTAGCTACCTCTGACTCACCTCAAATTCATTCATCTTTGGTCAGTAGGAAAACCAAGCAGTTATTCATAACTAAGTTGGCCGACGTCCATTTTTTATCGTCTCTTACTGCCTACAAATTCTGTGATTGAAGAATAAGAGCACAGTGGGTACAATATTTACATAACCCTCAAATAGTATTATTTAACTTTGACCCTCATGTATTCATTCATGTCTATGATTTTCTGAATGAACTTGTTTTTGTGCCAAGTGAACTTCCAGAATCAGCCAGCAGCTACTTTGAAGCATTTGCTACATGCTCTTTATTCCAGAATAAAAAAATTGCAACCATTTCCCTTAACTACTTTGCTATTTTACTGGTTAAATTGTATATCTATGCATAAAAATAGAAAGAATATGTGAGGAATATATGAATGAGACAAATGATAAGAAAATAAATACAATGATTTAAGAGTGAAATCTGTCCTTTTGTGACTTAGGAAGATAATGATTTTTTTTTTTTTAAGATTTAGTTATTTATGCATACAGAACCAGGATACAGGCCAGTGAGAGGATTCACCAGAGACAGAGTGGGGAGCAGAAAAGGCAGATGTGCTCAAGCACACTGCTGAGAGGAGCAGAGGGAGAGATAAGAGAGGTCTGCCTTGCCATGATACACCTCCCTGGCCGGAAACAAGTATGGATTAGGTTGAATTTATAAATTATTTTGAAACACAGAGCTCTAAAATTTTATTTATTTATTTTTCTTTCCAATAAACTTCTCTCATTGTTGCTAGGAGGCAGCCTAAAACTTTGAAAGGGTAGCATACCAACTTCAGAAAAATGTTACAGGAAGAACATTATGCTTCCTTGAGATCTAGTAGATGGGGAAGATGAGCCTTCACATTGCAAAAGTGGGCATGAAGCTACCCTGTGTCTGTTTCACAGGTACCTGTTAAGAAATAACTTATGATCATTTTCCCAGAACAAAGCACAGGGTAGAATTTAAAAATTAACCTTCTCAGTGATTTCCCAAGATAGGATCCTAACATTGAAGCTAATGAAAGGTCATGGGGTAGAACTTTAAAACCTCCTCCCCTGAAGACATGGAACTTCCAAATGTTTGTGAATTTCTCCTATGTCTCCTCCTCATAACCCATCTTCACCTTTTACCTCTCTCTCATCTTTGTCTTCCTATCTCATTAAGCAGTGAAGTCTGTCTCTGCCATAGATAGGGCCAGGCTGTAAATCCATCAAGAGTGCCACCAAGCATAAAAAGAAAAAGCAACTGCTTTGTTTTCCTATAACACTTTGATCTCCTTCATTAGTTCCCATCTTACTGAACATATGACTTGGAGAGATGCATTTATTATAGGTACACCACTTCTAGGTTCCTTCTTCCAGGTATTCTCACTCTGATTAAGAGCAATCATAAACTACTTTTTTTAGTGTAAGTCTGTCCTAACCATTGCATGAGCCATTTATGCCAAAAAACAAACAAAACAAACAAAAAATACTCCCAAACACACATCCCATATGGGATATAAAAAAAAAGAGACTTAGTATTTGAAGACATATTTGGTTATTCCTTTTTTTTTTTAAGATTTATTTATTTATGCATACAGAGCTGGGGTACAGGCCAAGTGAAGGGTGCAGGAGGGTGAGAGGATTCACCAGAGAACAGGTAGATTGACAAAATACAATGCTGAGGGAAATGGAGGATGAGACAGGAGAGGTCTGTTGCACCATGTGGGTCACCTCAGGGCGAGGTTCGAGCTTGCACTGAAGCGGCTACAGCTGGCTTGCAGTGCTGCACCCTAACCCGTTGTGCCATCAAACAGGGTGCATATTTGGTTCTTTCAAAGACATCATTTGTCCTTTGTATACTAATTCAAACCTTTACTAGGCTTAAAAATGTTATCTTTTAATTGAAGTGACATTATTTTTATGAAGTAACACTGAAAAATGACATTTTAAAAAGCATAAGTAGAAAAGGATTTAACAGGTCAAGGAACCAAGAATCTCTAATCGTTTAGGGGAGTAAAATCTCAATAATTAATTAGGTTCCACTTAATGTCACCAGAAATACAGATTAGCTAGTAGAATTTTACTGTATTCTACTTGACTCTGACACAGTTGTCCATTGATTCACGCAACAATTTTTTGATCACCTAATACAACAGTATGTGATGGCAGAACGACATTATGATCACTGGTGACATTGTGATGTAGGAATTCCAGGAGGGGAAAGGAAGACCTATGATAATTACCGACATAATACAGAATATGGAGCTGTGGACCAATGTCATTTAGTGGCTCTGTTTACTTGGTGGGTTCAGAACAGTCCTCGCAGGGCTCCCCATTCTCATACAAGCTCAGGGCACTTTTCTCGTTGGCAAATGCAGAGATGAAGGCATTCTTCCCAAGGATATAGGGCATAGGATGTTAAAAATTGTAAGTATCCCTGTACTATTAAAGAAGTTGTGTGTGAGGATTTTGTGTCTGGAAAAGAAGTAAGCCATCTCAAGCATTTCTGGATGTCTCCTGTAAGTAATAGAGAGTCAAAAACCAAATTTTGAGAAGGGAGGTAATGTAGATCTGTTTCAGAGAGATCACTCAGAGTGATCAACAAGTCCCTGGTACTAGCAGTATGTGTGATGGGTGAAAAGGCTAATTTTAACCCACTCCTCTGCTATAGCCTCAGTTTCCTCATCTGTGAAAGGTCACTGGTCTCCCTTCTCAAACTGAGTGTGCAATGAGATCATAGATACAGTGCAGATATAAGGAGGCAGATATATACAGTGCAGATATAAGGACACCTTAATGGAGTGTGTGAACGTGTGTGCGTGAGTGTATTGTGCGTGACAGTGTGTGTGTGGACACGTGTCAGTGTGTGTGACCGGTGTATGAGCGTGCGAGAGTGTGGGTGTACATGAGAGTGAGTGATCGGCATGAGCATAACAAGAGAAAGGCTCATGGTTAGCTCTGTTTTCTCTTTCTTAGTGCTAATTTTTACTCAACCTCCTCTATACTCTTAAAAATGGTCCTCTTTTTGTTATCAGAGATAGCAAAGCTCATTAGTTTATGCTTATTTTTCTAATACAGTGCATGATGGGCATTCTTAGCAGCTTGAAAATAACCCACATACACATACAGATAGACGTGCGCATATATTTAATTTTGATTTTGGATCTTTTGTTTTGGTCAGATTAGTGCTATTAAGTTTCTGTTCTTACAGGAGAGGGAAAACAAAGACCAAGGTTAGAAATTGATTTGTCCCCCTCACTGCCTATGAATTTCTGATGTTTTAACTTACTTCTGAGCTTTCTTGGGGGCGAACAGTGCTTAAACTATGAAGTCAGAGAATGATGTCACCCCCACCCCCACAGGAACCCCTTGCACACACGTACCCCAGGCCTCTGCTGTCACCGGCCCAGGAACGGGGCCCAGGAACGGAGAGGAGTCTTTGTTCTTCTGGGTGGGTGGGCTCCTTGGAGGTCATTAAGCCTTAATGACCTCTGCTGCCAGCCACTAGCAGCTCTGCCCAGCTGTCAGGACACTTTCCCTCACTTCCCATCTGCAGACAGCCCTGGTCTGGGAGCTGCAGTTCAGGCTGCTCTGGACTTGAAAGGGAAAGAATGACGAAAACCGCTTGCACAGGGAGGCACCTCACACGTGTGTTTGCTGAGCATTTGATTTTGTTTTCCTTTTTATAAGTTATTTTTATTAAAAGTCACACAAGTCTGTTTTATGGCCTCTTCCTCTGTCCACCCAGTTTTATCCTTTATTTTTCAGTATCATTATGTATTATTTTGTTAATGATCTAGCACCCTTTTTGGAAGCAGGCATGAGGATCACAGTTCCATTGCTTGTCGATGTGCTCAGTGAGGTCATTTTCACACAGATAAGGTCATGCATATCCCAAGGAACTCAGAGCAGACTTCTCTTGGTTCTCGGAGGCAGCTGTGATGTGTAGAAAGAATACAAGGGCCATCATTTATTTATTCATTTTTCCTCTTGTTTGTAGCTTTTTTTTTTCTTTATACCCTTTAATTCATCTGCAATTTATTTACTTCCTTTTGCTGACATTGGTTGGCACTCTGTGATTTGGGGGAATAGGTTTGCATCTCAGATGTACACTATCACACTGCTTCCACCATCAAAGTGCATGGTCCTTTACCCTAGGCTACTGACCCCCCAACCCCTTTGATCTTTGATCCCACCCCTCCACCCTTCTTTAGGGCTGTAATTTTAAAAAGATGCTTGTGAGTCCTAAATCTGCCCAATGATTTCTCTGAGTGAATTTGGGTGCATAATTGAATCATCTCATTTCCTCCTCTGTTGGAAGAGCCCAGTTGAGCTTCCATCCCAGAGTGGGCTCAGTGTGGGAACCCATGTGACAGTTTCTTAGGTCAGGTGCTGACTGAATCACAGGTATTCTCCTTATAGACTGTGTATTATATCAGACATAATCATGGGTATCCTCATTATAGACTATGTATTATACATTGTAGAGATACCATTATCCATCCTCCTTTCTCAAACTCACCTTGACTATCTAACCCCAGATTCTTCTCTTCTCTGAGAAACAGTGATACTTATATCACAGTGAAAATTCAATGAGAGAGTGTATGTGAAATGACTTTGTAAACTATAAATATAGCAAATGTTGTGAGCATTACTTACTACTTTAATATATCAAGACATAATATGTATAATTGTTTTCTAAGTTGTTATATAATATGCCATTTATTTTATATAATGTATTAAATATATTAAACATTAAGGCAAATATTATTGTGATGTATTAGATTAGTACATATTATGTCCCCTTAATATATAATATATGCATATTATCTATTGTTACTTATTACATATAAGGTATGTTATTTATGCATGATTACTTATTGTTATTTGATATTAGTATACACTAAGAGTTTTAGACAACTTAATCTTGAGATGAT
>NW_004567110.1:12838268-12886931 GCF_000260355.1 Condylura cristata | reverse complement strand
CCACCAGGGAGGGCCGCTTTTTCCTTTTTTAATGATAATATCGTTGATGAAAGAGTAGCCAGAAAGTGAGCATAACTGATCATATTTTATAAGTTGTATAAGGATAATAACAACTCATAGTGAGAAACTGTAATGAGTTGGAGATTGGCAGAACTACTTTGTTTTTAGGAAAAAATGGTTTTCTCAAATGAACTGTTATAATAAAGTCAAGAATTTGGAGGAAAACATGAACATTTCTCAAAACTTTTCATTCGTATGAATGTGCCTCTCAACTCTTCTTCAACTTGGGGAATAGTGAGGTGAATTACCCCCTTCTACATATCCTCATTGTATGTGATGTGTGCAATACCAAGTTCTTATGAACTCGGGGTCAGAACAGCGTGGTTCTGTGCCTCGGACACAAAGTCACCAGTGAGAACAAGGGTCTTGTATCCTTTGTCTGGAAATGAGGGATGTATTTCCTGATATGATTAAGAAAAACAAGAGCATCTTTATTAAAATATCTAGTATCAAACTTAGTAGGCAGCAAAAAACTCATGCTGAAGTAGCTTTAGCTTCTTAGTGCTGTGCTTTAACCCACTGTGCCACCAGAGAGGGCGCTCTCCTCACACCTTTTAAAGGCTACTCCCTGCTTTCAGGATTCAAAGTCAAAATATTTCTTTGAGTTTACAAGCCCTTTGGTGGTCTGCACCTGGGAGTGTCATCTGCTGTCTCTTTCGTACTCTGTCTTGTCCAAACTCTTATTTTCCTCAGTTGCTCCTAAGTGCCAAGGTCTGTCTTTGCACATGCTTCCCCCTGCCTGGTGTTGTCCGTCCCACACCTTTACCTCTGATTAATTCATCCTTATCATTCTCACTCCTGTCACTTTCACAGAAAGCTGTCCCTGAACATCCCAGAAATGCAGGTGTCCTTGCTAATGTACCCACATAACTAACCTTAATTACCACAGTCTCCGCTGGGTTTTGTTTTGTTAATTGCTATTGCTTTTATCAAGCATCAACTAGAAATTAGATTATCCCTTCTTACTCGTGTCTCTAATAGAAAACTAATAGAACTATTAGGTCAGAGCTGGGCAAGTCATGATTTATTTGGTCACTCTACCTTGTACTCAAAATGGAATTTTAAAATGAAGTATCTGGATTAAAATTCCTTCCCTTGGCTTCCTGTGACTGTTAGTGATATCCTCCATTATAGAAATATAATTTTTTATTGTATACTGTTAATAAATCGCTTTTTAACTATTATAAATGCTTCCACCCCCAATTTCATAGATGAAGTTTTTTACTCCTAAAATTAATTGCTTTTGTGTCATTTTCATAAATTTCCCAAATTGGATTTTTCACTTCCTAACATATTCATTTTAAAGTAACTTTCCCAGTGTAATCTAGTATTTTTTTTTTTTTTTTGGAAGAAAGGTGTTCTTAACCCAGGCCCCTTGTCTATATGTGAATAACTCCAAATGCACAGGATTATGATATCAACCTGACCCAAAAATGCATAGAAAACACCTAAAATAGCATTTCCACAGAGTAGATGCCCAGCCCACTTTTGTTTCCCCCTTCAGTCTGGAAGGTCCCCAGCTGGCAGTGAAAACGTCTCCTCCCCCTGGGTTCACTGATGAGAGCCCCAGCCACCCTGGAGTAGAACAGATTTCTTTTAATTGCCTGCAGTCAACCTGAAGCCTTTAGGATTTGCAAAGAAGTCATTATATATCACTTCCTAGAGAGTATTTTAAATAAAATCTGTGTTCTTTCAGACACATATAAAGCATTTCTGTCCTTCTTGGTGATTTTATTAGATGTCCGGTGTTCATCTAAACTGCTGGGGGCAGAGGCCACGTGCCAGCTGTGAGGAGAGCAAGCCCCGCTCTGTTTCAGGTGAAAGCCCCGCGCTTTTGTTCCAGGAGACTTCAAGGGAAGATTCCGCAGCCGTATTTATTTGGCTTACGGTAACCTCTTAGATGTAGTGCATCTGCTTTGCAGTAAAGGATGCGGGACTTCCCTCTGATGACTGGCTGCCTGCCGAAGACAACAGGCATGCTTGTCCTCCTTTCTTTGATCTTTTTTGCCTGGTATCTAAATGAAGGCTTTCTTGTGCCTTCAAAGCTCAGGGACTTGTTTGGCTTTTAGTTGCAAAACAGCTCCATGCCTGCCACCACTGGGGTCCCCCTATCTCCTGGTCTATTCCACTGCCTGCCTGGGAGGGCTCAGAGGTGGGTGGAGATGAAGTAGAACTAACTTATGCAAACCAAGAAGAGGGAACAGAGAAAGGACCTGTGCTTCTTGAGCTGATGCATACACAGAGAGGCTGTTTGTTTACTTGATGGTGAGACCTGGGAGATGAGGTTCGGGGGTAGATGGGAAAGAGGGGACCATAGAAAAATTGCTGTTAAAAGAATAAGCACCACTGTGGCCAAGGCCATGGATGACAGATTCAGATGGTCTGGGCTATGAGCAATTATTAGTTGTGAAAAATTCATCAAGTTGCCAAGCTTCAGTTTTCTTGTGTATTAAAGAAGGGTGATGATTGTCCTTATCTATCACATTGTAATTATTAGATGCAAAAATCAAAAAATAAGTTTAGTTTAGTACACCATTGGACATAAAGCACAAATTCTATCAATGCTACCTTTTGGTCACTAACCATAGAAATGCACATTTTTATCTATCTCATTCAGTGTCCAGCTTGGCTTCTCCCATTCTTTCTCCAGGAAATGGTTCTGATTTGTAAAGATCAAATTTGAATGTCTATTTCTGTGATTGTTCTCCAACAGTCTTCTCCTCTGGGCAGCAGTGACGCCTGGCAAAAACACAGTGTCTGCTTACAGAGCTATTTTCTCTCTTTTCTATCTTTCTTAAGCTCATTGGAACTTGAAATTAAAACTAACAGTCTGCATTGCAATGTGCAAAATGCAACTAGATCAATGAGCTATTTTCATGATGACTGATGTTATAAAATAATTGTGTTATAAAAGAAATGTGTAGATATCTCCCATAAAAGATATCATCCATTCCACAGATGAATTGTTTTACTCCTAAAATTAATTGGTTTTGTGTCATTTTCATAAATTTCCCTAGTTGGAATTTTAATTTCCTAACATATTCCATATTCACTAAAATTAATTTCCCCAGTATATTCCAGTATTTTTTGAAGAAAGACGTTCTTAACCAAGTCCCTCATCTGTGCATGAATAATTCCAAATTTTTCCTGGATTTCTGTGGTTGCACAGGCCACACTTTAAAGAGAACTAATGTATTCTGCTATAAATTCATATATTATTTCAGAATACAAAACCAGTAATCCTGAAAAAAATCATGCAAGAAGCTACTAGGTAACTTGCCTAACCTTTGCTCAGCAAACTTAGGACAAAATAGAAATCCTGTATTTTTACTTTATCTCTCTTATAGGACTTACTCTTCCCAAAAAAATATGGAATGAGTAACAATGGGAACACAGAATATGATTTTCCCTGGGACATGTAATCTTGGGCAATAAATTGGACTTTATAGCCTCAACCTAAAGGACAATTATAGAATACCTTTAATATTAAAAAATTGCATGTTTTGTATTTCACAGTCTACATGTTGTCTCTTGTCAAGAAATTATGCATTGTAAAACAAATAGTTTACAAGGCAAATCAAGGCAGGTTTCTATTTTTCTATGTTAGTTTAGCAAATAACATAGCTATGCTATTATGTTAGGAATAAAATTATAAACTTAAAATAGCTACTTAGCATTCAGTTTGGCTTACAGAATTAGATTTGGTTAAAATTAAACTTTACTAAACCAACTTTAAATAGAAACATTTTTATTACACACTTGAAACTACATTTAAAAGTCAGGCATTGCTATCTTGGGGGAGGAGAAAATCCCATGTTAGTTTTCAAAAGCAAAGACTTGGACTCCAAAGAGTTTTCTAATATTTTTCCTATAATGGCTAAAAAGAAGTAAAAGCTGCCCTAAGTGTGTTAAATTTGTTTCATTTAAATAGTATCTGTTTTTGATAAAAACCATTCAAATATTATTGTCAGATACTAGGCAATGCAGATGACCAACATATTGGTCTTTAAGGGACCCATCAACTGGAATGACATCTACCGTCATGCCTTGTGCTGGGGCACAACATTTATTGACTATTTTCAATGAGTGAATGTGTTAAAAGGCACTGTCTACATTATTTACTTTGAAGAAATTCAGAAACTTGTAAGTACTAAGTTAAGGTTTGCTTTTCCTCCAGATTTTTACTACCTGCAAGTCAGGAGTCTGGATGAAGTTGGCCAGACAGGAGATATCCTAGATCAGACAGAATCTGAGCAATATTTCCTGGGGTCTCACTGGTAAAACCACAGGTAAGAAAGAAGGAACCTAGCTATGGAGATTACTAAATTTGGAAGAAAAAGGAACAAGAGTAAATGGAGATGAGACTATCAGGAAAAAAAAATAGACTGTGCAGTCAGAAGGGAATAGGGTAAGGGAAATTAATTAATTGGGTGGTAAAAGTGATTTAAAAACTGTGTGGACTGATGATGCAGAGTGCTATTGCACTGCATGAACGTGACTCTATCTTCCAAGAGATGGAAGAACTGCCTGTCACATAAACCAGCCCAGTCTCCCCTCCCCCAGCCAACCATGTAGTGCTTCTACAAAGGAGAATACATCTGGAAACCAGACACCACCCTCTCCCTGACTATGGACTAAGAAAAATAAAATAGTGTCATTCTCCAATTAAAATGGCTCTTTCCCTCAACCTCAGTCGATCTATGGAACCTACAGCTTGGGAAGCACTCAGTATAGGAGGGTCAGTCCATTCGCTTGAGTCTAGGATGTTCTACATCATCTTAGACCTACCAGCCCACTTCTCTCTTTATCCATTTTTTTTTTAAAGATTTATTTACTTATGCATACAGCACTGGGGTACAAGCCAGAGGTGCAGGGGCAGTGAGAGGCTTCACCAGAGACAGGATGGGGAGCAGAACAGAAAGACCAACAAATTACAGTGCTGAAGGGAGCAAGAGGCGCGTCAGGAGAGATCAGCCGCGCCATGTGGGTCACCGCCGGGGCTGTGCATCGAACTCGCACAGAGTTCGAGTTTGTGGTGTTTCATCCTAACCCGTTGCGCCACCAGGAAGGGCCTTCTCTTTTATCAATTCTATGCCATTTTCCTTTAAGCAAAACCTCTGATTTTTCCCTCACTTCCCGAGTATAAAATGCCCGGACTTGAAAATCATGTCATACCTCCTTCACAAAGAGACTTTTGGCATAAAAATGAAAGAATCAAAGAATCAACACATGTATGCATGAATAAATACTTTGCAAACTTAAGGCAAGCATTGAAAAAAGACAAAATTATTTCAGTATCTATGTCCTTGGCCATACATGTGAGGGTTCATCCTATAATACATCACTCAGGAGTGTCTGTAAGTAGATAAGGCAGGGGAAATAAATTAGAAAAACTTATCGACATTATCATGGCTTCATTGTTTGAGCAAGCTGTGAAGACTGAGATCTGAGAATGGAATTCATGCTTTGCCATGCTGAAAAGTCAATGTGAACTTGTTAAGCAGAGATAATAAGAGCATCTCACTTTATAAGGTTTACTATTTTAAAGCAGTAGCTGTAGTGTTTGCTATTATCTAGACATTGTGAGAGATAAAAGCATATATATTCCTGGTAGAAACAAAATCTCTGGAAAGCTTAGACAGACAAACTCAGTTGCAGACAATTGCAGTATCTGTCCAAGCATGCTCAGAGGAAAAGCAAAGTCCAAGCTATGTAATGTATGGACTCAGGGTGGCTTGTGGGTTCCAACCTTCTCTTCACTGGTTCTGTCCTTTCCTTTGACGTTTGCAGGTGACATGGCCTCGGCCACCTGTCACATGCTCATGCCCCTGCAGGATGTCACATACCCTCCAGTCACAACTTGATCGGATGTCCATGTAAAATCACCAGCATTTCCTCTATTCAGTGGCTGTAGGCAGAATGGGCCTGGAAGCCTCACTCCCTCTGACCTGGGTGAAGCTACTCTCCCAGCATGCCCCGCAGCGAAAGCAGCAACTGTCCTCCTTAATGCCACAATAACGATAGGAACCACGAAGTTGGGCTTAAAAATGATTTGCTCTGGAAGAGCTGTGTTTTGGCCTCTTCCCTCTAAGAACTAGGCCACTGTCTCCAGAGCTGTGCTAGACACTCACCTTTCCTCTTTAGGAGGAGGTGCAGGGGGTTTCTCGCAGAGGAGGTGCAGGGGGTTTCTCGCAGAGGACAGAATAGGCTTGCTTCATAAATCACGTTTTTCGATCAACCAAAACATCAGGAAATTTGCTCATTTCAGGTCTGAATCATTTCAGCGCTGAATTAGAGGACTGGCATGCTCCGCATGGATTTCAAAGAGCACTCGCCAGTGTGGGCGCATACATCACGAGCACAGGCTGGAGGTTAAGACAAACGCCAGGGCCTCAAGGCTCATCTCCTGTATGCCCCTCCCCCCATTCGGCCTTTTGTTTGTTTGCAAGTCTTGCAGTTGAAACCACTGAAAACCTCAGGTCTTTTTCTCTTGAAAAGTACTTTCCATTCAGGAAGGAAATCCGTGGGAGCAAAAGGCTTAGCTGCACCCCTGCAAAATAGCTTCGTGTCCCCATGATTCAAGGGACTGGCACTCGGGGCGTCCCTCGCAGTATTCTTTGAATGCCATGACCTATATGTCAAGGGACAGGACGCTTGGGGATGTTTCTTGTCTTTGAAAAGCAATACTGCAGGGACAAAGAGTCCTTTTACTGGGCAGTGATGACGACCACGAGGTGGGAGCCATAAGCCAGGCAGAGTCTGGGCAGCATGCATGCTGACATTTTTCATTCCTAATATCCCACAAGTATTTCAGCTTCAACAGAGCCTCTGTGCCGATGAAAAGGAACTTTTTTGTTTCTCCATTTTGTTATATTATGTTTGAAAATTCCTAACAGCCTCTCAATGGCCCATTTGAAGATAGACTGGCAAACTGTTTTCACCACCTTTCTATCCTCCCTGTTACCAGCAAAAAGAAACACTGACATTGGTGTTCTTTTCTCCAGGTAAACGAAACGCTTGCTCCTCCTTTCTTCTCTAGACCTCCTCCTTGCTCCTGGGGCTGAAACACCCCCACTCCCACCCAAAACCCTCCCCACCCCACCCCCAGCTATTGTTCAGCTGCTTTGCCTCCCTGGGGATGAGAGAGGGAGCAGATTAGACTTAGAGTTTTGAAAATAGAGCAAGAAAAAGCACAGCCAACTTGTATAAACATGAATAAAGTATTCTGACAGAAGAGAGCAAACATTTTGTAGAGACAGCTCGAGATGTGTCCGGCAGAACTGCCAGGGTAGCCGGGATGGATGTGTGTCCCGTGAGGGGCGGCAAGAATCACACTGTTTGTTGAATGGAAGAGGAGTGCAGAATTATTGAGACTTGTTATTTGGTGGCCTGCTCTTTCTCTCTGGAAATAGTTTGCAAGACTTTTGTCCCTTGTGACTCTTGCCCCCAAACACTCAACCTATCTTCCATAATGGAAATCTCCATTCAAAGTTCTCCTTCCTTCCTTCTTCCCTCCCACTATTCCTTTCTTTCCTTCCTTCCTTGTCTCCCTCCTCCCTACCTCCTTCCTTCCTCCTCCCTCCTCTTTCTTCCTCTTCCCCTTTCCTTCACTTCCTTCCTTCTCTCTGCATGTTAGGTAGCAGACAGAGGGCTCATTTCAAAGGAACAAAACCCTCTAAAACAATGGCATAGACACCCTCCTCCCACACACACACACACACAGGCTATAGACAGACAGACAGATCGATTGATCGATCGATAGATTGATAGATAGATATGCTACACACACAGGGGCTGATTAGGAAGGGAGGAAGATTTGATGCCAGGGGACCATGAGGGAAATTTTCAGGATCAGATGTATGTTCTATATCACTGTGAGAGTATTTATGTGGCAATTTGTGTCACACTCAAAAACTATGTATGTACAATGGGCAATTATTTATTTTGTGTCAATTATAATGCAGTTATTTTATTTTACTGTGGAAAGAATACTTAATGTGACATCTGTCCTCCAGACAAATTTCTAAGTATGGATGATATAGCTTTGTTGATTACAGGTGCAATTACAGATTCTATAGTGGATTTCTAGAATTTATTCATTTTGTTTAACTGAAAATTTATAGCCATTTGTTGCCAATCAGTATATTCAAAGTCACAATCTCTCTGAGCTTCAGACAGGAAAAATAACTTATTAAAAATATTGGAAAATTATCAAATTCAGTGTGTCCACAGTCAATTTGAAATTTAGAATATAAAAAATTCCCTCTAACACCTTTTACAAGAAAGTTAAAGGGAAGGAAGTGAAAGAAAATACTAACATTTGGTGTTTATATGGCTTAAAACTCCATATATTAAAATATCACATGTTACACAGATCAAGAGAGTTTCTTGAAATATATTAGTATTTCAATAAATCAACTATATAAACTTTGGTGTGCTATTTTAACAGTTTTTGGATTAAATCATTAGTTAATAGAATCATTAAAATTGTGCGAGGAGCCCCACACTAAACAAACTGCTTTAATATTTTTAGCCCAGCCTTTTAAAAAAATCACCTTACTTTAATAAGCATTAAAACATCATCTCCTCCACCCACCCACCCCCACATCCGCAAACATTAGACAATAAAATATTTTGTTGATATTCTGCAGAAGATATTTTGGGAAATGGTGCTTTCCACACTTCAGAGTTACTAAAATGACAGCGCACTTGAAACAAAAATGTGTGGGAATCTGCTGCATACACAGATGAGGAGCTAGCTAGGAAAGTTCACCATGAACAGTGGGTCTTCAGAAAGGATGTATGCCATTATTACACTTCTGGGTGGTTTATAAGCACTGCTTGGCTGATTCAAAGAAAAGAATGAGGCTTATGTCCCCAGATGGATTTTGGTCACAGATTCCAATTAGCCATGCAATCTGAATCACAGAAAGATGATTTTGTTAATTTCCTTCTAAGCCCCCTGAGTCGCTAGGATATTTTCTAGGAAATAATAGAGGTGGCTTTAACACCTTGTAAGTTTTGAAGAAAATTAGATTCTATTTTAATGCTAATTTCTATTAGCAGAAATATACTTTCTAATTCTTGTTCTACTATTTTTTTAAGATTTATTTACTTATGCATACAGAACTGGGTACAGGCTAGAGGTGCAGGGGCAGTGAGAGAAATCACCAGAGACAGAGTGGGGAGCAGAACAGGCAGATTGACGAAGTACACTGCTGAGGGGAGCAGTGGCGAGACAGGAGAGGTCTGCTGCACCATGTGGGTCACCTCTGGGGCCAGGGATCAAACTTGCCCTGCAGTGGCTGCAGCTTGCAGTGCTGTGTTTTCACTCACTGCACCACCAGGGAGGGCCCTGTTCTATTATTCTTACCTAAATGTGATTTTCCATTAACATTCATTTAAATATTATGTAAAGGTATTTTACAATACTTTCTATTAATTTTAAAATGTATTTTACAAGCACAGTTTAAAGGTCTATCATGTTTAACAACTTACCTTTCTTGTCAAGAAACTCACTGTTGGTCAATTAATTCATTTGTATTAGCACTTGAGATAAAGGAATTTGACAGTTTGATGTGTCCTAGGCACTGAGCTGTGTTGGAAATAAGCAAAATCAGACATTTTTCTGCCATTCAGTCTATAACTCAATTTTAAGATCTTACTAAAATAGTAAATATAAATAACAACATTAGTAAGAAAAAGTACCCCCCGAAAAGAAAAGATACAAAGGGTTATGTAATATGGGCAATTTTCTTTATTCACAGAGATATGCAACACTTCTCAGACAAGGTAGGAGGTATTAACTGTGTTAAGACTCCACAGATGAAGATTATTAGAGACGTGTTGGAGGCCTTTTCAGCTTGTGAGGACAGTCTGTGCAAAGACCCTAAGTTAGAAGGAGTGCAGGTATTTGAGAGCTGTTAAGACCTAGGGTTTCTCCTAGACATAGGCAAGTCTTGGTATGGATGAGAATAAAACAGAGAATAAAACAGGTTGAGGTCAAACAATGCAGGATGTGTTGGCCAAGTTAAGAAATGTGCATTTCGTCCCCCCAAACAATGGGACAGTACTGAACTGTTTTTTTTTTTTTTTTAAGATTTATTTATTTGTGCATACAGAACTGGGGTACAGGCCAGAGGCTCAGGGGCAGCGAGAGGCTTCACCAGAGACAGAGTGGGGAGCAGAACAGGCAGATCTGCGAAGTACACTGCTGAGGGGAGCAGCGGGCGGGTCAGGAGAGGTCTGCCACGCCATGTGGTCACCTCCGGGGCAGGAGGGAATCGAACTCATGCGGAAGCGGCTTTAGCTTCTCATTGCAGTGCTTTAACCCACTGCGCCACCAGGGAGGGCCAGCACTGAACTATTTTAAGTGTGATTAGCTTGGCATTTCGTACAAATCAGTGTAGCTGTAATGTCGACTACAGACTGAAAGCACGTGAGAACAGAGCAGGCAAGTGTTGACAGAAATGATGGGGGCATCTCAGGAGGACGGTAGTGGCAGGGGAGAGAAGAGGGGCTCAAGATCTACTTAAAATAAAAATGTCCACTTGATAATGGACGTGAATGTGTGTGTCGAGGGAATAGTAGACAGTAGTCTAAATGAATATCTTACTGTATTTTGAGGAAGCGAGGAAGCAGGGAAGCAGGAGCTTGTAAGAGATCTAAATTTCTTTGGAGTATCAGACTTCTTTAGTGCATTAAGAGGGTGGGGATACACTGGACATTTGACTGCAGAACAAAGGATGGGTTTCATCAAAAAGCGTGAGCATGAAAAACAAAAGCACGCACTTTTTTTTTTTTTTTTCCCCCGCTTAGCAACCTTTAGCCTTAGTGTGGTCTATTTTAAACTTAAGGTGCTATTGCTTATCTCTTGGAATTTTTTTTTTTAAGATTTATTTATTTGTGCATACAGAACTGGAGTACAGGCCAGAGGCTCAGGGGTGGCAAAAGGCTTCAGAGACAGAGTGGGAGCAGAACAGGCAGATGGATGAAGTACACTGCTAAGGGAAACAGTGGGCGGGTCAGGAGAGGTCTGCCACGCCATGTGGTCACCTCTGGGGCAGGTGGTAATCGAACTCATGCGGAAGTGGCTTTAACTTCTCAGTGCTGTGCTTTAAACCGCTGCACCACCAGGGAGGGCCATTATCTCTTGGAAATTTTATATGGATAAATGAGATCTAGTATGAATTGCCCCTTGCTCCATCATTTGAAAATACAATACCCCAGAAGACATATTGAAAGTGACGATTGCTTTGTACTCCAAACCACACCAGTGCAGGCCCAGAATCTTCAAAATAAATTCCCCATATGGTTCTTGTATGGATTAGAGTCCAAAATGCTCTAAGTACAAACTGAATAAATGTAAAAAGCCATTATTCTTTTTTACCATGTACTGAAATCAGTCACCTTTGCCTTAAGGAAATGCTCTTTGCATTGATGTCTTGGGTTATACATGAGTATTTTATGAAAAATTCAAAAAATAAGACTTTGTGGTGCTAATATGAGTTGTTTCTTAAACTAGGTCTCTTACTACAAACATGTTTGTTCAAAACACTGCTTTTAAAAGGGCATTTTAACACTCTGCATTAATGACACAGTATGGTCGTGTTCTTTCATTTGTCTTTGCTGAGATATTTTACTATGGGTAGGTGTGCAAGTTTTGAAAATGTGCAGCCTGTTTAAAAATAACCTTGGTGATAATAATACATAATAATTAATGAGAAGTTTCTGATTGCTCGAAATAAAGATCAGTAAGTTATAAGTCACTGGAAGTCATTAGAGTGGGGCTTCTTCTTTATTGCATGAATTCCTGTGACGACTCTGCAAAAGATTATGTTGTTATGCATCTGACTTTAAAAAAACTTCAGAAGGATCCACAGACACCACCAAAGGTGAAGAGACTCCGTTGGAAAGCAAGAAGACTCATAGAGGGTTATGCATGTGATAGAACATCATTGATACAAATCAACACTAATAGTCAAATATGATTGAACTATTTAATAACTTGAATTTGCTTGATACTTCTGTTGTCAAATTTCTGGTTTAACTACACAACCTAATATCAAATCAGTCATTGCAAATTTCTTCCAAATACAGCATCAGGTACTTAAAAGATAAGATTTCTACAAATAATGACAACATGCTGGTTGTCCCTTGGAAAGAGAATCCAGTTTCCACATTGAAAAACTGGTGAATCATTAGATCCATGTGATTTTAAAGACTACAGCAGCCTAAAACCTGGTTTACAGATAAAGTGGAAAATGAGTTACAGAGTGCTAAAATTAAGGTGAAAAGCAAAACTTCCTCACTGTAGGTAAGGAAAGAAGCTCATTCCTGCAATATCTATCTAGTTTTTTGTTGTTGTTGTTAACTTTTGGATGGAAAGTTAAAGTACTCAAGCAATAGAAATTTAGAACTGAAAAGTGGTGGTAGAGTAGAAAGAGTTATATTTAAATTCAGAAACACTAGAGTCAAGTTTTATACTTATTCAAGGAATAGGTTATTCGGAAACAGGAGTCAGATCTAACTCTTCATTCTAGTCCACCTATGAGGAACTTAAGCCATGTATCTTTTCAAAATTTTTATCAGTTTACAAAATTTGGAAAAAACCTCCTAGGTTTGTAATAGGTATCCAATAAGTTATAAGTGACCCTTTATAACTATGGATATCAGTCACCCTTGCACTAGATACTATCACTTCCAGATCACTCACCTCCCACCCTTAACTGTACTCATAGTAACATAACCTTCATTGGTATTGTTGGTTATATATCAACAAATAGAGGCACTGTTTTCTCAAGAAATAGAACTGAAGAATCATCCTGATTCTTTTCTTCATATGCACGTGGACTCCTTCAGCCATCTGTCGACGATACATCCAAAGTACATGCGAATTCCATTTTCTTATTCTTACATTGCTACTCATTTACCACTGCCATATCTCTCTGGATTCCTGCAAGGGTTTCACATCCGGTCTCTTATTTTCTTCCCAGAGATATGGGCGTTAGTGAAACTGCCCTTCTTGTTTCTCTCACATGTCAAACTTCTTTTTCTTGTTGCTTTCAGACAACAGCAGAGCTGATAGTGCCTTTCATACAGACCCAACTCCAGCATTTGTTGCACTTACTGTACAAGATAGATGTAAATTCACAGACTTCATGCTTAATAACTAGGTAACAAGCTAACAAGAATGTGTTTTATCATGTATATCATTCAAGTAGATTTTATAACAGAGATTAACTGTACATATGTTGAACTGTAGTGTTTCTGTGATTGCAGGTGGGGCAAAATATCAGATCATCAAATCTAATGTAATTATTATTGCACAAATCTCAGTGTTCTGGTTGAAGAAATGGTGGTGTTTACATGAGTAATAGAATAAAGATATACATACTTTATAAGCTATTATGTAATGATTGCATGAATTTTATTTTCTTATCTTTAGCAACATCATTCACCATATTGTTTTAACCAGTAAGCTTGTACAATTTGAAATAAATTCATCATAATAATCCAGAGGATCAAAAATAATTTGTAATTGATTTGACGTGTGTGTGTTTCTATCTATACTTGAAGTGCATAATACTGTGCTCCCTCTCTATTTTGTTCTTATCCCTCCTTTTTTCTTTCCCCTCTGAATTTCGCATTTCTGTAGTCAGCTTTTAAGGTTTAGTTTCCAAGTTTGGCTTTATCTGACCCTTTTTTAAATTTCTTTATTCCAAATATAAGTGGAACCACCTGATATTTCTCATTCTCCTGATGGCTTATTTCAACAGCATAATTCCTTCCAGGTCCATCCATTTTGTCACATATGACAAGTTTATCTTTTTGATAGCTGTGTATATATCCCAGCTGTGTATATATAACATCTTGAATTTTTTCCTATCTTTATTAAGCAATTCAGTAGTTCCTCTGTGGGTACAAAACAGTGACTAATGCAAACTTTCCTAGTCTTTATTTTCAACACAAAGCCAAAAGAGGTCATACCTTTTTTTGGGACCTGAAATCCATGAGTCATGAAGGTGGGTATTTAAGGCTAAGGATAGTTGTATGCTCTCAATAATGGATGCCAAATGCCAAAAGCACTAGTATGTGTGTGTGCCCATATTCTGAAAAAACTATGTGTGTGTGTGAGTGTCCTGTAACAAATTCATGTGTATGTGTATGCGTGTTTTGAGATAAGCAGGGCCAGTAAAGCACAGAGCCTCACTTTCTTGTTACTACAGTGATTCTGCAGTATCTTCCTTGACTTTCAATATTACTGTAACTTCTTTACTCTCTCCTGGCCACTTTCTAAAACTCCCTCTTTTCTTGTCTGCATAGTGCTTATCATTATAAAAATCACCTTACCATTTTCCCTTATAGTTTTAGTCCGACACCTATCACAGTATAATTTCTATAGGAGGAGGGTTTTTTTTTTTTTCAATATTGTTTATCAAAGTAACTGAACTTGACACATAGTGGTACTGGCCATCAGAGAGAGCTAGGCCTCTAAAGTGAATCATTCTTCATGAGTATGCTCTTCCCTTTCTACCAGTTTTGAAATGTCATTTCCCACAAGTAGAACCTTTCATTCTTCTGAAATGGATGTTAGAGCAAAATATGAAACAAACCATTGTTCCCAGAAGTAAAGGAGTAAGAAATTGTTTGAAAATGCTGTGAAGGACATTGTGAAACATTCTTCTTCTCAATATATATTGCATTACAAAATTCAATTTACTAAACATTCATTAAAATCATTCTTCATAGGTATAAATAAGTACCATTAACATTAACTTCTTGTTTCTTTCTTCAAGAATCAGAATCTAATTTCCAAAGTGAAAACTTGATTTTGTTTCCCTAAGTCATCTAATAGTTCTGATAAATAAATTTCATATTACAAATCTGTGATCATTTGAACAAGAGCAGGCCAAAATTTACCTTTGTATTATGAAAAAGGAGATCATTATGTTACAGTATAATGTCACACACCTAAGGAAACAAAATTTGCATCTTTTTTGATTGTAAGGAACTCACATATAGTGAGTTTAAAAGTATAAAAATAAAGAATGATTATTTTATTATGGAAATGTTTTATTACTTATGTGATTGGAAATGACTACTACCTTGCCTACATGTGTTCACATACTTTAGTCATATGGATATCATCTTTCTGGTTTATGTTCTTTTAGATTCATGAGTTATCATATATTGAATATTTTTCAGAGATTAATCTATTCTCCTTAAGTAAAAAAAAATGGAACATCTATTAACCCTTGTATATGAAAACTTCTATCATTTGTGATAAAGGACAGTAACCTTAGCAAAGAAGGCCATGTGAAATTCTAGGGGTCTGGCTAACTTGTAGCAGCCCAGACTCTACCCCCAGCCTTCTCTGCTTGGTCCCTATAGCCATCTAGTCCATGTCTAAGGAGGCAGGCCCTTGCTGTCAGGCTGGGCCTGGCCTGACTTGGTCAGAAGTTTGGGAGGAATTGAAATGGGAATTATTTTCTCATGTGGAAATACAATAGTATTTTATTTTTGACTTTTACCTCTCTGTTTTTTTGTCTCTGCCTTCCTATAAGTTTTACTTGATGAACATTTTCTAGAATGTCATTTTAATTAATCTATAATGTTTTTTAGGGTATATTTTCTGCTGAAGATAGTGTGAATTTTTTAGTGTTTACTCTAGATATCATGTTACATTATGTCACGCCTTGTCATTTAACATCATATTATAGTTGATCACAGTCTATTTGTGTTGTCATTTTACCAGTTCCTGTGAAGTATAGGGACATAATATTCATAAAGCTTAAAATTAGAAGGCATGAACATGTTCCTTAGCATGTATTTTACTTAAGGGAAATTTTTTAAAACATGCACTTAGCATCAAATATGTTAAAACAATATTCAGATGTCTACTATTTACTTTGAAAATCCAGTAGTTTCATAAATGCTTATGGAATCTGCTGTTTTCAGAACACACTATTTAACAGGCCCATTTCCCTTAAGTAGGAAACATTACTTTCACTCTGGTTACAGACAAGGAAGTAAAAAAGGCCAGGAAGTGCTTTCATGGAAATGGATGGCACTTGGTTAAAAGAAAAGCCCACTTATAGTTCTGTCCTTGTGTATGGAGCAAATCCAGAAAAGACATTCAGTCACAGAGGCCAGTTACTAATTGGTTAACAAGTGACAAAGTCATTATGTGAAGAAGAGTTGGGTAGTTTTATGCAGCTTTCCAAGGCCCTGTCTTCTGGCACCACTCACTGTGGGGGTTTGTACCTCGAACATTAGTTTTAACCTTGCAAAGGTTGATACTCCCAGGGAGGCTAGGGTTGATGTATAGCAGGAGTGGTGCGTGAGGTCAGTAATGCAATCTTAATCATATTGGGGTTTAACTTCAAAGCTGAAACCTCAATTAAGGGGATTAGAGATAACTACAGCATGACTTAAGTCATCTATCCTAACACTCCCCTCATATAAGCAGAATCATTCTTGTGCCTTATGTCAGACTCTTTAAAAATCAGCACAGAGGTGTGATCAATTCTTTGGTTATTTACCAAACATTTTTTTTTTTCCAGAATGCTGGGTCCATTAAACAAGACAGAGTCCTTGCAACCTGGCCCCAGTCCTCAGCATATCAGGGAATGTAGAGAGTAAGGGAAAATAGTCCAGAAAAGAATTGATAATATTTTCAACAATGGAGAAGGACATTTCAAATCTAAGGCTGATGTACTTCAGAGAATTAAGAATGGTTTGTGCAGAAAGTGACCTTGGATAGGCCATGAATCATGAGGAAATTCATCATTAAAAGTCATAATGCAGTGACAAGCAAAAGAGTCATTGAACCATGGATTTGCAACCTGGTTTTACTCTGGACTTACTCCATGAAGCAAGCTATTCAATATGAGTATATTTCTTTCTCATTACAATGGATAAAATAATACTCACCTAGAAGCTTTTTAGAATTAAATTCTGAGTCTGTGTAAAGATACTAATGTCTTTTTATTGTTATGTATTTTATTATTAATTGCCTTTATTATCTAATCTAATGTCTATCTAAGATATATTAATTATTAATTTATTTGCATAAAGCTTCCCCAAAAAGGTGATATTTGAGGTGGGTTCCTGAAGCAATCATAACAAATGGAAAGGTGAAGAGCATTATACATGACTGAGCAACATACTGGAAGACTCAGAAACCTCAAGAACTTGGACTCCAGGAAGTGATACTTTGGAGGAGCGAATAAAATGCAAGAGAAATAGGGCAAAAAAAAAAAAACCCAAAAAGCAAGTGTGACTCTGAAAACAGGGTTGAGAATACCTAAGTTTCAATAAAACACAGCTTTGTTGAGCAGCTTACAACCAGGGAACAAGCAATGATACAGGAAGATTGTGTTAACCAAAGTAGTAGGCCTGTGAAATAGACACAGAGAATATCTACAGTTGTTGTACATCCATGAAGCAGTTGTTTTATTGTGATAGTTTTCTAATCTCTAATCAGGAAGAAAATTCGATGAACAAATATTTGATTCCCTCTCCAGAGAGATTTCACAGACTGCAAATGGGTGGCCCATGCCCCGAGACCACTTTCTCCACCTACCACCTCGAAGTCCTCCCAAATACACAGAGCATCGCCAGTATCCTTCAGGTTGGGTCTTACTGAGCATCTTTATACTCCATGTCTCTCTGTATAATGCACAGAATACATCTGCTAACACTGAGTTGACGGTTAAACATAGTTAAATCCCTATTTTAGTCTTACTAGCTTGTTGGACTCTGAATATAATGAGAACTGGGAAAATTGAAATTTTTGAATTATGAAACTGGAAACCAGACAGAGAGATGTGGCAGAAATGGAGATTTTGAGACTTGATCTTGACTTTATTCACCGTTGCACATTTTGAAGATGGTGGTAATGTGCCATGAATCAAAGAATATAAGTCTAGAATATGTCTGCAATAAACACAATAAAATCAGAAAGGACATAGAGCTCCATGCTTACAACTATGTGAAACCGAATACTTTGAACAATCAGATTGAGTTTGGAAGGGAATTTAACCATAGAGGTTCCAGCAAAAGTTACAACCTTGTTATCAATCTTATGAGATTATAAACAAGCAGTTGACTCAAACCATGCCTGCAATTTGACCTTCGGAAGCTGAGACAATAAATTTGTGTTGTTTTAAGTGGCTAAGTGTGTAGTAGTTCATTATAGCAGGAATAGAAAACTAATAGCTTATTGAAACTCTCCAGAATATTTGTCCTAATTACTGACAACCATGATAAAAATACCCCGTCTCAATACCTTCACAACACACTAGACAAGAGAATATTCATTGAATTCTCAGTCAATAGACAAGCTTAGTTGTCCTAGTCCAGTGAGGATTAATGTGCATGAAAGTTAGATTACCAAACTCATCAAATTATGGAAACTCCTCCTGAAGCTTCATGCTATATGAACACAGCTGCAACTTCCTGGTATAAAATTCCCAGTGTCAGTTCTCAAGGCCAGGAAACACATAGAGCAGAAAACCTAATTAGTAAAATTCATCATGATAAAACTCACAACTCCTTTTTTGCTGAGTGGTTGCTGAAGATAAAGATACAATGCATGTATTCCCATCATCATGAGGATTATTATATAACAGCTGTTACTCAGCCCGGGGAGACAAAAGCGGAGAGGGGTTGGTTAGAAAGAACTAAAAAGAACAATTCGGTGGCTCATTTCCACAGTCTGGGTTGCAAGATCTCCAGCTGGCTTTCTCTTCTCACCCTATAATATATCCAAATACTTTCTTTTCCTGCCAGATCAGAGGACAAAGACCAATAGTTTCACCTGAAGAGAACTAAAAACCTAAGTTATATTATAAATCTATTTAGCAAATGAAGAAACAGAGGTTTAGAGACACTATGTAGCTTGTCCAAGCACTCAAACTATACATGGTGATTGGCCTTAGAAGATGATGCTAAATAAACAAAAGGTGAAAAACAAATAAAGGGCAGTTTCATTCAAGTGTGGATAATGAAGAAATAAAAGAAAGAGATAAAACTAACTCAAAAATTCTAGAAATCTGACTGCAGAATTAAAACTACCAAAAGGTGCAGAGCAAAGGGGACCTTCAATTGTGGTAGAGGATTCTGAATCCTCTGGTGATGGGTATAGTGTGGTAACACACATCTGAACATTTGTATCCTATATCTCCAATCTGTGCACAATGTTCTAAACCAATAAAAAATGACAATTAAAAAAGAAGTTTGACTTCAACCTCCATATTCTTTATCACATAGTGTGCATTTTCTGTGTGCAGGTGGCTTACATCCTCTAAAGCAACATCCAAATCTGTGTGCCAATGACTTGAGCCAGAGGACCCAGGGAGAAAGTGGCCACCTTGATCACGGTAAGTGAGAAGCACTTTAAGCTTCTAGGCTGGTGCTAACTTGCAGCCTCCAAACGTGTCCCCTTGAATGTAGCCAGAGCCACTTAAAACCAGCCTCACACTGCCTAAACAGAAGCAAAACAGAAATTGACAGCACTGGAAAAAATAAAATGTTTTCTTCTCGAGTGCGAACATTACTATACCTTTGAAGCAAGTAAATTCAGGAAGAACAAAATGATTTCATGTGCTGTATTATAGGTAATTAATCTCTGGAATTTCTAGACCTGAGATAATATACATACCAAAATTATGAATTTAACACATTGATCTCAACATCGTTTTTTTGAGGGCTTTAAAATGCTTTGCTGTGAAAGAAATCACTGATAGTATTATATGATATTAAGCTCTATATATGATTAGTAGATAATGATATATATGCAACCTCCAAGCTTTTATATTTTACATATACAAAAATAAAAAATAGAACATATTGTCTGAAAAGATTATCAATGACACTTTTTATTTCTTTAAATAGGAATGTGGACCAATATAAAATTAACCTCCATTTATATTTGTTTTCTTAGTAGAAACTTTTTCTTCCTTTCTACTTTATTTCCTTTAATGTGATGGTTGTAAATCTGCTATATTTTATAAGAAAAACAATTCATTCTAAGGCAGTATTTCTCAAACTATCTGTAGAAAAGGATGAATTATTTCCCTTCCCCAGTCTATCCTTAACTGATTTTTTATATAAAGTAATGAATCACTCTGAAGCATGAAATAAGAAACAAAGGAATACACTGGTATTTTTCTTTTTCTTTCTGACTTATTTCACTGAGCATAATTTCATCCAGCTCCATCCATGTTGCTATGAATGGCATGAGTTTATCTTTTTTGATTGCTGGGTAGTATTCCATTGTGTCTATATACATCTTCTTTATCCATTTGACTATTTTTAGGTATTTGGGTTGATTCCACATCTTACCGATTATAAACAGTGCTGCAAAAAAAAAAAAAAACAAAAAAACATAGTGGAAATTCTCTGGGGACTACGCCTGAGAAAAGAAAGCAAACATTGTATAAAAATGAACAATGATGTTAAATATATAAAAATAAATTATACATTAAAAGGGAAGCAAAATAATATATAAAGAACCAAAGGCATCCATTATGACCATGTATTTATAATCAAATGAAAAAGACATAAAATAACCTCCCAACTGCTAATTGTCAAAGTCTTACAATGACTCAAGGTCGCAATGACGTCAAACTGCCTATTCTCAGTGTCTGTTCTTCCCCAGCAGACAAATAATAAAACGTAAGGGATCAGCCCTGGTCCACAGATCACAAGAGAGGATGCCCCCAAGGGTGTACTTGTTTTCTAAGGTTTCATTCCTTGTCCATATATTCAGTTCAATCAGACATTTTATGAAGTTTTGATTCCCATCTTGGGGATGCTATCTAAATCTTTCCTTTATTCATCCTAGAAAGTCAAGGTAGCTTTTAAGGGAAAATGCTCTGAAAAACCTTGATTTAATCCAGTAACCAGAATTGGGTTAGAAATTCCTTTTACCAATTTTGATATCTTGCTGGACAGCACAAGTCTGAGGGCTGCAAAGCAAAGCACCCTCTTCCATCAGATTCTGTCCACCACAGCCCTGCACACCCCCAAAGACAGTATTAAGGTTCCAAGGCTTGGGACAAATTTTATTTAGTTCCTGTTATTTCTCCCAAAGCAGAATTCCCAAATCCCTGCAACTCCTCATCTGTAATTCTCTTTAACTTCGCTTCTATTTCTCCAGTACTTTATTTCTGTTTTTGCTAATCCTCTTCCAAAATATAAAAAGAGTGTACAAATGAGTACATGATGAGCACACAATTGAAGTTACAATATAAACAGATTAAAAAAAAAAAAAACTACGTGTACTCGAACATCAATCAAAGGATGGGCTCTGGATTAAAGAAAATTCATTTTAGGCACCAGAGCATTTTAGCTAAATAATTGGATGGAACAGCTGCAATACACTATAACAAAAACCCTCTTTGAATCACCCCCAAATCTTTTGGTATTCGCGTGAGGTAAGACTAAAGCAGTAGCTAAATGGGTCCTGTATCTGGCATGATGCCCCAAAATATATTTGATAAGGAGTTCAACATTGACTTTGAAGTTCTAGCTCACGTCCAGCAGTAAGTTCATCCTTAGAGAGGCAGTGGGGAACATCTGGAGAACCAGACAGCTCTGCGAGGTGCCTGTTTCCGATGCTGACAGCCTGTGTGAACTCCAGGGCATTGCTTCATTGGGGGCTTCTGACCTGCCATTGGTTCCATTAAGTCAATAAACCCTTTTCAAGGACGAATGAAGATTGAATGAAGATGTGCTGCTGAGATGAAAAAGACAAGTCACCTCCCAGTAATTAAACAGTCACTGGTGACTGATAACTTGATGGGAATGTAATCTGAGCTTTCATTGAGCACACAGTCTGCCAGGTTTTCTTTTTAAAGATGTATTTACTTATGCATATAGAACTGGGGTACAGGCCAGAGGTGCAGAGGCGGTGAGAGGATTCACCAGAGACAGAGTGGGGAGCAGAACAGGCCAACTGATGAAGTACACTGCTGAGGGGAGCAGTGGACAGGTCAGGAGAGGTCTGCTGCCATGTGGATCACCTCCAAGGCGGGGATTGAACTCGTGCCAAAATGTCCAGTTTCATATTGGCCAGCTTCATATCATGCTGGAAAGTGGCCAGCTTCACATTGCTGCGCTATAACCCATTGTGCCACCAGGAAGGGTCCAAGGTTTCTTTTCTATAGACATCCTAAGAATTGCTGCCTGGAAGTGTCGGAACCACCGGATGGGGCAGGCACTCTACTCACTCCCATTTGCACTTGAGCAACCAAGCGCAGTTGGACTAAATCTTCTACCCAGGGACACAGCTAGGAAGTTGGGGTGCTGGGCTTTGACCTAAGAGTGGCCCAGAGTTTGCCTTACAACGGTATAAAAGCAAATTCTGCTGGGATGTTATACTTTGATGACGCACTGCATCCTTGTCTCTTCTGACTGTGAGAACATTACACTATAGACTAGGTAGGTCAGAAGCAACAGAAGTTTCTCACAGTTCAGGATGCCGAGAAGTCAAAGATTGCATTGGAGAGGCAGATTCCATGTCTGGTAAGTGGATCACAGAGGGTATCTTTTTACTGTGTCCTGAGGTGTGTTAGGGGCGGGGGGCGTGGAAGTAGTCTTTCAGGGGCCTCTTCTATGAAGGCACTGATCCCTTTTGTGGGGTAGGTGCCTCCTCCAAAACTAATTTACTCCCAAAGAATCCCCACTTCCCAATGTTATGTTGGGAGTTAGAATTTTAACATATGAACTTAAGGGATGAAGACACAGAGGTGAGACATAGCAGGTGTCAAAGGCAGCACCTGGTACACCAGCACAGGTTTGTAGAAATGAACCAAAAAAGTTAAACTGCCCTTTTCCTACCTCCCAGGTGTGCAGTCATAGCCCCATTTGCCTGCCCCTTGCCAGCCAGGAGAGGAGCTTCACAGTTAAATCCAAGTGAGTGTAAGCAATGTCCTCACCAGTGCTATTCCAGGCAATTGCTAACTTCCTGCTTCACCCCAGATTAGGCCCCTCTGTTCTGCAGATCTGGAAACATTCATGGTCCTGGTAAAATTCATCATCTGCACATTTGAAAATTAGGAGAACATCTTTTCAATTTCTGTAATCATAGAGGTAAGAAAAGAGGCACTGCAATGATTCTACAGCATTGGGCACTATCTTTTTTTAATTTTGGAAAAGGTTGCAAGAGGGTGAGCACACAGTGTTCATGGAACACTTGTATGTAGCATGGAATAATTGTATTTTCTCATATTCCAGGACACAATTTAACAGCCACAGTGGGTGTTTAACAAGCGGAATCCATTAATCCTTCTGCATAAACAGGACAGATTCTCTTTTTTCAATATATTGGGGGAGGCCCTGAAACATTCAACAAAGTTCATGGCTAAGAAACCATTTCTACCAGAAATGGGACAAAAATGATGGATCAAAAGATAAATTGAAATTATGTATTTGTAAACTAAGTAACCAATTCCCAACCTATTTGTCAATTTTGTGTTCTTTATGGTCAATTAGAAAATCAGGATTTTGAATATCTAATTTAGATTTCTAAGGAGATTATATTTCCTAAACTTGTCCACTTGCATAAAAAAATTTTAATATTTAAAGCTGAAGGGGGGAAAACATGGTGTTTTTCTGCCATCATTGTGGAATGAGAAGTTGAAAAATTTTCCCCCAAATTTTAGAAATGCCTTTATTCAAAGCCAATAACACCAAGCCCAGAGAATTCTAGGGTGTTCTTGAAGTTTAAGCTGTGAATTGTGTTGTAAGCCTGAAGCAGTACCCAGTTTTCAAAGTACACCAAGAAGAGAATCATTCCTGGAGAAATTGATCACCTTACCACTCTGTGCCCTGCCATAAAGTGGGCACAAGCACGTAAGAATTTACACAAGTAAATAAGAGTTTATTCATTTTGTACAAACAGAACTTGTCTGAACAGGGCAAGAAGAGGAAGTCTGCTTTCGATTTCAGTCATCTGGAAACATTAGAGCTCCAAGCTAAGATCTCTCCAATTTTCTCATAGGGTAAGTAGCGTGTCTTCTTCTTAACTCTGCACCCTGTGTACCAGAGCAGATGTCAATACAATGGTGATCATCCTAGGTGAATTTCCCCATGTAAGTATCTCATTCATCAAGAACTTTTTAAAACTTGAGAAAAAAATATCAACACTGTTCTTTTAAACACGTGAACTCTCCACACGTTTCAAATTAGAGAAATTATTTGCATAGTCATCATTACTCTGTTTTGTAATCCCTTGTAAATGTAGAACATAACTTGTACATCTTTGTTCCCTCAAAACTGTTTTTCTTCAAAAATTCCGTCAGAATCACTTTTTTCCTCAAGACTGTCTACATAAGAAGATTAGGATTTGGAGATCCATCTTCTGAAGTATCTTGATTCTTGTGAGTCATGTAGACCTCTTGGAACAGCTTTCTCTTTCTGTAAACCACTACTGACCACCCACTGAATTCTATCACATTGAGGCTGCCGTGGCTTTAGGAAGTGTGCTAGTGTGTAGGATGGAAATGTGGTAGAGATTCTAGGAGGCAGTCAGTGCTGGTGTGGAAAGGTTCAGTCAATCACCAGTTATTTAAAGGGTTTTTGTTCTCAATTTGGAGACTAAATGACCTTTGAGAATCCATCCATCCTGAGATCTCTCTCCACTGGTGACGACCAAACTTTAAAGCTACTCAACTGACTTTCAAACTCTTTCTTGTCTTACTTATTTTGATTTTATTTATTCTTCTCCTCTACTCTTTATATCTCATATTCATTTTTTTTCTAACACATCTGATTTATCCATTTTTTTTCTTTAAAAGTAGGAAAATTGTGTGAAAATTCTAGAGCTCTTCTTGGGAAAAGCCACTTGGAATTAATAAACATAAACAACAGCAAGCACTTGAAAAGTTCCCCAGGCAGATGAAGTTTTTTTTTTTTTTTTTTTTTTTGCCATTGCCAAGCAATAAACCAAAATAAAATCAAGTTTCTTGAATTCCTTCCTTTTCTGATTCTCAGTCTATTTGGATCTTAGAGGAAAAGGCACTACATTTAATTCTCCATGCTATATGAATCATAAATTAAGAAAAATTGAATTTTGCATTCATTATAGAAAAATGAATCTTCTTACTTAATGGATGGCTTATTCAATAAAAATTCAAAAGTAAATAGAAGCAAAGATGTTCAAGGTAAGTGAACATTTTAGTCACCTCTCATTACAGCTAATTCAAAGAAACAATTCGCACTCATTGTCATGTTATTAGAGCAAAATTGCTTAAAACGAGGGCTTTCAAGCATTGCTTACCAGTTCTATTTATTACTTGATGGTTTGAGGTTTTCATAATAATTGCTGATCAAGGACATGATCTTTCTAAAAATGCTTTGCAGACCTCATTCTTCCTAAGCTGAAATAATCAGAAATGTGAATTCCATGATGATGGATACGATATACATTCCATTTTTGCTGAGATCTTCTCAGTCCTGGATACCATTTCTAGATCCCTAGAACTTCAATGGAATATAGACTTAAGTGGGATGACATGTCAAATTTCTTAAGTAACCAAGAATAGTGGTTTATATCAGGAACTTTAAAAAGATTCATTACAATCTTCTTTTTTCTTTTTTGACTGAATCATCTTATTTCTCTATTGAAAGGATAAAATATAGAAAGAAGACCATGGAACTATAGGATGTTTACAAATTATATCAAGAAGTACATATTTAAAAACAAAAGAGGCCAGATATATTTCTACTGGCACCCCTATAACTTGGTGCAAATATTTGTCACACGGTATTTGATCACATACCAGAAATTGTCTTCCTCACCTAGGTAACCCCAGTACCAGCATATAGGAAGTACCTAGTGAGTGTTGATTGGAAGAGAGGATGAAGAATAATTTCATTTCAGTTATTATCTCTCCACTTGAAATTGCTACCTGTGATTTGAAGAGGATACGTTGCACCATCAACCATCAAAACATCTCTTGGCCCTCCCTGGTGGCGCAGCCGGTTAAAGCACAGCACTGAGAATCTAAAGCCGTTTCCGCATGAGTTCGATTCCCGCCTCCCCCGAGGTGACCACATGGCGTGGCAGACCTCTCCTGATCCGCCCGCTGCTCCCCTCAGCAGTGTACTTCTTCAATCTGCCTGTTCTGCTCCCCACTCTGTCTCTGGTGAAGCCTCTCACCACCCCTGGTCTGTACCCCAGTTCTGTATGCACAAATAAATAAAATCTTTAAAAAAAAATCTCTACCAGCTTGCTTTGAGTTTGAAAATCTAGCTATAGAAGTTATGTTTTAGTTAAAGCACTATCTCTAAAGACTCTTCTCTTGTGATAGACATATGTATATATCATGTACTCTAGTTTTATGTATGTCTGAAAAATTATGATTGTGGAAAATATATTCTACTTATATAAAAAAATAAAATATATTTTGATGCTAATAAAGACACAAAAATATGGACAACAAAATAATATCTCTTCAAATTCATTGAAGTAAAAGAGTCCTTTTCGAAGTCTCTGAGTACATAAGTCAGGAATAAGCTGGATTAAGAAATAAAAAACTATGCCAAGCAAAGTAAGGCTTGGTAATGGAAAATGTGCCATATTTTTCTGTTTTTCAGTGTATAAATAGACAGGTCAGAAATGCTGGTCTCACAGGTTATAGAAATTGTAAAAAATATATATAATAAGTGGCAAAAATATAGCAAAACAGCATGGACTAGTTTAGTGCGAAAGAGCTGGGAAGCTGAGATGTCTACATGCTTTATTTATTGATTGAGAAATAAAAAACTATTCCAAGCACCATGAGCAATAAGGGCCACAACATAACAGGAGGAAAGGAAGTGAGGAGAAGGACAGCACTGACCTGTGAGGTCCTTTGGATGGAGTCCAGATGTGGAGAACTAAGGCGCCAGCTGATAGGCAGCATGACCATCACCTACGTACAAGAAGTCACCTTGGACCTCACAGCCCAGTGAACACAGCAGCTCTGTGATTGCTACTGCCTGACAATTCCAAGGGATTGATTGAACCACCCTTCATTGCAGAGAAATAAGGGGAAAAAATAAACTGTCAATGTTCAAAAAATACATCCTTTTTTTGAGGTTATATACTTTAAAATAAAGAGAAACCGGAAACTCATTTAACGATATCATCCTGTGCTAAATAAGAGCAGTGTTTTCTTAAAATTTGCTTTCAAAATTAGTTAATACTTTTGGCAGAGATATCTAAAAACTCCAAATAAGATGATTTTCCACCCACGACATTAAGTTCTCATTCATCTAGAAAAGCAAAGTAGGTTGAATAGCAAGGAGTGTATTATGTTTCTTTTACAAGAGTGCTTACTCTCTGGAAATTCTAAGATGCAGATGCAACAAGGAATTTCAAGGAGAAAAGAGGAAGACAGTTTTCCTTGAACCCTGGTCAAAGTTCTGAATTCCTAATGAAACTATCTTGGCTGTGTTAAAAGAACTAGTGATATGAAACGAACAAATGTTTCCATGACCAATACTGGGGAGATCTAAGTTTGTTGTCACGGAAAACATTAATTAATGGCCACTTAACCGTGTGTCCTTAGGTGTAAACAAATCAACTATACTCAAATGATTCTTAAGTATAAGCTCTTTGCTATTGATTTAAATTGTTGAGCTCCTTAAGTCAGCTTGAAGAATCATTATTTTCTTTGTGAAATGGAAATTATAGTTCTCATATTACACAAGACTTTTGCCATGACAACATAATAGTCATAAAAAGTAACAAATCCAAAAGTAAGCTACCATAAAATATTTAACCTAGAATTGCAAAACCCTCACAATTACATGGGCAAAAGCTGAAATGATATTGGGGGAGGGGAGGATTTCAAGATCAAAACTGGAAGAACAAAACTGGCCTTAAAAATGCAAATCCTGGTTCTTCACAAAGTGACCATTAATAATCAGTTAGTTATCAGTTCAGATATAAAATAAGCCATCATACTCTTTGATTTTAATGTCTGCGTCTTTTTTAGCAGTTCCTCCAGCACGTTTGATAGAATTTCTCATGCTGGTTCTATGAAATCAGTTCTTAACTGAACACAACCTCCTATTCATTTCTTTTTCAATATCACTCTGAATTGCAACAACTTCAGTTCAAAAAAAAAAGAATAAGGTCACACATACTATGATCAATAGCAACTTTGGATGCTGAACTATTTTTTTCTATATTAGACCAGCTATGCAATTTGGCACCAGTAAACAGGACTCATTACCAGCTCCCTTTTAACAGAGCTGGCTATCATCTCTTCTCTGTCTGTTGCTGCCATCGAGGATTTGTCTGCATATTTGAGGAGAAGAGCCAGGAAAAACAGTTGTCTTTGCCCAAGAACATAAGTCTAACCAGTAGTGGGATAAGCCAGGGAGAACTAAGTGAGCTTTGGGTTTTGCACTCAACTTAAAAATGATCCTTCTCTTGATCAGCTCAATGCATTTTCTTAAAGGTATTGAAAGCTGAACTTCTTTGAAGAAAGATTTCTGCAAATAGGGCCAAGAACTCTAAAGCCTCAATCCCTTGTAAACAGAATCGACTGTTTGTTCTAAATGTCTTGTTCACCAGTAGCCAATCAACTAATTCCTCTCTCCCCTCACAACAGCATGTTTTAGAATAGTAGTTGTACCTCAGGAGAGTTAAAGAAATGGCCAGAAATCACATAGCAAGGGATCTCAGCAGGGTGAGAATTAAACTGCCCTAACACCGACGCCTCTCCTTTCTGCTCACACCTGTTCTCAGTGAGCAGGAAACCCTTCCTAGGATTCTTGGGAAACAGAACATTGATTAAATAATGACATAGCAACATATTGTCAAGGTCATATGGAAGCAGAAGTGTCTTTGCATCAAAAGAAAGAGCCAGCATACGAAATATGGAACATATGTCCTGGAGGTGGTTAGTTGAACAGGTTAACTCCAAACTGAAAAGAGGAGAGGAGAGGAGGGGAGGAAGGGAGAGAGAAGGAGCTGAGGAGTGGACGGAAGAGGGCAGGAGGAGAGGAGACAAAGTTTGGGGCTTGATTGAGGAAAGTTGTGAGGCATCCCCTGGGCCTGTATTTACAGATCAGAGGATTCTCCTGCCTTGAGGTGCAGTCTCCCCGTCACCCCTGCCCACAATCCATTGCTTGACTTCTGGTTGAAGTCATACCTCACTTCTAGATGCTAATTACTCATTGAATAAAGGTTAATTTTTTTTTTAAAAGAATAGGAAGGCACATACTAACTGATAAAAATACACATTTGTATCTTCTTTGAGCTTGTGACTCCAGCTCTTCTTTTTTTCCCTATCAGTGAAAGACATGTAACGGAAGTGGACACTTGCAATGGACTGGTGTAGTGACAATATTAGAGACAGCTTCCTGAGTCTCTGGGTTTTATCTAGAAGGCTACTTTATAAAGAAATGTATTTGGGTACTGAAGTTACATGTGCACTTGATTATTAACATTTTAATCTGAGGCTTAGTAAGCTAACACAGATTTCTTCCATTGAACAGGGCTGCTGGACCATCCCTCCAGCAATACCTCTACGTCAGAGCTGCCCTCTGAACATCTTGTGAACAGGATGAGATTATCTGTGGCCAAGTGAGTCCTCCTGTATCCACTACTGTTTTAAATATTTGCAAAAATAATTTGCTTCTATTTAAAAATAAACACAAGGAGCCCTCCCTGGTGGCACAACGGGTTAGTACACAGCACTGCAGGCTGGCTGAAGCCAATTGGGTGCCAGTTCGATCCCCAGCCCCAGAGGTGATCCAAAAGCACAGTGTACTTGGTTGATCTGCCTGTTCTGCTCCCCACTCTGTCTCTGGTGAATCTCTCACCCTCTGCATCTCTGGCCTGTACCCCAGTTCTGTATGCATAACTAAATAAACCATTAAAACATCATAATATAATAGAAGGTCTAACACTTCCTTCCTTAAACCCAGTGCAGCATTTTCAACAGTCTTTGTGTAAACTAGTTGCATTTGGGGTGACTGTCTTAGAAGCAAACAGATAGGTAACTCCCACATGAGTTGTTACAATGGATGAATCCTGAAAGTTGTAGGTAGAAAAACTTGACATAAGCTATTTGTCTTCACGTGTACACATATTAGCTTTCCCATTTAGTGTGATTTTCATGATAGGGTGTATCATACTTTTTCGTGTTTAAATTTTCTAAAACCTTAATCTGGCCCTCATATTAGACAGGGTGAATTCTTCTTGTGTGATATGTTTGGGGATGAGCATATGGTAAAGTGTTAGCCTACGAAAAGTATTGTCCATTAATGATATTTCAATTTAAATACTGAAAGGAAGGTTGCTTCAATTCCGGATGACCATTTAC
This sequence comes from Condylura cristata, assembly GCF_000260355.1. Classification (NCBI taxonomy): domain Eukaryota; kingdom Metazoa; phylum Chordata; class Mammalia; order Eulipotyphla; family Talpidae; genus Condylura; species Condylura cristata. The sequence goes on along the minus strand of NW_004567110.1, from coordinate 12,856,539 downwards.
TGGCATATTTTTTAAAATACAAGGAACAGGTGAGGTCTGTGTTTTAATGTTCATCCATTTGACATTAAAACAATTTTAAGTTAGTATTATTTGCATTCAGTGAATTTCTTAAATTTGCATCTGGATTTTAAAATAATTTGAATAAAATGTTCTTTATATGTACTCAATTTTCTGTATGATTAAGGTAAGGGGTCTGCAGTTAGACTTTCTGGGTTTTACTGGCCCTGCTACTTAATATATGCGTAACACTGACATATCATGTCCATAAGATTTAATCTCATAAATCTGAAAGTTAAATAAGATAATACACAAGCCCGAGCTCAAGGCCTGATATTGTGTGTCTAATGGCATTATTAATACAGCTTTGATGGCAGCTATTGAGTAATGTAGGAAGATATTTTTTTCAAACTTTTGATATATATACACACACACACATATTAATTTCTAGGTTCTCCCTTAGTCCATTTATATTGAAATCCTTTGTCAAGCTGAATGATGTCCACTGTCTTGTGCTGTATAAATCTACTGCTAAGAGGGTAGCTCTCGTAGTGTGGATTTCATGGAAGCTCTTACAAAGACTGCTAAGACCCTAGAGTGTTATATTTTTTAAGCACTAATGTTTACTTATTTAATATTTTACAGTGCTTTTTTATTGTGTTTTTTTAAGTGACACAGTGATAAGACACTTGTGGGTTTTAGCAGAATACAAAAAGTAAATACAAGAACCAAAAAATTGTCCCATTGCATCACAGACTGGCCCATGACTCAAGGTCAGGTTTGAAGCCAACAAAGAAATGAAAAATAAGCCAAAGGCTGAATTCATATTTGGACTGATGCATTTTGGGTGTGTCTCAGGGCTTCACAACCTTTTAGGATAGATTACTTGCTCTGTTCTTGTTTCTCTGTGCTCCATGTGTTTTTTCCAAAGGAACTTCAGATGGAAAAGATTCTCATCCATACCAGATGCAAGAGTTTGTTGTAATGATCAATGACTTTTATTTGATAGAATCAGTGATCACACACAAATGAAGAAACGAAATATTGAATTTGATTTTCAAGGCTCAAATTTCAGTTGAGAGAGGAGAAGGGAAAGGAAAAGAGGGAGAGAAGGAAAGAGAAAAGCCAGGGAAAGAGAGGAGGAGGGAAGAGAGAGAGAGAATGAGAAGGGAAAAAGGGAAACAAGATAAGAGAGAAAGAGGAGAAAGAGAAGGGTTTTCTCATCAGCCTTCCACAGAGATAAACACTAACAACAAATTACATAGAAAAGGGAAGATGAGCTAATCATTCAAATGTTCAAAGAAGATATGAATCCTTTCTTGAACCTACCTATTAAATTAATTTAACAGTTGATTTTCTGGATGCTCAGATTTCTATTTCTTATTCCTCTTACTTTTGGAATTATTTTTCAACTCCTGTAAATGTTATGCTACAAATGGGGCATGTAGCTGCTGAATTTATAATGTATCTCACTGCTTTCAACTTGTCTACCTACTAGTAGGTCTGACTAATGACACATCACAGTAGTAAAAGAACCAGAACTTTCGCATAGTTCCCATGGCCTCTGCAACTTAAAACAGAGAGGGCCCTGGGAAATAGAAGACCAGGAAGGGGGTGTTCCTGGCAGTAACTAATAGTAGTAACTTTGGCGAAGGATCTGGAAAGATTTCGGAAATAGCAGAAAATGCATCAGCCCATGAAGAGACTCAGTCTCATTTGAGGAAACAGTTATGGAGGGACGTGCTTTTGAACAGGTTCCTATGGCTGGAGCATTCAGAATTGCAAGTTTGCCCATTTAAATTTATTTATGCAGTTGGTTTTCAGTCTTTCCAATTTGTGTTCCTAAGTCTTCTGTCCTACTTTTATTTTCACTTCCTTGGATATTTTGATACCATTTTAGTTACTGTAAATGATTACTCTAGGTGAAAATTTATTACATAACTTATTTCTAAGGCACATCGTTATTCACCTTCGAGTTTGCATAAAATAAATATTGTATTTATCACATATGAAATAAAAATCTTTACATATATTCATTTACCTTGATGAATAGTTTATGCTGTGATTGCCATTTGTTTTATATTGATATACTTTCAAATACCACAATCCAATATTTCAAACTTTGCAGTAAAATTTCCTATTTTAAAGAAGTCATTTTTGTATACTCAATATTTATATTGTTGATGAACTTCATTTTGAATGTTGTGACTTACTGGTATCTCTTCCCTTTGGCTTAAGGAAATGCATTACAATTATGTTTTGGTGGCAGATTCTCTTAATTTTCTCAGGAAATTCTTTTCTGCACTTTTGTGCATGAATGATATTTTAATCAGATATAGAATTCTATAGTAAATTTTTCATTCTGCACTTCAAAAGTGTCATTCTGTTGTCTACTCTATAGTTCCTTTAAATAATCTGTGAAAATTCAAAAGCTTTTTTTATTTAGTCTGTACTTATTCACGGTAACTTTCAAGTTCCTCTCTATCTTTTCAGCAAATCATCTATGAAGGGACAGCATGCAATTTGCTTTGTGAACAAACAAATATGTGCTCAAAGAAGATTTAAAATGATAAATGAAAGTTTAAAAGCTAATATTTTGAGTTTTGTGCTATAAAATTTACATAAAGTCATCTCATTTAAATTTCCAAATAATGGCTTGACAAAGACACTGTGGTTATTCTATCTAGTGATGAGGAATTGAGTGCTTGGGCCCAAGTTATACAACTATTCTTGTTAGGATTAAAGCACAAATGCTTTTGTTTGCCATTGACCTTTAGAAAGATTGAACTACAGAAGCATTTTGAAGATACTTTGCAAAGTGAAGAATAACTTGTAGTAGAAAATTCTTTTGTTTTTTTTTAAGATTTATTTATCCGTACAGAACTGGGGTACAGGCCAGAGATGCGGAGGGTGAGAGGATTCACCAGAGACAGAGCAGGGAGCAGAACAGGCAGATCAACCAAGAGGGGAGCAGTGGGCGGGTCAGGAGAGGTCTGCCACGCCATGTGGTCACCTCCGGGGCAGGTGGGAATCGAACTCATGCGGAAGTGGCTGCAGCCTCCCAGTGCGGTGCTTTAACCCGATGCGCCACCAGGGAGGGCCTGTAGTAGAAAATTCTAGTAGGAAAATGCCATAGTCAGTGGTAGGGGGGAAATAGCCTTGCACCTCTCCATAGCTCTGGAACCTTGCAACTCATTTCACTAAAATCCTAAGTCCTCTTAGCTCTGTTCCTCATCAGAGCTAGCTTTGATGACTTGTTTGACTAATGGAATGCTAAATGATATGACACAGTCTTGAAAATCCCTTGGATATTGGGACTTTCCTGCTCTTTGGAATCCCACAACTGATGCCACATGAATAAACTGGGCAAGACTGTGGAATAATGGGAGACATGTGAGCTACTACCCCACGGACACTGAAGTGAACACCAGACTTGTGAGTAATGACATCATGACCACTCAAGCCCCACTTAGATGCTCATTGAGCCTAGACTAAAACCACCTCACCAACTTACGGGCATGATCAGAAATAATAATTTTGTCATTGAAGCCAAGAGTTTGTCAGCTTTCTGTTACACATCAAGAATTAACTGATACAATTCCCATCTTTTCTTTACTTACAACATTTTCTTTTGGTTTTCAAAATGGAGAAAGTTATTGGGAAGAGAAGATAAGCATTTAGGTTCACATTGCTCAACACTACGTAAGAACCTCATTTACTCTTATTTAAGAGGAGAAAAATATAAAATCAGTTGTTGCTAAATGCCTTCTATTTTCAATTGCAAGTGATCATATTGTAGATGATGTCTCTTCAGCTACTTATACTTTATTAACATGAATATTATGGAGAACCACTTCTATTGCTCACACACACTAACTGGCTTGTTTTGTAAAACATTGCAGAAAAGACCTTCATTTTCCTGCTAGTCTTGTTCTGCCTTGTTGGCTTTTATTTGGGTAGTGGATACTAAGGAAATCTTGTACAGTGTCACCTGAAGATCATTTTGTCCTATTTTTCTAATCTTAAGACATCTTGTATAAAAACAAATATTTGTTGTTACTTAAAACTGTAGATAGAATCTATTTAATAAATGGTAAATAAGGTGATTGGAGTGAGGTCACAAATTCAAACACATAGTTGATTATCATCAATCAAAATTAAACTGGATATCTTTAATCACAAAGCAAACAGAACTCCATTTAAAATGAATGATACTTAATGAGTTATACAGTTCATATGTGTCACTGTATAGATGAACTCATTCGGATACCAAATTTCAGGATTTCTTTGCTTTAACGAAACTCAGTCTGGCCTTTTGTTTTTGACCAAATAGCATATGCCATGCACGTGGAAAGAAAACAGAACTCAACAGCTAAAGAATTATGCTTGATTTTCAGTACTATAATTAACAAGTCATGTTTTATAGATTAATCAGATCACTAAATATATTTTCAAACAAGTTTTCTCATCTCCAAACTAACAAATTTATTAGATATATGATTGTGTGCCAATATGCTTGTAAAATATGCTTTATATGGGATATTTCATTAATTCTCACAGGAACTTCATGAGCTATACCTTTCCTTTTACCTGTAGAGTGATTATTATTTGAAGTCTGTGATTTCTAGAGACAAGATTCTAAAGAGGTCTTACTCCCATACCCAAAATTATTAATACACTTCCCTAGTTCTCTCCTTAGGCTGCCTTCATCTCTGTTCTCTTGAAAATTTTCTTCATTTTCAATATCAAAGGAATATAATGAAGCTAAATGTGAATGCATGTGCAGGAGTTTATGTACTTGAAAGCACCATATACATTAATATTCATTCAATAAATAATTATAAGCAGCTCCCATGCAAGTCACAATGGCCGGACTGGATTCCAAACAACTCAGTAGGTAGATACAATCTCTCCAAGTAAAGTGTGTCCAGAGTCAGAATTACCGCTTGATACCAACATCAAAAGGATAGCCATGTACCCAAATCATTTTTGTTGCTTTTACTACCTCTGCAAATTATATATATATATATATTTGAATTACTAAGAGTACTTCATTCCCTCCCTCTAGAGTAACAAGTTCCAGATGTTTATTCTCGACTCAGTTATCCTTTTGTTTGTGACTCAATCTCTCTCAAAGTCCAAAGACTGTTTCTAGTATCCTGAGATTTTGTGAATGAGTTTATATTCTCTTTATTTAATTTTTTTGTGATTGTAAAGGCTTTGGTGATATCTTTTTATATCTTCCGAATTTTAAAAGTCCCAATATTTTTTAAACTGTTTTTTAGAAACATTAGGTGTTGTCCATGTGATGTCAAACATTTGGCAGAAAATGAATTAAAGAAGGGAAATATCAGGATGTATTCGCATATCTAGCTGTTTGGCACTAATTAGGTGGGTTTCCAAATCTCCTGTGGATATTTAGAACTGGTGAATATGTCGCCATATCTTCCTTTCTCTGAGGTATACTGAGTGTGAAAAATAGGGTGACAGGGTTAAGAAATGATAAATCATGGGCCATGGCATCATCATAACCAGAGAGATGACTTGATTCAATTTCTGTCCTCTGCCTTTGAAAGAATAAGATTTTTTTTTTTAAGATTTATTTATTTGTGCATACAGAACTGGGGCACAGGCCAGAGGCTCAGGGGCCGGTGAGAGGATTCGTGGGGAGCAGAACAGGCAGATCTACGAAGTACACTGCTGAGGGGAGCAACAGGTGGGTCAGGAGAGGTCTGCCACACCATATGATCACCTCTGGGGCAGGCGGGAATCGAACTCATGCAGAAGTGGCTTTTAGATTCTCAGTGCTGTGCTCTAACCCGCTGCGCCACCAGGGAGGGCCGAAAGAATAAGATTTTTATTCTTGTATTTAATTTTATTCCATGCAGTGTCAAGAAACTAAAAATTAGTTCCCCAGTGAGAAGCCTCCAAGAGTGTTTAGTAGCCAGTCAAGGGCTTTGTTGCTATTGAGGTAGATTTTAAAGTTCGGACATCTGTGGTTTGGTTGGGAGTAGCCAAAGTAGCCAGGAGGAAACATTAAGGAAGTATTCTCTAAAACTCTCTTCTCAAATGAGGACATAACTGTCTGACTTGTATATAGTGACCATACTTTTATAGTGTACTGCACAAGACATCTTGCAAGATAAATGAACTACAACACTTGGGTAATGGAAGAAAAGGGCTATTATAATATCACATACAATGCGCAAAGTACTGCAGTTTCTAATTAAGTGCCTAAGACTGTTGTACAATGAACTATTTGTTGAACTTTTAAAATATAATTTGGAACTTTTGAATAAATGACTTACGGCCATGTAGTAAAAACAGAGATATTTATGCCCAGACACATGGATTGCATTATCTCTGTGAGGCGTGCTTACTCCTCCACAGATTGGATTTGACTACCTGGTACAGCCGCACAGCAAGGGCCCAGGAAGGACTCTGCTTGCTCTACCTTAGCTGGCCAAAAGCCAAGGGTCATTCTGAAAGAAATCCTTAACTCAGATTAGCTGTTGTCTAGGAGGTGGTGCCTTTAAATTTTGAAATGTCAGTGACATCAAGGACAAAGAAAACCCAGTGGAGCTGGCAAACTATGTAATATTTTAAGAAGGGTTCCTTGGGTCATGTTGTGTAACTACCCACTTCCTGAAATTCACCTTCGGGGAGAAATTGAAAACCTGCCTTGTGCATGGGTACAGAACTTAAAGACAAGAGAGCACATGCTAGCATGTTGGTGCATTTATTTTGATCCTTTTGACAGTCGAAGTCATTTGAAGTTCCCATTTACTTGGATTTGGCCAGAAACAGTCTCTCAGTTCTCAGGAGAAAAATGTCAAAGATCCACAAAGAGGCTCAAGAGGCTTCTTGGACATCAAACTTCTCTTACAAAACACTTATGATGAGTCAAGTGTAAACAAATCAGAAGCATGAAGCCAAAGTTTTCTCGACAAACATGAGCTTCATAATGAGGGGTGGGGGTTGGGAGTGAGAAAGAAGAGGTGGGAAGGTCTTGGGAAAACATGTGCTGAGCTTTGCTGATCACAAAGTGTTATACAAAGATTTTTTGAGACATGAACACAACCAAAGCTGGATTCACTCAACACTGCGATTGTTCCAGAAGGAAATCTGGTGCTAATATTTAGTTCAATTGTTATTCAGCATTTGCCCAAAGTGTCTCTGCGGTGGGACCGCACCGCATCAGAATTTTGCATAGTAATTGACACTACTGCTCTCCTTGAGGGCTTCTTTTTCCCAGAATCAGGATTCTTCTTATACCTTCATGTTTAGCAAATGTGATTTATAATCACATCTATAATTCAGAAATTACCACTAATAATGTCAGAAAAGAGTTCCTGTACAAGAAGAATCTTAAAATGAATATTGAAGGATATGAAGGAAATATGATCATAGACATATATTCATTCACGTAAACATGGTCAAATTAATGGAAAACACGCTTCAAAGTATGATACAAATCAGGTGATAAATTGAGTTAACTACAAATAGTTCGGATCCCTAGACTTTTAAACCTGAGAGAAACAGTTTGAAAAGGAAATTTGTGCTCATGTTGTGGTAATGTTTTGATGGTGATGCTTAACCTTAGAAATGAAATGAGGAAATGAGGAAAAGGTGTGATTATGGAAAATGTATTAAAGCTACTAAGACCATATGTAGGGTAGGGGACTCAAGTGATGGTGCAGTATTCTAGGGAAGAGCTAGTGAAGATTTGAGAAGTGGCTATGGAAATTGAGATAGGATGGAAAGCTCAGAAAGTCAATAGAAAGAATCTGTTTTTATAGTTAATATGCTAGAAACTGGCCAAGTGTGGATACAATACAACCATCCATACAGCCCTGACTCTGGAACATAGGTTTGGGGTGTGGATATTGGGGTTCAAATTATACCCCATGAGTTATCAACTCTGACTTTAGAGGAATTATTGAATCTCTTGGTCCCTTAGTTTCCCCATCTATCAAACTGGGACAAAATAATACCTAACTTATCAGGTTGTTATACGAGGATTAATTGAGTTAATATGTAGAACACTTAAAGGAGTATCTGATAAGAGTCTTATAGTATTAGTGCTACACATAAATGTCTTGCTAAACTCTTAGTATATATTTTTGTAGTTAATATTTAAAATAAAACATGACAAGGACAGTGTTATCCTTATTTTTCAGATATGGATATTGCAACTTGGGGAATTTGCATGTGGTTCCCATAGTCTCAGAGCTGGTAAGTAATAAAGATGGAGTAGAAATCCAGAATTCCATGCTTTTAACATTTTGTTATTACTTTTGTGAATGTTTGGATTCCTTGCCTCTGAATAGGAAAAAAACCAAAAAACAAAAAACCTCCAGAACAATGTAGAGTTGTTGCATTTTCTTCTTTGTGTGTCCACAAGAAAGTGAAAGCAGCACTATATTTCATGGAAGATGTCTTAGGACAGCAGAAACCAGAGAAATTAGAATTTAGAACAACTGGTTTAAATAGCAACTCCCTGACTTACGGTTATTTCTTTGAGAAATGTCTTCATCTGGGTGTGGTTGAAGATGGAAGATAACCAAGTTGGAGAAAGCCTTTTGTAAATGATGACTTGCTGGATAAGTATTAGTCATGGGTTATCTCTTTAAAATGAGTGAATAAAACCATACATATCATAGCTCCCTTTTGTAAACTATAAATGAGGACAGCTCTTGTCCAACACCATTGATTCTATACGTCCAAAAAGAAGCTATTTGTCACTTTCTATTGTACAAAAATTTAAAAAGATACTTGAACATTGCTTCTTGTCTCCTAGAGTGCTCTTCTTTAACTTGATTCAAACAGTATTCTGAAGCATTAATGGTATAAAATATTATTTGATCTAGACAGGGAGAGAGAGTACTTCAACCAAATAAGAGTAGCTCAGTTCAAAATTTCCTAAACTAAATCTTTTGTTCACTGGGAATCCTTGATCATATTCTCAAGAGTCCATGAGAATTTCTAATCACATCAATAGCAATCTAAAATACCTCTGTAAAGCATATTTGAAGCCATCTGATGGCAACCTCCTACTCAATAACCTACCTCATGTTCAAAGATCTTAATAATGGTTTTGTTTTGAGTGTTGTATCCAACTATAGTTTGAGTTTATCCTGGGCTGAAGTGTAAAAAGTAGGAGGCAGAATTACTATGTAAATGGTGAACTTCTGCCAACCCAGGGCCAAATGACATCATGTTATGGTTTTGCAGTAGTTGGAACATAGAAGAGTGGTGGAAAAAATGACTGATTGACTGAGTTCACAGCACACAGATGTATGGCAGGATGGCCACAAAAGAACTTGAACCTTAACGTGAAAACTATGTTCCTTTGTGAATGGTTTGAGTTTCAAGAGAATAACACATCAATCACATTAAAGAAATGTTACTAAATAGGATTTTACTGGGTGACATCTTTTATCTACACTTAGTAAATGTGTTTGAATTTTGAAGTTTAAAGGATTGGTAGGCCTAGAAACTAAACATAGACTTTAATTTGTGTGCCTTTGAGTAACATTATATGTACCTATATAATGTGTTTAAATCAGCATCTATATTAAATAGAACTTTTGTTTCTTTTAAAAGGAGTAGGTCTATCATTAAGCTTGAGAAACACTAAAATAACGGGAAAAGGCACAGCCTGGAATCAGATAGAATTCATTTGCATACTTAACTGCTCTAGCCCCTGACTGTTTCTTCTAGGGTAAGTTGTTGACATTTTTAAGCTTTAGCTTCCTTACTAGAAGTTGGTCATCATACTATCACAAACACTTTGTATCACAAATGTTTAATTTACTGTACTTAACTCTTACTCTTAAAACAGCTCTATGAAGTAGATACTTATATTATTTACACTGTTACAAGGCACCCAGTGTGAACTGGACTGCCTTCTGTGGGGCCTCACACAAGCACTTAAAATTCAGTTATTCTGCAGGCGCACACAAAAGGGTCAAAATGGGTTTATTTACAAAAGGGGAAAAGAAAAGGAAACAACAACTGGAGTATCTTACCAGCTGGACTGACTTGGAGCTCTGGTAACAAACTAACTAGAAGCCCTGAGTCACGCGTAGTCAGGAGAGCCGTTTCCCAAGCAAGCAAGTGAACCAGCCCCAAAATGGCACCCTATATATCCCCCAAGTCCCAGAATTCCTGCTTAGCTCCGCCCTTGGGTCATGGAAGTTCTCTCCCTGGTACTTCTGGAAGTTGTAGTTTCCAATCACTGGAGTAGGGGGTAGAGTCCACAAGACTGCAGAGTTCCTTTAGGACATCCTTCCCCTTAACAGTACTTATAGGTAAGAAAACAGACTGAAATTTTAAATGATTTGTTAAAAAAAATTAACTAGAAATCAATCTACATCATCAGATGCTAGAGCTCAACCTCAGTTTGTTCCACTGTCTCTCAAACATCCACCATGATTTCTTATATATGTTTATATCATGCACTTTATGTTTTACTAATTAATTTTTTAAATGTTCTATCTTCTTGTAGCTCTCCTACCACCGAACCACCCATGAACCATCGCCATATTCCCTTGTGTTCACCCCTCTGCTGTTTCCCTCACATACATTTTATATACAACTTTCTAAGATTAATTCCTGAGCTCCTCCCTGACACAACACAATTTCTGTGAACGCCCATTTCAAGTTGGTGGAAACACATTTGGGGAAATTTGGAAACCATTCCAAAGATAAACTTTACTGGGATCAGAGTAAGGTTTCAAAAATTCTTTCTGAAGTTTTACTATATATACATCAGTCACTGCACTTAGCGATTTACATAGTTATCTTACTGAAACACTAAACAACATTATTAGAAAAGAAGATCTTTTATTTCAGAAAACTTCATCAAGAGTGGACAGTACCCTGTTGTATGTCCCGCATTTTCTTTGTTTACTTGTGTATGGACATTTTGGTTGTTCCCATGTCTTGGCTATAGTGAGTAGACAACATGGAAGTGCAGCTGTCTCTTCACATCCTGATTTCAGTTCCATTGGCCATATCCGCAGAAGTGGGATTGATGGATCACATGGGAATCCTGACACTTACAGTGACATCGGTGACCTGGAAGACATACTGATAAGTGAAATAAGCCAGACACAGGACAAATACTACATGACACGACTTATGTGAAAAATGTAAAAATGGTTAAACTCTTAGAAACAGGGAATGACTATTGCCAGGGATTGAGGAAGAACGGGGGAGTTGATTGTTCTTAGACTACAAAGTTTCATTTACCAAGATGAAAATTTCTGGAGACATGAGATAAAATGTGGTGGTGATAGTTAGCAGAACTGTACTATATATTTGGAATTTACTAAGGAAGTAAATGTTAAGTGTTCTCATCACACACACACACACACACACACCAATAATAGTAATAGTATTATAGAGTGGTCAGGAAAAATCTTTGGCAGCAATGAAGATATTCATGATACAAAGAAGGTGACCTGTATGATTACCCTAATGTACTGCCTGGGGGAAAACCCCAGGTAATGAGTGCAAGAATAGGGGAAAGCCTCACAAGCACTGGAGGCTTCCCAAGTTAAATAGACAGTACAAGGAGGCTAAGGTACCTATTTAGACTTAATAAAGAAGAGAGAGTTGCACGGAGAGAGAGTTCCAGAAATGAGCAGGGATTTCTTTAAGTGTCTTCAGCATTGTTCAGATCAGTGCTTGACAGTGACCCTGAAGACCCAGTCACTGGTGCTCATATGAGATCAGAAGTAGTTTGTGCTTTCAATGATAGTGTGGAAAATCTTGTAATACATGGACATTAGGTTGAGAGGTCAGAACAAAGTTAGCCATGTATCTAAAGCTAGCTAACAAAAGATCAAAAGATTTCCAAGTAACTTAACTAGGTTTCAAAATGAAATTCAAGAATGAGGAAGAACATGGACACTGTCTAGCACCTAGCAAAATAAAGTGAAAGCAATAAAAATTACTAGACAGCTGAAAAAGTAGAAAACTATAACTCACAATGAGGAAATTTTTATCAGAGGCCTCATCGGAAATGTATAGATCATCAAACTTTTAGTTATAGATATTAAAACATTATAAATATAATCACACACATTCAAATAAGCAGGGAAAATTATGGGCATGCTAAAGAGCTGGAAATAAAGACCCAAGTTGACATTTTGTAAATAAATTTATAATGTGTAATATGAAAAATGGATGCAATGAGATTGTGAATAGACTTTCGATACTGTCTTTAAAATGCTAATGAATGTGAAGCTAGTGGGCACTGTGCAGAGTGAAACAAGGAGAAATAAAACTGAAACATGAAGGAAACAGAGTATTAGTGAGTGGTGGGATGACTTCAAAATAACTAGTTTGTAATTGTAGTAGTCAATTTTTCTTTTCTTTTTTCCCCTCTTTTGTGAATTTGAGGTTTACAGTATGCTTTTGACCTAAAACTAACTTCTAGTATCAACATTATACCACTTCAAGTACAAGCGAGGAAATGTTACTTTTGTAGGTAGTTTGACCATCTCCACTCTAAATCACTGTGCCATGTAGACTATAACCTTTGTATGGGCTATCATATATGATACAGAAAACTCGCAAGGGAAAAGTATAGGTTCAGCCCCTATGGAAAACAATATGTGGTTTCTCAAAAGATTAAATGTGGATCTTCCATTTAACCCAGTAATTCTTTTTTAGGACTTATTTATTTTATGCTTACAGAACTGGGGTACAGGCCAGAGGTGTGGTGGGTGAGAGCATTCACCAGAGACAGAATGGGGTGCAGAACAGGCAGATTGACAAAGTACACTGCTGAGAGGAGCAGCGGGCGGGCCTGGTGAGGTCTGCCACGCCTGACCCAGTTAATTCTTAGGGGAGATAGAAACATTAATGTGGGAATACCTTCAGCGTGCTGAACCAGAGGGAGAGCTTGAATGTTAATTCTTATTATTTGAATTAACCTAAGCCTATTCTCCAGCTAATCTAATTCTAAACATTAGAGCTGCTTTTATCTTATTACTTTTTATCATATCGTAGAAAATGTATAGGTTTCACAGATGAGAGGAAACACACCAGCATGTCAATGAGGCTTTAACTAAAATTTTAGGCAGAGATTCGAACTTTTTCCATTATGAAAATGGTCCAATCCTCTCTCAGGTTTGACACTTAGAAAAAACTTATCTACCTCTATTCCTTATTATTCATCTTCACAACATTGAAAGGCAGTTTTTCCACTGTGTCTCTTGTTTCTAGACCAAAGTAGACATCCTCTTCTGTGGGCTTGGGGGAAGGGTTGAGGTTTGCCTGGCTCCAAATAGCTAAACCAAGGAAACATCTTCCATTCCTCACTGGGTTAGATATCCAAAAAGAAAATTGGATTTCTCTGTGGCTGAGCAATTTCAAATGGCTTTCAGAAAAATCGTTGGCATGTCATATTCTGCAGTAGTCCTTTTCCTTTCTAGAACTGCAAGGATGCATTGCATTTATAGAATTATATATATATATAAACACCTGACATAGTGCACCCAGAAAGCACTAATTGGTGAATTTAGATTCATATTTTTCAAAACTGATCTCCTTTAATCTAAACACCAGTGCTGTGAACTTACATATCTGAACTTGAAGTTCAGAGAGGCTGAAGGGACCAGAATTCAAACTAATTGGCCTGAATGAAGAACCGCTACGGAAATGTGGACAGATTTGTTACTGGAATCAACCCTGGAGTGAGAATGAGCCTGAAAACCAAATTTTTATTCAAAATTCACAAAGTTTGGAGAGGAAAGCCAGGCTCTTAGGCTCATAACCTTTTTCTATGGTGTTAATCCGGGTCTTTTTCAACTCTGGTGCAGAACACACCCCGACCCCCTGCCATGCTACCTTCTGGGTAGGGGCTCTTTCTCCCCTTGGAGCAGGCAGCTTCTTGATGCCTTGGGCCACAGAAAACCTGCAAGTCATGTGCTCCGAAGGAAAGCCAGACTTCTCGGCTGAAGTTATCTTTTCCAGATTGTACAAACTTTGGAGAGCTGAGCTTAGTCAGGTGAACACAGTTGAATGTAAAAGCAAAGTAGGAGGGGAAAGAAAGCAAAACTAATGAAGCTCAGCCTTTGATCTCTGCTAATCAAGGCATTTCACGAGGTACTTTATGGTCATGTAGTACTCGGTTCCTAATGAAAATGGTTGAAGTATGATTTTACTAGAGAGATCTAAGCAGCAGTCAGCTAGGGAAACAAGCCAGATATTATTAGCTAACTCAAGACCACTCAGGAAATCAAAACAAAGTCACAACTCCATTAGCCAAGTGTGATGTTTTTGGAGGGAAGGCAAAGAGGCCCAGGTAGCCAGAAATTTTCCTTGCCTTCATTCTCCCTGGGGGAAATATCAAGTACATTGCACTTTCTGGGGTATCTTAATCCCTATTCTTAACCCTTATTCAGGCAGGCCCCAAGTCTTTTACCACCTTTACACACCAGCACTCAGCCGTTTACCTTGTAATAATTTCCCTTTCTGTTCTTGGCAGGGTCTCACGTGCCAGATGGACACTTCATTGAATGTACATGTTCTGGAAGGAAGGAAGGTCTCTCGGGATCTGTCTGATGGAAAACAAAGATGTCCAGTGTATTTCTCTGCATTTCAATAGCACTTCATGTTTGCAGGGGCCTTTATCATAATGCTTTATTAGTGATTGCATACAACGACCCAGTAAGGGGGATGGTGGTTACTGTGCAAACAAAACTGAGGCACAGGCAGGCCTCGTGATTTGCTGCAGCCCACACAGCAAGGATTAGAAATTCCAGACAGTTACCTGTCTGGGAGCCTCGCTTGCCTTCGGTTCTCTGACATTGAATCTATGACCACACAAACCCAACTGAAGTTGAATAGTGACTTAAGCTGGTACTCTAAGTAGCTGTGCAAATGTACATTCTGTCTAAGGTACAGGGAGCTGTTGTAGTGGAAAGATGGTGCTCATGGTTTGCCATTTGCTTCTTTATCTGCACGATGGTATGTTTTTCTTGCCCTTCCGTTTAATCTTCAGTGACTATTGTATTATGGCTCTCTGCTCCATCCTCCTCCCAAATGGGAATGTCCTCAAGGCGAGCTTCTGTGTTTTTTTTAAATATTTATTTATTTGTGCATACATAACTGGGGTACAGGCCAGAGGTGCAGGGGTGGTGAGAGGATTCACCAGAGACAGCATGGGGAAGTTCGAGGAAGTACATGGGACAGTTCGAGGAAGTACACTGCTGAGGGGAGCAGCGGGTGAGAAAGGAGAGGTCTGCTGCTCCATGTGGGTCACCATCAGGGCCTGGGATCGAACTTGCATTGAAGTGGCTGTGGCCAGCTTGAAGTGCTGCAACCTAACCGTTGTACCACTAAGGAGGGCCCTAATTTCTGTTTTTTATCCCTGCATTCTCATTAGTTCACATAACACCACAGTAGTGATGAATCACAGAATGACCAAATTGTATTCTACCTTCCCAATTCTCTTTGTCCAGTTCCTCACTTTGTTGCTTCAGCACATATCTTTTGTGTCGTGCTGGGGACACAGGACAAAGAGCTGATTGAAATTCAGTGCCTCTTGTCATAAAGCTCGCAGGCTGTCAAGACATGATCGCATTGAGAGAATCCCAATTCTATAAAAAAAAAAAATGTTAGTTCAGGAAAAAGCTCCATGCCCCAATAATTTCTGGGAAAACTCTGGAGGGCAGTCTTTTCTTTACGTGGTACTTTCTCAGGATAACTGCTCTCTCATGGTGACACCTGCTTCCCCTCCCCCTGTAATCATGCTGAGCACCCTGTAGGTGAAGTGACCACCTTAAGAAGCAGCATCACTGTTGTTTGTGACTTCTAAGACGTGCTGCTGGACATATCAAGAATGCTGTTCCCTCAGTTATAACCCCAGAAACTTCAAAATGATATTTTGCTCCCTTAAGTCACCCAAGACTGGGAAAACACTCTATTTTATGCAGAAAGAGGACAAAGGTGTTTCTCTTCCACCCAAAGGCAGATGTACTCTAGGACACTATAAGGTGAACTGACCTAGCATTTTGTTAATTTGTTTTGATAATTTATAATAATGGTAGCATGTATTTAAACTGCCATCAGTAGAAACACTGTCTCTTTCTTTGTCCCTTTAGTTATATATATCCTTGTGTCTAGAAATGTTGAGATGGCTAAAGTTACTTGGGGGAATCCAGCTAAAGGAAACTTGAAGTGGAAGACTCTTTAGTTTGGATTTAGTAGAAACAATTTTTGTGGTTTATTGTTAATTCTGTGTTGTTGTTGATATATTTCTAGCCACCCAGTGTAGGCCTGGCTTCTAGAAATGCTTTTATTGCTCATATGCTGAATGCCACAGCATTATGGCCTGAAGTTCAAAGCCAGATGACTCAATATGATATTAACGAATCCTCTGACACTCAGAACTACAATTAAATGACTACAGAGGGAAGAGGAAAATAAGTTTGAAATGTTTGAGCCAGGAGTGAATTCTTCAAAGCTCTATCATCGTTAAGTTGTGCAAAATTATCAGCAGAAGATTTAGTTTTCATCAAAACCCAGAGAAAATGTAGGTTGTCTTCTGTCTAAAATAAACTTGGCACTACAGCATAGATATTGTAAATGTACCATATGCTTTTTGTCCTGTTGATGGAAGTATAGTTTATCACACAAAGTATAGTTTATCAATTTTCTGTGTTTTTAAGGGCATAATCCTGAAAAATACTGCAGTCATGTTTTTTGGTGAAATTGCACGTTTATGTATTCCACTAATAGAAAAGAGCAAATTTTGATGCTAGAGCCCAACAAAGATTGTGTTACCTTTCTATTCTCTAGAAATGAAAAAAAGTATTTTGCCCTATGAATCAGTGGTGATCAAAGAGTATATCCAGTTACTGGATACAGTTACCCTGCTACAGATGACATTAAACCAAGGTAACCCAGAATGGGAAGAGGCATGGCGATGTGACAACAGATATTCTTAGGAAGTTCCTAGGAGCACCTTTAGGGAAACTGAGCCACTATATCATACTACTCTCTGGCTTCAAGCCTGCTTGTAACTTTCCTCTATGTCTGAAATAAAAAGACCTGGCGATGGTGTTCATGATCCTTCCTGACCTTCCCCTCTCACCAATCTCTCTGACCATTTCTGTTATAACTGCTTCGGTCACAATGTTCTAGGCACATAGATGCACGTTTAGTTCATCAAGTTTGCCTACATTTTCTCTACTTTTACATATACATGAGCTACTTTCTAGATATTTTCATCTATACACTATACATTATTTTTTAATTCTCAAACTCATGTTTCCTTGTAAGCTGTCATGACCACACCACCTAAAATCAATCCCCTGCCTTACTTTTTCTTTATTTTGTGTATTTTTTACATCATTCTTCATTTTTGTACAACATATGCTTTTTCATCTCAGTTGCAGTCCCTGTGGAATTTCCACCACCAATTCACCCTTGTGCCATCACCATAGTTGTTTGAGCTTTTCTCACCCTGTTTTGATCCTACCTCCCCCTCCCCCACCTCTGGTTCATCATAGTTGTCTGTTGATTTTGATTTTTACTTCTAGAATTATTACTTTTTTTGATGATTCCTTATATTCCTCCTAAAAGTGAAGCCATCAAGTATTTTTCTTTTTCTTTCTGGTTTCACTGAACATGATCCCTTCCAGCTCTATCTATGTTGCTGCAAATGGCATGAGTTTATCTTGTTTTTATTTCTGAGTGATATTCCATTATCTGTGTGTATCTTCTTGATCCAGTCATCTCGGTGATCTTTTGAATTAATGGTTTTGTGTTTGGGTAAATACCTAAGAGTAGAATTGCTGGGTCATATGGAATCTCCATCTTTAGCAGTTTGACCTCCAAACATCTTTCCATAGTTGTTGGACCAAGTTTGCATTCCCACCAGAAGTGTAGAAGAATCTCTTTGCTGAGAGAAATAGAGTAAGACACACAGAAATGGAAACACATCCTTTGCTCATGAATTAGAAGATATCACATTATTAAAATGGTCATCCTACTGAAAGCAATTTACAGATTCAATATTACTCCAATAAAAATTTCTGACCTTACTTTCTATCTCAGCATCCATTGCTGAGAATTTAGCAGTTATCATAATTATTTGATGAATCTAACTATTTATATTTTCATCTGAATCTTTCAGATGATTGACATTTTATGGCACCTAGTAGACTCTCCAAAGATATTTTCGCTCTCTCTTTTAATGACATTTAAATATCACTACAGAGACCTATAAAGAGGACACATGATGCAAAAAAAA
>NW_004567110.1:12794004-12837797 GCF_000260355.1 Condylura cristata | reverse complement strand
AAAAAAAAAAACTGGCAGAAGATATTAATAGACATTTCATGAGAGGATAGACAGCTGACCAACAACACATCAAAGCTGTTTCTCATCACTCATCATTATGAAAATATAAACCATAACCACAGTGAGATATCTGGTATGGCTGTTATTAAAAATATAAAGACACGTTTTGGAGAGGAAGTAAAGAAAAGCCTTATATTACCCACTCTTGGTGAGAATTCAAATTGATTTACAAACAACGTGGAAAGTTCTTAAAAATTAAGATTAGAAATACCATATGACCCAGTGATTCTACTTCTTAGTATTTATCTGAAGAATATGAAAACACTAATTCAAAAAGACATGAACATCTATGCTCATTGCCACATTATTCACATAACCAAGGTACAGAAAAAGTCTAAGTGTTGATGGAATTATAGACAAAGAATGTGTGGTATATATGCACACAATGAAATACTACTCAGCTTTTCAAAATGTGAAATACTGCTCTTTACTATCATAATGTTGGAACTTAAGAAGATATACTTAGTGAAATAATTCAGAAGGAGAAAGACCAGGTGATTTTATCCGTATGTGGAATATAAAGTAGTGAAGAAATTGAACAGAGAAGCCATAACCAACCTGTTGGTTTCTGAAAACAGAATGAGGTTACCAGATAGGTAGCGAGTGAGTATGAGAGCAAAGTATAAATGGATTCTGGTAGAAGATTATTAAACCTCTGGTGATAGGAATGTTTTGGTATCATATGTTTGAAGAAGTATGAGCCTATACACCTAAGACAGAAATTATTCAGTGCTATAAACCAATTTACTGCTATAAAAAAAATGAGATTTAAAGAAGTATCTATAAGGGATACAGTAGTAAGTTATCTTCTTTGCCAGGAGGCAATAAAAGTAAATCAGGAAAAGAGTTTGGTGCAGTCATCTTTACTCTCACTATCATGTTCTTTGTGCTAGAGGTATGCTCTGTGACTGAGGAAAGTGAGGCAGAAAGGGTAACAAGAAACCTGGCTGCATTCATACATCTTGGAAAGGGTTTTAGGCCTTCTGACATTAAATCCTTCAAATTATCTTGTCTATTTACTGTCTGTCTGGTTAACTCCAGGCAAGGGTTTCACAATACAATCAGCATGGACATTTGGGGTTGAAAATTCTTTGTCAAAGGGAGCTGTGCAGCACATTGCTTGATATTAAGCAGCATCCCTGAGTTCTGTGCCCTAGCTATGACAGATTCATTCCCTGATGTGTTCACAAAAGTATCTCTAGGAATGGTCGAGTGTCCCCCATGGGGTAAAGGTACGCCTATTGAGAACCATCACAGTAGGTAAAACCTTAGACATACAGTGTTTTGGTCTCCATGTCTATGAGAGCACATTATCACGCTGAACACCTAGCACAGTCCCAACCTCTGTGCTTAGGTCTGTGAAGTTGCAATCTGACCTCCTAGTAAAATTCACAGGCCTGAACTTTGACCCCACCAGAAGTAGAGTTACGCAGGTCACTGTCTCCATGCGGCTTTTCCGGGCTTTTTGTCACTGTCTTCCAAAGCTGGAACATGTCTGGGAGACACCTTGCTGGCTGGGAGCCTCTTTAATGTTTTCAAGCTGTTATACACATGAGGCCAATACATTAAGGTCAGGGAAAGCCCCCCAAGGAGGTAGGTCTCTGCATCTCAGTGGGGACTCCCTGACAAAGAAGCCCAATCTGTAGTTTCTCTTGGCCCCTGTGGTGGCAGAACTTACAAATGCTGTTAAAACATATTTTCTGGGATTTAAAGAAGGCAAAAAAATGAGATATTTGTCATAAAAATTACCAATAGGTCAACTTAGTCCTGGTTGAATTGACTCTGCTAAATAATTACATCCTGTTGGCCACTTGTTTTGTTTTTTTTTTTCTTCAAAATATATGGCCTCAAAGAGTACTATGACCTCATGCTCATCGTAAATCTGATACTTTGTGAGAAGAGAACTTTGGAACTGAAAATAAAGGAGATCATCTCCTGGACTGCAGCAGTTGGCTTCCTAAGGAGTAATGGGCAGGGTAAATGGGAAGCTAAAGATATGGTTTCTGCTAATTATTTGTTGAAGACTAGTTTTTCCCTGTTAGAAAGGACTTCTAAAATGTATGTTTATTTAGTTAGTGCTGGTTTAGAACACATGTATGTTTTAGGGGTATAAGTTCACACCTCAGCAAATGTACATTCTCATATTACATCCACCATCAAAGCCCTGATAATCCTCCATCAGAGTCCATTGGGCCCCCTCTCCACACTTCTCTGGTAGCCTCAGTTCTACAGGCAGGTTTCAAAGGGTTTGTTTTTCTCTGTTCCTTTGCTTTGTTTCTTTATATTCCCTATATAAGTGAATTCATTGGGAATTCATTGTGCTTCTTCTTCATTTATTTTACTTAGCATAATCCCTTCCATCTTTATTAATGTCAAAAATAGCAAGTGTTCTTTTTTCATGGCCAACTAATATTCCATTGCTTACACCACATCTTCCTTATCTTCTCATCTGAACCTGGGCGATTGGGTTGTTTCCATAACTTGGCTATTGTAAATAATGAAACAGTGAACAAAGGGTGCATTAGGCCCTTTGAAGTATGCTTTTATTGGACAGGCTTGACTTTGAGTTTGGTTATGATTCCTCCCTCTCTGAATTTCACTTTTCACACTGGCATCTACAAGAAGTCTGATTAAATAATGTTTGACTTTCCTCTCAATAAAAGAACTTGGCAATTCTGCAATTATAGTCAGAGTTTCCCAGACCCAGGTCATTTAGTGCCTTCTCTTAAACAATAATAGAGTCCTCAGTAACAAGCATCAAGAAGGAGACTTAGTCTTAGTCCACAATTCTAAGGTTTTTTCAGATTTTTTTTTATATTTATATAGCAGTAATTGAAAGGGAGGCTTCTAAGAACAAATGACAAGTATTTTCACTTGTAAGTGGGATATTTCCATCATTCACTCTAAACAGTTTCAGAGTAAATACTCTAATGTTCTTGGGATTGTTCTCTTTTTCCTCAAGACACTGATGATTTCCTGCCTGGTAGAACATTATCCTGCTGACTTTGCAAATGTTGTGGGAAGAAAGTACAGCTTCTGTGAAACCTCTGAGCCAGAAAATGCAATTAAACAGAGACAGGTGGAGGGAGTGAGGGAGAAAGCAGTGAGACACATACAAAGAGATGTCATTTTCTTGAATTACAGTTATTGTTCTCTGATTTCTCCTTGTCTTCTCTGATAATAGGTTAAAGGTGACATGTGGTATTAAAGAGAAAAAATACTGGCATAGACCTTAGAATCAAATACATTTAAATGCAACATTTGCCACAATTCTTGCTTGTCTGTATAATCTTGAACTTCTGTTTCCCCATTTGCAAAATAAGAACACTTATTTTGCTGGGAATGTTATAAAAATAAGATTCCATGCAAGTTCCTGGGATATAAAACCTGTAGCATAACTATAGTATCAGAATCACTTGACGAATGACAAGCCTATAGCTGAAGAGTCACTAACCATTTTAGGCAAAAGAAACTTCAATGTAATTTGTGAAGATTCAGGAAACAAGGGTCTTCACAATGTCAAGCAGTTGTTCAATGGCACAGTTGGAGAGATATGTGAAATTTGAAATTCAGTCTTACATATTTCCAAAACTCTATTTTAACTCATTCATTCAAACTCTGTTGCAATTCTGCTTATGTCAAAGACAGTGTCAGCCCTAAGGAAAGCATAGTCCTTGTCCCTCAAAAGGAGAATGGTGCAGTGTATATACAAATGCTAAATAGATAATGACATTAGCATCAAGGTGCAGCTGTAATAGGGTCTTTGACAGAGTGCACCTAATGAAGGTTTGACTTGACTTGGTGATGGCCTGAGGAATTGACATTTGGAGAAAGCTGAAAAAAAAAATGGATAAGGTGGGAGGGAAGAGAATTTTAAGCAGGTGGAACAGTTTACGTTAAAGCTCATAGACAAGAAGGTTCATGGATGAGACATGTCCAGTTTCCAATCGGTTGGCACTCCCGCTGGGACTCAGCAGACTCGGGCTGAGCTGTACGAAGAGATCTGGGTGATTTGTGCATTTTCTGGGGCAGTCATTTTCCTCTTCTCTGGGAGAGGATTTAAATGAGAGCTGGGAAGAATGTTCCTTTTTGCTTCAGACCATTGGCCTCTGGCTAAAGGAGTTTGCTTTATGCCATTCAGAACTCAGAATCAAAAGTATGACTCGCAGAGAGTGAGAACGGAACTAAACACATGTTGAAAAAATATGTGCAGAAGAGTCTAGACAAAGGTTGTTCTTCCTTATGTAGGAAATGACTTTATCATCATGTGAGAGAAAAATGAAGCTGAAAAGCATTCTTTGTGAGTGTCACTATTGATTAAATTTACAAACCTAACTAATGTTTAATTACTAGATAACATCATTTCCTACTTGTTCTCATTCTTTTATTCACTGTATCTACACCCATTTTGAAAAAAAAAAAAAGTGTATCTCTGTGATATTTTTCTTCCCACTGCTGCCACCAGTCATTTCCTTCTCTGAAAATGTGCACTATTTTCACAGACAAGTTGCCAAGGCACTGCTGTCTGGGAAAAGAACGTATTGTTTGAAGGGCTTTATAAGCAAAATATGGGGATCCCGGTTAGAATCTTGGAGATTCTAACTCATTAAATAATGAGAGACAGTGAACTGCATTTTTTAAAAAGCTTCCTGGTATAATGCATGCTACATTTTGTTAAATTAATGAAGTGCCATTGTTTTACATCTTTGTTGATATTTTGGTGATACAGGATTTCTCCTCTTAGCTGCGGTCATTGTAAGTCCCCCACCACCAAAGCACCTAAAGTCCTCCTCCATAGTCGGTGTGTCCCCCACCTTTCTCAACCATCCCCTTCTCACACACTCTTGCACTCTTCCCCTCCCCTCCTGGATGCCTCAAATCCATAGTCAGTTTTCAAGCACTGGTTTTGTAGTTTATCTTGAAACTGCATTTTGAGAATGAAGCTGTTGCTTTTCTTTTGACAAGAATCAAGTTGGAACATTTCGGCAGTGCTGGCTCTTCATTCTCTCTCACCCTTATCTTTGTTTATCTTGTTTGCAGAAATCCTACATCCAGAAGTTGTCGATCTGTCGAGACAGCTTCAAAAACACAGAAAGTCTCAGTTATCATTCTGTAGCCATCACAGCTACTACATCTGCTGTAAAACTGCTATCTTCCCCTGCTACTAGATGGGAAAGGAAACAGAAAACAAGATATCACATTTCAGTCACTAGTAATTTTTCTTTTATTTCATAAGCATCACATAATTTTACTCAAAATAAGACATACATATAGTGAGAAAATTGCCAAAGCAGATACTCTCTTATTAAAGTGTTCACATGATGCTTCACATTAACTTTCTGAACATCTTTCCCAGCCTCCTTTGGGTGTGTTTTTCAAGCTCAGCAACTGCAAAGCTGGGTTCCAGATGTGACTTAAGGTCTGCCAGTTGGATTCAGTGATTGGCAGCCAAACTGGATTCCAAATACAATTAGCCATGGAGAGAGGCAGCGGATACAAGACACCCATTTTGTTTGCAGAATATGGAAAACACAACATAACTCTGGAGGCAATAATTGTGGTTATGCGTCTCATGAGATAGAACATTATTACCCCAAGGGCAGGAATTCCATTGCGAGAGAGCTCCATCTCCTTGGCAGGCCAGTTCTGCAGTGTCATCCTACAAGTCAATCCTGGAGGTCTATCTTTGGTACCTCTTTTAGGAATTTAGATAAACCTTGCAAGTGTCCTAGGTTCTGTACTGAAAGAGACTACAGCTCAGTAGTCAGACATGGGCACTCTGGATCAGAATATTTAAGTTGATGCCATAGCCAGCAGTATGTTACTCTGGGAAACTCTCTACCCTAAGATTTTTATCTGTGAAATGAAGAAATATCTTACTGTTGGGCCTGTTGTAAGGACTAAATCAGTACATACACGTAACATCCATATTGCAAAGCCTAGTGCATGGGGAAGACTGAATACATTTAAATGACATGAACATTAAGGGCTTTTCTGCCTAAAGTACTGAAAGTGGCTCCTGTTTCTGCAATTGAATCTTGACTGACACATGACATTCAAGTTGGTCATCAATTATGCAAGTTTGGGTAAGTCACATTATAGTTACAAGGTTCCTTGTCTCAAAGGTGGATGTGATTTTCATGACCAACAAACTAGGTTTGAATAACTGCAAAGTACATTTTTCTAACCCCTGTAATAAATAGAAAAAGGATAAGGAAATTGGGATAAAATAAGAGAGTAGATGCAGTAATACATAGGAGAAGAAGGAAATAAAAAATGTGTTTACAGCAGATATTTGCTCTTTTAAATGTATACTCTCAATTTTCATGAAGTCTGCAGAAGTGATGTACATTTCTGCACTTAATATAAAAAAAAGTATAAAATATTATACTTTTCTGAAATGCCACCATCTTTATCCTTTGTAAAATATTCATTTTCTTCTGGACATATGCAGATAATTAGAGAAGTATGCTAGTTAGAGGAAGTGTTTAGAAGAGAAAGAAAGGAGATTATCTGCATTGGCACCTAGAGATTATTCTGAGATTAAGAACTAGTATAAGAATGTCTACAATTTCTTACTCCTTTCAAGAGATACCTTGTACATGATCTACTGAGAGCAAATATAAAAAACACGCACACACACAAAAGTGAACATTAGTAAACTTGGTTACTATTGGCTATTGATTTACCCTTTTTTGGGCCTTATCCAGTTAACACTAACAACATCCTAATGAGGCGGAAATACTATTATTGCTATTTTATAGATCAGAAAGCTAATGGACAGAGAAATTAAGCCATTTGCATTGTCAAACAATTGTAAGTGACAATCAAGGCTAAATACAAAACATGGACATTCCAAAACCCATGCATTTAATCACTGGATCCTAAATTTTGCAGACTTTTAAAGCAGTCTTTTCAGTTTTTTAGTCTTAAATCTAAGACACAATTTGCCACAAACAAAGATCCCTGTCTCCTCAGGTAGGACAGGGTAGGCACAGCTTGGCGATTCTTTCAGTGAATCAGGGTCAGACAGCCACAGATCTCTTTTTAAAATAAAGAAGAAGCCAATTTCCTTGTTTAATTGTGTGTGACATGTAGTAGTTTATTATCTATGACATCTTCAGTCATCCATGCACCGGTAAAATAATCAAGGTGCAGAGTGAAATTACATCTGTCTTCTCTAAGCCATGTGTCATCTTAAATGTTTTTCAGACTAATCATTATAGGTAGAGGGAAAAAGTGCTTGAGTTTCACAAGATCTTTACTCTTCTACTTATCTCCCTATTTGCAATGCACAGAGGTTCTTATATCACACGGGACTGTCCTGGCAGCATTGTTAAGTACTAATGCTTATTAGCAGGGGAGAGCCTAGAGTTTCTCAAAATCTGGCAAGTGTTTAGGTGTTACTGATTTTTGCATGTTAGACAGAAATCATGTATTTTCTCTTGGAAATTTATAATAATTAGCACTGTGGAGTGAACAACAAATTCTAACAGAATGCTTCATTATGTATAAAATCTCTATCATCTATCATTTTTTTCCCCTCCCAAGGCAGTGGAGAGCTGAATAACTAATATGAAATACACTTACTGACCTTTTCATTTTGTCTTTCAATAGTAAATTGAAAGACACTTTTTCAAAACACACATACAGTGTTGCATTATGAATGGATATAGTTATGCAAACATTGTGATAAAATTCAAAATGACATAAAGTACCTCCTCATAAAGGATGAACATTTTCTTCCCATATTGATGTATATCTTTGGCCACCGACTTTAAAGTACAAAATCTACTCACACATTTTGCAAAGTGCACCAATATGATGAAGCTCTATGCATATCTACATTGCCTGCTTTTAGGTTTTAGAAAATGAATTCATATAATATACACCAATAAGAAGCAAAAGAAGAGCTACATTCGAATTTTCAATATGATGTGCATCTATTTTAAAGCCTATTTACAGAAACCAGAAACCAGTCTGTCTGGAGTTGCACCGAATGATATTAATACAATCTGAAATTATATAAAGTACCCTTCAAAAACAACTTCAATATGCGTGTCACTTTGACAAAAGTCTGTTGGGGATTCAGATGGAGCCACATTCAGGCAATTTGGGCTTTCACCTCATAGCTGGGTTTGAATTGGAACTGGTTTGAGCAAGATTTTGTTTATCCTATGCACCTAAAGCCAGAGGTAATACTCCCCTACTTTTGAATGGCTTTAAATGTCTATTTTCATTTGGACAAGGTTGATAAACCTATTTGCAGATAACTAGTACTTATATGTGAGCTCTTAAGCATGCATTGGCTGAACCAAGATGTTGATTTTTAAAATAATCTCCTCTGCCATTGTATTTGTATTTGTGTTTCAGGCACGTGGGGTTTCCTTCTTCCTTCAGCTTTCAAGGTAAATGTATACATTGGCAAATGGGGCTCTGTAAGGGATGGCCTATCAACCAAGAGATTAATGAGGGGCAAGTTAACAATAGATCAAAAGCCACTGAGACTGATGTTTGTTCCTGGGGAAAGATGGGTCAGGGCACAGTGAGAGAAACCAGGTTTCACATTTTGTAGCCCAGAATAAAAAAGAAGGAAAGAGCATAGGGTGGGAGAAAGCAAGTGGCCAGCAAGGACCTAGAGGGAATAGAAAACAATAAAAAACGGTTAGCTAAGAAATTTTGAAGAAAGTGAAAAGGGATGAAACTTTGTAAGAACAACGAAGAATCATAGAATTTTAAATAGTGGATGCTGGAAGTCAGATTAATGAACATCAGATTACTGAACACCTAATGTAGTTTCCCAAGAAGTAGTGATGGTTTTATTATTAAGAATTTAAGAATGGGGGGATTGCTCATTGTGAAGCAACAGGTCAGAGCGCAGCACTGCATGGTGGCTTATGCCGCTTCCGCATGAGTTCCATCCCCTGCCCCGGAGGTGACCCACACAGGCAAGCAGACCTCTCCTGACCCGCCCACTGATCCCCTCAGCAGTACTTCGTCGATCTGCCTCTTCTGCTCCCCACTCTGTTTCTGGTGAGTACTCTCATTGCCCCTGCACCTCTGGCCTGCACCCCAGTTCTGTAAGCATAAAGGCATAACTTAAAAATAATAATAATAAGAGGAGTGGTGGATCTTTTCTCATTCTGTTTTGCCCTCTTCACAACTCATAATGTCCCAACAATGCTCAGAAATTCCAACGACTACATTTCCAATCCAACCACTTGCAAGAAAATTGATTCAAATCACTAGATTGGAGTGATGATTTTAATATATGGCTGTTAGTCACTCGTCTGATCAATATAAGAGCAATGGTCAATTTGATGGAGATGCAGCATGTGCCCAAGACCCCACACGTAGAAACAGGCTGGTCCTTGAACTGTAAATGCTCTGTGCATGATGTCTCAAAATTCTTAAGGATTTTATCTTTAAAATTGTGGTTTTATATGAAATTTGGCGGGAAACAGAGCATGAGCAGGACCATGCAGCGTGAGCCGAGGGGCAGCTGGGCCGCCTGCTGCCTCTCAGGACATGTTCTCTGTCACCTGTCTCCACCCAGCAGCCCCTGCCACCCTTCACACCCGCCAGAGGGGGATCCAGGTAGAGGCATAGGGACAGTTGGGTGCACAGTGCTGTGCTTGCTGTGGGGTGAGATCTGAGTGCCTGGATTATAATTCACCCGGTGTTCATGGACTCTGAAAACAAGTGAATGATTTGCCCAGCCAGGGAAATCAGAGCTGGGATTGGAAGCCAATTCTCTGGCTGCCTCCATTGTCTCCTGTGTTTACTTGTGGGGGAGTTGATTCCCTTCCCAAAAGAGGCAAAACCAGGACCCAGGAGTCCGGGTGCTCTCTAAGCTCCCAGCCTGCAGCTGGGGGAGGTTTGAGGCACCTAACACATCTTTCCTTCGCCAAGGAGGTAACAACACTCGCTTCTGTTAGCTGGCTGCCTGCGGTCCAGCACCTCCTAGCCCTCGGGGATGGATGGATGGGAAGGCCAGCAAGGGAACTCAGAGCTGTGCCAGGTGTGCATCTCAGGAGTATGATCTTGAAGAAAGCAAAGTCATAGTTTTCAATCCTGTGCAAGCTTCTGAGACTCGGCCCTGCAGCTGCTGTGCCAGAGGCGGCTTCCCAGCAGCCGAGGCTTGCAAAGCTGACAAGTTTTACCCAAGAGTGGCAATGCTGCTACTTATTATATTTTTATTAGAGTCATAATTTACAGCTTATTATTTTGATCAGTCATAATAACACTGAGGAATTTGCAACACACATGTCCTGGATTTTGAATTCTGGGCTCTATATATTTTTCCTGGACCAGAGTGTAGGAGACGTTTACAAATGTCAACTGTTTTTTCAAGATTGTTTTTGCTGCCTCAAATAATTGAAATATACACTTTCACTATCTCTAATCTCAATCTGTAAATATCACCTGATTTTAAAAGCAGCTAAGAGTTGGAAATACCTTTGGCCAAATTTTAAACCATTTTGCAGAGCAATTAGGCTTGACTTCTGTGCTCAATTAAGGTGACTCATTTTAGGTGACTTTATTATTTTGGAGAAAGCCATTCAATTTGAGCAGCACAGAAAATTTCCTCCCTGCCACACAGAGAATTATGTTTTCATGCTAAAACTGAAAATATTACTTTGCAAATTAAGTACTATTTAAGATATAAAGCCTGTTGAATTGGAAATTATTTGTGTGGATCTATTTTTCTGATTTTAAAACTTAGATTTGGGCCCATAACTTTATATCCTTGAAAACTTCAACAAAGAAATATTAAATAACAGCTGCATGTTTTACATTGTCAGTTCCACATATTTACCAAATACCTATTGTCACCCAGCTTTGCACTAAATCCTAGGGATACAGAGGTGAATTGATTCTGTCTCCATCCTGTTGTAAAATAGAGATAAAAATTTTTAGGTCCGGATTGAAACATGTCTGGGTCATAGCAAAGACAGAAAACACAGTGGGGGGAGTACCTGAGTTGGTAAGTGTGGGACTAGGAGAGTCTGAATTCAAGAAAACTTCATAGAATGGAGAAGTCCATAACAGACCAAGGAAAACAGTGCAGAGGCAGCCAATTAATTCAGTGTCGCAGACGTTTATTAGTTATTGCAGTACCTAAATTGCATGATCTCATCTGCTCTTTGTACTATACCAGTATGACAGAGCAAAGTGACCATTTCCATTGTATCAGGGAGATTATTTGAGGGGAAGGCCGGATAGAAAGAAGAGACACACTGGGACTCAGCACTAGTATTTTTTGTTATTATTTTGTCCATTGAATTGATACTGGTTTCAACACTCAGTGTGACAGGGGTAGAGGTCCATTTCTCTAGAAATGTGTGTCATCACACCACACCCACACCAAAATAGGGCAGTCCTCCACCACAGCCTGCTGGGTGCTTATGCTCCTTAGAAGTCCTAGTCAGGGGTGCCTTCCCTGGTGGCACAGCGGGTTGGAGTACTGCACTGCGAAGCTAAGCCAAACTGTGGCCACCACTTCGAGTTCGATCCCCACCCTGGAGGTGATCCGCATAGCACAGTAGACCTCACCTATCTAGCCCGCTGCTTGCCTCAGCAGTGTACTTTGTCAGTCTTCTCTGTTTCTGGTGAATCTGTCGCTGCTCCTGCACCTCTGGCTGTACCCCATTTCGGTATGCATAAGTAAATCCTAAAAAAAAAAAAAAGAAGAAGAAGAAGAAGAAGGAAAATAAATCCTACTCTTATCCTCTTTATACAAAGTGACCTTGTCTAAAATAGGGCATGTCTAGTGTTCCTATATGTTACTAGCCATTCAATAAACTGTCAAATTGGTTTCAAGACACTTCAATAAAAATATCAAAACTATAACACAGCTCTGGTACCATACATACAAAGAACACTTAGGAATCAGGACACCAAATTCAAATCACTGCACTGTCACCAGCTAGACTATGAACTATGACCTGGAGTAAATCACTTGGCCATCAGTGAACTTCTCAGTCTGTATGATTAGATAGTCACGCCCACATCACAGAATAACTGCCCTGGAATGTTCTGCCACATGTGAGGGAGACTTATTCGACTTCAGCTTAATCTTAATTATCTATTGCCACCAGCTTTCTATTCCATCCTTTACTTTCTCACCTCCACCCACCTCCAGACACATCAGAGATGATGGTGCATTGTGTTGGAAACAGTGCAGAAGTCAGAACTGCCTTTCAAATTGACCTCCGTTCATGTCACATTTCCTTCATGGCTTCACTCATTTAGTTTCAATGTTTCAGAAAATGTTGTCCTCTCACTTTTGACATACAGACACTTAAGTCCTTTAGTCCATCCCAGTTTCTGTGGACTGGAGGGAGAACATCCAGTCTTACTGCAAAGAATGTAGATACAGGGAGATAGTAACAATGAGGCCATTTTGACAATCCACCTACTGCAAGAAAGGGGAGAAATGAAGACTGTCACTTCAGAGCCACCATGAAATAACACCCAGGAACAAAGGCAGCAATGATGTAACTTATTTTCTCTAGTGGATGCATTTCTGACATCCTATCCACACTGGAGCACAGGAGATTCCTGTCAGGTTAAATGTAGCATGTCACCAGAAATCCAATGGGCCAGGGTCTTAGATTGGGGATCTAATCGCTGTAGAAAATCCCATCAAGTGCCTTTCAGAGAACAGGCAATCCTTTCCAGGGAGCGGGTAGCTTTGTAAAAGCCAAGAGGAGCAGCGAGGGGAAACTGAATGACCTAAGTGATCCAAGCTTTCTCCATCACTATGACTAATGATTTGATAAATAAGAAAATGTGCTTCAGCTGACAGGTCACTGCATCACCACGATGTGTTTTCCTTTAAGCCTCGACTGCCAGAAAGGAGGTTCCCCGAGCTGTTTGCAAATGAAAACTAATGATTTATGTTCTCACCCCTGGACTTGGGAACAGGGACTGCGTCACTGTTTTCCAAATTGTAAGCTGCCAGCTCAAGTGGACCAGGAGTTCTCAGTATAACGGGTCGCTGCCTCCAGCCTCCCCAGAGTGTATTTTTGCGATGGTGATTTTTAGTTAGTTTTTTTTTTATGGAAAGTAATAGAAAATAATTGTGAAAGTTTTTTTTTTTTTTTTATGGCTGTAACCTGTTGTCTTCAATCGGTTTGAGAACACTGCATCAAATTATTTGAATGCAATGGTTTTGCAAAAGATTAAAAGATGTGATTTCAGAACATTATGGCATAAACTATACAGATGTAAGTCTTTAATATATTATTATTGCCTGTTTGCTTAAAATTAACAAGCTAGGGAATGGCACCTACAGGTGTTTTTGGACTTCTTTTTGTTTTTCTATTTATCTTCCAGAAAAAGCAATTTTCAAATATCTCACCCTTGAACATATCACATAAGGATGAGTCAGTCAAATACTGGGTGGACCAGAGACACAATTATTTTGCCAGTATCTTGGCCCTGGATTAATAATTACCATTCTGAATGGTGCTGTAAATTACTTATATTGCTTGGTTGTCAAATGTGATTTCATCATTTGAATCAGTGAGGTAGACATGAAGGTCTTCCAATTTCACATCCAAATCTCATTCCACAATATTGATATAATGAATTTGTGGCTAATTTAATTCCTCTTACAAGTTTTATGTTATTCAAGCAGACAAGCCTATTTCTGAAAGCTGCTATATAGGATGTAGATTGTTTTTCTTTCTTTTCTTTTTTTTTCATTCTTTGTATGCACACCTAATATTTTGATCGATGTCCAAAATTCAGAATATCCCTGCAATCTACAACAGAATATCCTGCTTGGAAGTTTGATTTAGAGAATTGCTTGTAAAAGGTAAATCTAAATCGAGATCTGAGGACAAATTTGCATGTTCACTCTTCTTCTTCTTCTTCTTCTTTTTTTAATTCTTCCAAAGCCATTCTTCTGGAACACTTTACCCATAACTGGTAAGGAAGCATTTACATTATAGTGGTCACTCGTTGCATTTTGTTTAAAGACTATTTACACAAGTGGGGTTTTGAGAGTATAAATCTCAAACTTGCAAGAATAAAACAAAAACCCAGAATTGGCAATGGGGGAAATGGCTATTCTCAAATATTTCTTATTAGAAAAGTTAGTTTTCACCATCTCAGATGGGCAATTTGGCAACAGGTTTAAGGAGCATAAAAATATGCATTCCTTTCAACTAAATCTAAAAATTAATGAATTAGAGAAATACTGATACAAATATATGTATAAAAGGATGCTCAGTCCAGCATTCTTCATTCCAGTTGACATTTACTAAAGATTACTCCAATATACCATTTATTTAAAAAAACATTTACTAAATGCTCATTTACTAGAGATTACTCCAATATATCATTTATTTAAAAAACAAGCAATGTAACCAGTTGACATTGGAAACCATCTAAATGCTCATTAATTCCAATTGACAATGAAAGCAATCTAAATGCTCATTTATTAAAGATTGTTCCAATAAATCATGGTCCATTTAAAAAAAAACAAGTAATGTAACCATGAATGTAATGATATACATGAGAATTTGGCTTTAGGGACACACTAGCTGGATTTCCATGTGAAGCTGACTTCTGAACATTTTTAAATCTTCCTCTGGTTGAAAATTCACTACAGTAGATGAAATTGTATGAAACATTTCTCTTTATTATCAAAGCCTCACCTAAAGGGTTTTAAGCTGCTATCCTTGTGCAATATTTTACTCCCCACTGGATTTTAAGAGTGTGTTTGTGTCAACATTCACACAATTTTCAAGCTGTTGGTCTCCAAATTTCTCCTCAAAATAACAAAAACCTATTTTCCTCCTCAACAGAAATCTGTCCCTTCTCAAACTTGCTGGCTATGATAAGATTTTTTTGATAGTCACTCGAATTTTTATCATATTCATGGGGAAAAATTTGTCAGGTATATTTTTAATTTCCTCCTTGCTTCCTGATACTCCCTTATACAGAGTGATTTGTATCATCCCTGCAGCTGGTTTGTGAGAATGGAGAAATAAATTGTGATTTAGTAACATAAATGTAGTATTTTCTAGTAAATACTATTGTTTTAATAAAGCTTTTAAAATGCAGAAGAATGTAATTGTTTATGGAACAATAATATTATTTAGAATAAATTATGAGAGGGCTTCACGAATCTCTTTATTGCTTATACATTGATTTTAGAGATACAAATTTGAATGAAATGATTTTTTAAAAAGTCTTAATTATTTTTAAATGGAAAGCAAGTTGGAGGGCTGTGCACTTAAAATTCTCCTCTGGAATATAGAAGTGATTTCCATGCACAGGTGGATATTTATTGAAATGTAGTGAGGTGACGTTATGTGAGTGTGTGTCATCAGTAGCAAAAAGTGTAGGCAGTAGTTATATAGGGTTGGAGGGTAATGATGACAAAGATGATTAATCTCTGTGTTTTCATTTGCTATTTAAATTTCTAAATTTAATTTCTTTAAACAAAATCAGGGCCCTCCATGGTGGCACAGTGCGTTAAAGCACTGCACTATGAAGCTATGCACAGCCACTATAGCACCAGTTCGATCCCCGGTCAGGGAGCTGACCCACATGGCACAGCAGACCTCTCCTGTCTTACCTGTAGTGCCCCTCAGCAATGTGTTTCAGTCCATCTGTCTGTTCTGCTCCCCTTTCTGTCTCTGGTGAATCCTCTCATGCTCCTGCATCTCTGGCCTATACCCCAGTTCTTATATGCATAAATAAATAAATCTTTTTTTAAAAAAATACAGAGAAATTGAACACACTAATTGTGCACAGGCTAGCCTCGATGCTGACAAAATAAATCTTTAGGCCACCGCAATACCTTACATTAAGGAAGCTGGGCAGCTAATGCAGTATTTGATCACTTATCTAAAGTTATTCTTACAGGGAATGTCCCCGGTAATGTGTTTTCTTTGTTTCTTTCAAGTTTCCTTTTGCCCAGAACACTTTAACCAGCCTTTCTTTTCTTGTCTTGGTGATTAATTTGTGCTGAGTCCCTGAGTATAAATCAAAGCAAAGTAATGTTTGCACATACATACAGCATGTTAGTTCATAGTGATGCAAAATAGACCCTTACCATTCTCACAATATCTGCCTCAAACTGAGAAAGAACATTCAACTTTCACATGCAACCAGAATTTGGATAGCGTCCTCAGCTTATCCATTTTGTTTCCTGGTTTCTGCCTGAAGCACATGATGTTGGAACATTGTAAATCCACATTCCAGTCTTTAAAAACTGAGGAAATGGCCTCAGTAAAGAAACCAAAATTTCTGAATTATATGCCCTTACAAATTTATCCAGCTATAAATAGCCTTTAGAAGAAGTAGTATGGGTGCTGAAAGCTTTCCTGTGTGTGTCTCTGCTTTGGTACGTTACCAAAACGGTGTAGGGAAACAAAAAAAAAAGCTTCAGTGTCAGTGTGTCTAACTCACTGGGTCTCACAGTGAGATATAAGTCATCTGATTTCTTATCACTGTCAAAAACTGACAAGGGAGGGAGCAGCTCATGAGAGCCTTTCATAAGGTCTATTGTGTGAGTCTTGGTAAAAAGAATCATCTGGTAACTTTGTGAAGAGATTCTTTAACATGCTCAGTTTACAGATGATGAAATCAAAGCACAGAGACTAAATAAATTCTCTAAGATTACTTGATTTTCCTGCAGTACAAACTAAATTGGACCCAGTGAGTCCTGAGAATCCAAAACTTGAGAGAAGGCGAAGGTGAGAAGATGGTATGACGCATGTCAGATCTGAAGACACCTTCGTTCACAGCCCGCAGTGACAACAGGAGATTGTCAAAGAGGTAACTGTAGATCAGTTGAAAGAAAAGCATGAGTTGCAGGCTCTGGAAGTCACAAGATCAAGAAAAACAGGTCCACCATGGCGGGTGTGGACAGGGTTGCTCGTTGGCTCCTCAGTTGAGAATCTGAGAAGAATCAACAAGAACACTATGAAATTTGAAATGGCCTCTCTGCACAGTCAGGGAGCCCAGCCCCTGCGAATAATCCATAACACAAAACAGACACATGTGGGAACTGAATGTCACCACCAGTGAACCAGCCTGTGACCAATCGTGAATTGTCTCCTGCTTGCACGAGTGGCTTCTTTCTCCATTATCAGGAATAAAGGCTTGGGATCAGATGCAAGAAAGGGAATTTTTAAGAATGAGCTTTGAACTGAAATGAACCTGAGAGAGTAATCCTGAATTTACACAAAAAGCACTGGACTGAACAAAGACTTTTTTTTTTTAATTACAGTGATGTTATTTATACTTTTAAGAATCAGAAATGAAGACTCGTGTGCTAAGATGCTGGTCCTCTGCATATCTGCATCTTGTGAATTATTTTAACTGTGGTCAGTATAACCACATCCATCACTTCATTATTTACTGTGCTCTTTTTCTTGAAACCACTTCAGTTTTAACTGCCTCTCAAGAGCCAGTTGAATAAGAAAATTATAATATATCAAATATAACTGATGGAGGAGTAGATTTTTACAGACCTGCTTCTAAAGTGTTCCAGGAAGGGAGTTCTAAGTGCTTCCCCAAGAGAATATTCTTTCTTGGTGTTTCTTTGAATTTCAACTGAGACCCTCCAATGAGATAAATCCAAAATCACAGTTCTTAAAAATGGTAGACTTAGTGGTTGTTTGGAGGATGTGATGCCATGACAACCTTGTACTTGGAGAGAGTTCTTAGATTACATCAATGCTACAAATTTTCCTTCATGAGTGATAGAATGGGCTTTCAGACTCATTTTCTATTTAGTTTGTGCAGTTGATGATATAAAAAGGCTGAACCAAAAATAACCACCAGACATACATTTGGACAACCCTCTGCTGCACTGCTAAATTATAGGCAAGGCCTCCAGGTGGTAATTAAAAGGTGTTTAAGGGTGACCATCATCAGAGGAAATTATATAGATGTTCCACAATGCGTGATCAAAAAACCTTAGAGTCAGAAAGCTAGAAGACACTTACAGATTGTTCTGGTCCTCTTCCCTTACCCCACTTTTACATATGATGCACCCAAGGTTCAGAAAAATAGTGGCTAAGGTGTCTGAATTCAGTGGTGATACAAATGAATGCATAAACTAGGTGCCAGGAATTCTGTTCTAGGGATTCTCATACATGCAGACAGTACACTCTGATTTTGATTCAATTCCACAGAATCTCTAAAGATGTGTGTCATCAATCCTCAATCAAGAAGGACACCATAGAGCTCTGGAGTTCAACCTCTGAAGTCAGACTGCTTCGTTTCGAAACTTGACATCTCCACTCATTAGCCAACAGAATGGGTAAGAACTTAATTCTGTTGCCTCAATTCCTCTTTTGCATTGATGGAAAAATTAATAATTTCTACATCATAGAGCTCTTGTGAGTGTTCAAAGATTTAATCCATATGAAACATTTAGAACAGTTGGCTGTGTAATAACAGTCAGTAATGTTATCTCTTCATTATATCAGTACACACAAGTATCCAAGTAAGAATCACTTAATGGATGAGCTTAGGGGCCAGTGGAGGAGCCAGTGTTTTATATTAATGTTTGAGTTCATCTATGTACAGGAACAATATTTGCTTTTATCACTTAGGAATGCAACATTTGTGAGAATCTGGATTCCTCCGCTATTGGATTCCTTAACTTCAAAAATCAGTTCTTACTCTCTCAATCATTTTTCTACCTTTGATTATTCTAGAATAGTTAGGATAGTTTTTAAAGGAAAGAGAAAATTAAAGCCTCTAAAGGACTTCTGATTCCTTTATGGAACATTCTGAAGATGTTAAAAGAGTGGCCTAAATTCAAACACAGACCATCCCAAGGATATCTTAGAATCCCAGCTGCGTTTGCAGCTTGCTTAGTTCAAGCTGCAAACTTTTTCCTTGATTGGCTCTATTTCCCACCACTCAATCTCAATCTAGGCTGGGGAATTCCTATTTGCAAATCTCAGTGCATCTTCATCTGGATGAATCCTGGGAACCCAGATATATCACACAGCCTCTGAGAAACCAGGAAAACCCTTCAGTTGGCCTCCCCAGAGTTATCTGAGGATGAGAAACATCTGTTATCATCCCTTCAGTGATGAGACACTTGAGGGGTTTATTTTTATGGTTTGCTTGGGCTATTCTAAGCAAAATATTTCCGTAAAGAAGTCATCACAAATAAGAAATGATACTCATGAACTCGAGGTGTTATCAACTGAAAAAATACCCACATCCAGCCATAATCATCTTCCACTATTGAAAACAATTATAGTTAAGATATTCAAAAGACTGTGTTTTTGGTTTGGGGCACAACAGTACCCAAGAAACAAACTTGCTGGGTTAGTGGTTTCAGCACAACTGGAAGAAATAAAAACTGCAATGAAACAGGTGTAGGGGTGTCAGAGTCACTGAAGCATTGATGTTAACTGTCATAAATCCCATAAAATAGTAGCATCTGGCAGATCTCAGCATAAATAAGGTTAGGTTTACCAGAAGAGTAAAATAACACTACTGGTAAGTTAAAAAATCATATCCTATCGAAATTTCCTTGCATTCCATCCAAAATGTCTATGAAATTTTAGCAACAGTCTGATTCATCACATAAAATTCCATTCCAGAAAAGACCCAGAAGTATAATTTTTCCACTATTGCTCTTTAGAAAAGCAAAGACCAGTACTGAAGATAATGTTTGTTAAATTTTTCCCCCATAATGAACTATACCATTATGCTTACTGATACTATTTCTCCTTTCAATTTCTCTTCACTAGGATAGTAGGATGATGAAGAAGAAAGTACCCAAACTAATAAAAACAGGACTACAAAATATTCTTTCTATTGAATGAAATATCTTTTTTGGCTTACATTATGTAAATGAATATAGATAAGCTTGTCTGATTGCAAACATTCATCTGAGATTCAAGTGTAAATCCCCTTATCCGTTAATCAGTTAACTGACTTATAATAAATACAACTATGACTGCAAATCAGATGAATTACTTTCATTGGGGTTTAAGTTACATGGAATTCCTAGATCATAAAATCTAGAATGTTTTCCCTATGGTTGTGGGGAAAGAACATTCTGTTAACCAAACCTTTGCGTTGGAATACTAGGAGCATTTTTAGCTATCCTTTTACTGTGTACACTGTCCATTTCGGGTTTCACTTTAGCCAAGTAAAATGACAACTTTCCACTGTTTAAACTAAGAGATTCCTGTGGTTATGGACCTTCAACTCTAGGGACCAGTCTTAACTCACAGAGACTCCTGCCTCCATTCCACTCTTCCTTGCCCATAAGACTTTGTAAAGACTCCACTTCTGGTTCAGGAATGAATGACTTAAAAGTATTGCTTACAAGTATAAATTAGCCTGTGCAATATTTATATGGCCCTAGCGATGGAAAATAAAAGTATATTAATTACAAATGTTAAGCATAGACTGAGCTGAGCTAGTGCCCAGAGATAAAAGATCTGTAATAATTCATTTTCAAAGTAAGAAGTTCTGAAGATAGAGGATGGGGGGGAGATCCTTCCCTTGAGCAACCACCTGAGCTTTTGGTGTGTTAGGAAACAGCTATAAAAAAGTTTGGGGAGCATTTCCATGGTTACTGCTTCTCTCGCTCTGACATCTGTTGACCTCCCTGAGAAAATGACCTTGAAGTTGCTTGGATATGATGCATTTCTCAAGGGAAATGGTGGGGGCATTTAAACAAGGCAGTCACACTATCTTTGTTTAGTAAGAAGATAATAAGGGGCCTGTGAGTCGTTATTAGTTGTTCCTCTGATCTGTTACTTCCTCAACTTCTGTTTTGCAGATAGGTGTGGGAAGAGAATGAAAATGAATGTGTTATATGTCCAAAATATCTATCTTTACTTGCTGTTGTCAGGGGTCAAAACTGCATACCATGAGCAAAGTTTTATGTGTGTGTGTGTGTATAATGTTACCATGTATACATATATATAAATTTATATAATATATTATATGTAGTATATGTCTTATATACTATATATTATAAATATATACTATATATATATAACATGCTATATATATTATATTTAAGTATTAAATATTTTAGAGAAACTATGCTATAAAGAAGCATTGCAGGTTCTGATATTCAAATCAAAGACAAATGTCAGTCAATCAAGCATTGTGTTGCACTATGACTGAAAATCATTCCTAGGGGAGGCTATATTCTGAAATATAAGTAAGCTCTTCATTTAAAATGATCCTATCATCTAATCAATTTGAATATCACAGGTTAAACAAAGCTTAAATAGATTTATTTTTTGTAGAAATTCTCACAGCTTTAAATGTAGTATTAAAATAGCTGCCCTAGCTCTAAATAGTAGTATCATATAGGAAAAGGAAAGAAAAAGACATAATAAATGACTTTAGTGAGACAGTTGGCCATGTTTGCCACAATATAATCACATGCATTAAGGCCCTCCCATGGCCAGGGAAGAGGGATGAATGCTATACACTAAGTCATCTGTTATCTTTAAAACAATGGTTATAACATCTGTAGTCATTTAGAAATTGAAGATATAGGGGCCCTCCCTGGTGTCGCGTCAGGTTGAAGCATAGCACTATGAAGCTGTCCACAGGGACTGCAGTATGAGTTTGATCCCCAGCCAGGGAGCTGACCCACATGGCACAGCAGGCCTCTCCTGTCTCCCTGCTGCTCCCCTCAGTGGTGGATTTCAGTTAATTCACCTGTTCTGCTCCCCACCCTGTCTCTGGTGAATCCTCTCACCCAGTCCCCCTCTGGCCTGTACCCCAGTTCTTGTATGCATAAGTAAATTTTTTTTTTAATTTCTAAAAAAATAAAAAAGAAATCGAAGGTATAGAATCCAGTCATTGCTAAATCTTCACTACGGGTCTTTGTGCTGATTATTTAACCTTTCAGCACTTAGCTTTTTTTGTCTGTAAAAGTCAGCAAACTCTTAGCCAGCTTCTGGGTTACTGTCAGAGTGCATATGGTTGTGCACAAATTGCCCAGTACTCAGCTGAGCAACTGGATCTTTCTTTCTCTCCTGGACTGTCACTGTCACCCCCTTTCTGCAGCCACAACCAGCCATTTCAACTTCAAGGCCTCCTGAAGGAGAGGCCACTGGCCTACCCGTGTCTTCCATGATTGCACCCATCTTTCTTCACTCACTTGGGTCAACATTTGGTGAAATAAATTTTCTTATAAATGGATTAAAGTAGTGAACACAAGTCAGGAAAAAACATGCTTTGGGATATTTGTTTGTGTCTTTTCTAGAATATTTTGACACAACTTTGGTTTAAATGGGACACTATCACCAAGGGTGGACATGGAAACATCTCTTTTACTCATCTTCCACAGACGCCTAAGTGGTTCCATTTGTCTGCATTGAAGTCCTTAGGGAGAGCATTGTGTTGTCGGGTTTCCTGATGGGTGTTTCACATTTTATATGGTCTGTTTAATTTCACATTGCCCTTTGTGGACAGGACTATTTGTCTTGCCAAATGGAGAGCCCACGTAAAAGTCACTTGCACAAGCTCATGAAGTTTAGGATCGCTCCACTGAAAGAGACATCACTTCTTATTCTAGAAAAGATTCAGAAGAAATGAAAATCTCATGGACTATAACTGCTTAAGAAATCTTACTTGAATTATCTCAGAACAAATCAAAAACATGCACATAAACCCACTCCCTTTCAATTGCAATTACCCTTTACTTACCTATTTAATTTTAAATTAAGAGCGAGTAAACTGCACCAAATGCACTATGCTGGTAGTGAACAGGAAATGTTAGACAATTTGAGGTGCCATGTAAACCTCAGAATGGACAGTATATACACACACTACTACGTGATGTGAACGATGAAATTGTTGCTAATTTTGGCAGTATCTATCTTACAGGTCTGAGGTGGGGCTATACATAGTGTAATAAAAATAGTCAGAACCCTGTGAACAAATGACTGTATTCCCAGAAGGCTTGACTATACAAAGGCAAATATACCCACCCTTGGAGAATCTGTTGCCATTATCCAGGCAAGTCTGAATGGTGCTACCAATGAGATCAACACACACACACACACACACACTCATCTCCCTTTTATCAACTATCTACAGATGAACAGTGATCAGACTTTCCTGTATCTGAATTTAAGGAAGCATCAAAGGTCATGGATGCTTCAGACCCATTTTACCATCTCCCAGGAGGTCTTGGCCACAATGACTCAAGAAGATTATCCTTGGTCATTTTTCTAATTTGGTTTTACTGTGAAATAAAATCCAACTCAAATCATCATGCCCATGCAATACTTAGTCTTATAGTCCCTGTGCCTAACAAAAGACACCAACTTTTTCCTTTCTACACCCCTGTCTCTCCTTAATAAAATGTGTGACATATGCACCCTCAGGGCAGGGTCTGTCCTTACAATGTTATGGGCTAGGTTATAGGCAACAAGAACATTTGCCTGGATAGTTTCATATCTTTAGACTAACCCTAA
Organism: Condylura cristata; assembly: GCF_000260355.1. Taxonomy (NCBI): domain Eukaryota; kingdom Metazoa; phylum Chordata; class Mammalia; order Eulipotyphla; family Talpidae; genus Condylura; species Condylura cristata. Next base: position 12,814,284 of record NW_004567110.1, on the reverse strand, counting down.
CTGAGAGCTATTTGGAGATAAGGATGTTTCCTTGATGTCATGCTGGCCCAGTATTGGTGCATATAGCATAATTCTGGATAGTAAATTGTTACTGTATTTTGGCATGCCAATTTTTATTTTATGTTTATATCCAATGATTACAGTTGGTTTTCTGCAGTAGAGTACATCATTATAAGTATAATTTCAAATGTATGTGACTTTTTGAATTTAATTATTTTTCTATTGCTGTAACATTGGTTTGCCATGTTGTATATGATTTAGCAGTATAGGTTCACATCTCTTCAGATGTGTGTTACCACACCACATCCACCACCAAAGCACCAACAATCCTTCATCATAGTCCATTGGGCAGCCCTCCTCTCCTTGTTCCCCACCCCTGGCCTCCTAAACATCTACATTTTTCTGAATTTTTTCTATTTTATAATGTTAGTAAATAGGTGAGTTAGACACATGCACAATTTTAAAGCAAACAAGACTTCTGAGCCTACTCTGGCATCCTTAAATAAATTTTAAGTGCATTGCTTTGTCATAAAGCCTGATAATCTGATTTTCACTTATACTACTTGATTTTTGTGGTAAGTGAAGTCCAGAAAAAAAATATCTAATTGCTTAAAGCCAAATAATTTTGCTGAAAGTAGAGAATGAACATATTTTGTGGCTAGACAGAAATATCTGCAAGGCTACCACTTGTACCTGTTTCTAACATGAGCTATCAAATTTTCCTTTTAATGATAACATAAGTATCATGTGTTCCTAAATTCCTATCCCTATTCATACTTATATGAATAAAATCTCAAAATTAGAGCATCAATTCTTTGTCTTTGCGTTCTATCCTCATGAATGTGTCCTTGAGATGAATTGGTAACTTCTAGCCAGTATCCAGGTCTATAGTTGCTTTTTCCTTTCCATCTCTTATACATAATAGTAGTAATCTGCCAAAGAAAACAAATTTCATCCTGTAATTCTGCTGTTTAAAAATAAGCATCTTTTGCTTACATTAAAATAGAGACTAAGACGCTGAACTTCCAGTGTGACTCAACTCCTCAGTTCTTCATCTTATCATCCACCCCTTGCCCGATGTAAAACTTGGTAATCCAACAACATACTTCAAAGTCTACTCATCCAATGTGTTTAAGGTATGTTATCAACATTCTGGATGTGTGTATGTGTATACATGAGTATGTGTTTATATATATATATATATTGGGGGCAGGGGGAACATTATAGTCTAATACGTTTTTGGAAATTTTAGTTACTGTAGTTAAACTTACTTGTGCATTTTGTCCACCAGCAATTACCAAATGCCTTAATGTGCCGTATATTGTGGCAAGCACTGTGATAGACTGGTACAAAAGAGACACCCATTTTCTGTGCCTCTTGCAGGTTTAGTTCAAAACATGAATTCTAAAAGTTCCTTGAGACCCAAGCTCCCAAAATCCAACAGTACTTTGCTATGTGTTATTAGTCAAGTTTACAAAGGACAAAAAAGTAATTCTACACAAGAATGAACCACATTGAATTGTGGTCATATTTTATCTACTACAATATATTTTCTGGTTTCAAGAATGTATATACTTGCCTGCCCGCTTGCCTCTCCCCTAAAAAGGCCCAGTGGCCTAGGTTATTGGTTGTGTTTCTTACAATATCCTCCATGTGAACAGTGCCTAAGCATAACGGTCATGCAATAAATATTTGTGAATGAATGAATGAATAAGTAGATGGTTGCATTTGATCTTCATAACCTTCCTGCAAAAATAATAAGGAACACTAAATTCTTGGAGATTAAGGGAGCATCTGTCCTTTGGAAGGCTTGTCTCTTAACTCCCAGTGCAAAAGTTGGCTTAAAGGAGTTGCGACTGAACATATTTGCTAACTGGCTGTTGCTATCATGGTTACAGATGAGAAAATTGAGCACTAAGATGCTAATTCACTCAGCTAAGGATCTATGAGTGTTGTTAATGCTGGATTTATATACAGGTCTTCTGTCTTGAAATTGAGTGTGTTTTTACACTCAATTCACGGTTAATATTACCACATTGCATTGTCAGCATGCAATGGCTCAGGTATTGTTATGAATTAGAAATTCTATGAAAAGCACAACTAAACTTAACCCACAGACTTGACATTTAAGGTGCATGAGTTAGACACTGACTAAACAGGATACAAACCAGATAGGAGAGATCTGTAGTATAGTTTACTAAAAACGTGCCATGAGAAGCTGCAACAGATTTTCGATATTAGAGAAACAGCTATGGCCCAAACAGACATTCTTTTTTCTCTCCTTGAGTGCAGAGATAATAGTATACAGGTGGGGCATTAGACAGACATTATTTTAGTGATGCAAGCACTATGCTTCAATTCGTAAGAGCTGAATTCACAATTCAATTCACATTAAATATTGGTGTAGCCTGGACAAAAACACTGTACTTATTTTAATTGAAGTAACATTTCATTACAACTTTATACAAGTTTCAGGAGTTCATCATTAAAATCAACATGTGTAGATTATATTCACCGTGAAAAGTCCAGTTCTATCCTTCACCTGACAATTGACCCCTCTGGGTAAAGCATTTTAACCTTTCTGCAACACAGTGCCAGCGGTACAAGTTTTAAATCGGGGAATAAAAGGTACAAATGTTATTAAGAATACCAACTGTTGGCTGAAATAATCACAGCTGAAAGAGAGCTCAGAGTTTAGTAAAGAGAAATTTTTTAAAGAGGCTTTTCAGAGCCTAACCAAGGACCCACTCTGGAAGTCAATATAAGGTTTCTCTAAATGACTGGTCCCCACCCTTCTCAAACTCCACCTACCCTTGGAGCCTTTAGCCTTGGTTTGAATACCTAGGTAACAAACACAGAAAAGAACGATCGTTTTCTTAACAAAGGAAAGAAGTCATCTAGTTAACTTCTAGCATTTTCATTGAACTGAAGGAGATTGGTTTCTAATAAACATTGCTAGCTGATAAAGGAGTACTGTTCATAACTTCAAAGCCATCCTTGAGGCTACAAAACCCACATAGCCAGAGCTGTCTGTGTTTATGAAGAGGAAGGACCAAAGGTTATTTAAATCTCTATCCTGAAAATACCTTTTTTATTATTTACTTTTTTGTGTATAAGTACTGGGGTTCAGGCCAGAAGTGCTGGGGGCGGAGTAGTTAGAGAATTCACCAGAGACAGAGTAGGCAGCAGAACAGGCAGATGTACTCAAATATACTGCTGAGGGGAGCATTGGGAGGGTCAGGAGAGGTCTGCCGTGCCTGTAGGTCAGCATGCTGGCCAGGGATGGAACTCAAACCATAGAGGTAATAGCATTAGGCTACAAGGGAGGTCCCTGAAAGTAACTTGATAAACCCGGGCCCAGTCAAGCTGTGGTCCTCCTGCACTGGTATATAGGGCAAGCCCTGGGGACCTGTGGACACATGGACAGGGCCTCTGTTTCCGGCCCCAGGACATCACACTGCAAATTCTTTCTCCTGACTCCTACCTTTGGAAGGAGATCTGGCAATGTGGGAACAGACATATTCCAACAAATGTGGGAACAGACATATTCCAACAAAGCAAATGTAGACCTTTCTTTTTTTCAATCCAATACATCCTCCCCTTGGGTCCCATCATCTACTTTGAGATCCTCCGTCGCCTTGTTCTGTCTCCCAATAGGGACAGCCAGTGTCCAAATCCATCATGACTGTTTATTAGGGCCCAATTAGTGCTTGGTACTTACTTTTTTCCATATACAGATGAGCACCTGATATCTGTGATACATTTACAAGTCTTTATTATGGAGACTCACATGATGAAACTTTGGCTCTGTTGGGCAGTTGTAAATATAAGGGAAAACATTATGTTGCTATTGCAATGACTTTATACAGGATGCAAGGGACCCTACACACATGATTACAAGAGAATGAATGTTACTGTGATGATTATAGGAGAAAAGAACGTGGCACTTTCTCTTGGTCCACACTTGGTCCACATGACCCTCTTACCATAATTATCTACTAGTGTGTGATAAGTGTTTAATAGTAGATCTTGCTGAATCTGAACTTGAAGTAGACATGAACTCTTGAAAACTATAGGAACCCAATTCTTTGATGGCGACTATTGCTTCTGTGGACAAAAGACGCTGATTCTAGTTCTGGTTCCACGCCTGGTGACTGGTTTGCTCATGTCAGTGCCCCCTTAGAGCTCCTGTTTCCCATTCTCTCAGTGAAGGGATTTGGTTGCTTGAGATCTAAGGGCTAATTCTCCATGGAGAGTCTGCTCTTTCTTACCACCACTGTTCTCCAGTGAACAATTCTCTCTGCACTCCGCACCCTCTCATTGTTATACTGCCATTTTTGTTATATATCTATCACAGACTGGGGAGGGGAGAATGGAAAATAAGAAGCCTCAGGCACAAAAAGTGACGTCATCTATACCTCTTGCAGAGATACTGCTTGTTCTCCAGTTGGATAGTGTCTCTAGCTTCTGACAAGTACTCTTTAGGGGCTGCGGGAGGAGGTCTCTAGGTTCAGTTAGCATTGTGTTAATAACCGTTTCAGCATTAGTTCCTTGGATCAGGTTTTGTCTCTGCACTGCATTCATAAATAAAGCTGGTGACCCTTCGACCATCTCAGTTTTAGGGGAAATTCGTTCCAGGAAGGAAAGTGCTATTAACTGCAGAACATAAGTGTAAGCACAGTGCCTTGCAAATAACTCCCAATAAACAGACAGCGCCAGGTGTGAAGCATGATTTATATCCTCCCGTGGTCCACAGCCACATGTATTGTAATAGCTTGGCTGCCAGTGGTTGGCTTGGAAATGGGCCATTCTCCTGCAGGACATGGTCAGAGCCTAGGAGTCCAGGTGTGGAGCAACAATTCCTTGCCTTTTATCCACCTTTGGAGAGAAAACTCTGGGCCAAATTTAATAAAGGCACAAGGACATGGTGGGGAAAAGAGGATACATGACCAATGGTGAAGGAAAACTCTTCGCAACTGAAACTCATCTGGCCTCAGAAAATGCCCTCCTGGGTTAAAATGAAAACACATTCTCCCCACTCCCAGCAATCATCTTTCCAGAGTTTCTGCTGGTGTAGTGTATCTGAGACAAGGGAAGGCTGGCATTATGTTAGGTCTTGGAGGTGATGAACTCTAGTAGATTGCTTCATCTTCTGCCAGCCAGCCCCTTCTCTATGTGGAAGGAATGAGGTACTAGATGGAAAGGAAATGAGCAGCTAGTGGGGATGAGCAGGAAAGAAGTCATTGGAGAGAGCTGAGAAGGGGTGAAAACCAAGAGTGGAAAGAAAACCTGTAAATGTGGTGGTGGAATGGAACTACTTGAACTTGAGTTCTGGTTCTATGTGACACCCCCCCTCCACACACACACACACAGAGTCAGTCATTTCTTGTTTCTCACCCATTTTCGTATCTGTCAAGTGGAATGTGTCATGTGGAAGTAATTACAATCACTTGTTGAAGTGAAGGGGTCTTACTGAAAGTTGGAGTAATTATGCTAAAGGAGAGGAAGAGGACTTGATGATTAACTGCAACATGGTATCCTGGATTGTCTCCAAGAAGAGAAAAGGGATGTTACTGGGAAAACTGGTGATATATAAAGAGTCTATAGTTTATTACCAGAAGGTCCTATTGCCCCTAGTCCTGGGGGTGTTTGAGTAGTCCCCTTTGGGATTTGTTGCCCTTATCTCTGGAGCCTCCCTTAACTCTTCTGGAGCCTCTGAAGCAGCCTAATTATCCCTGACCTGCCTTAGTTCTCAGCACATGTGGGTCAGCTCCCTAGCCACAGTGGCTAGTGATGGCATTGAGACTTAATCCCTGATCTACCGTGGAAGCCAAGTCATTCATTCTTGATCCAGCACTCATTAGCTATCTATTTAGATGAAAGACAACTTGACTGGAAATATAAATGTATTTGGCAGTGTGAAAATCTATCAGTCATTCATGTCCAAGTTTGACTTAGTTTGATGACTTTAGAATCACCTCAATACCTCATTGAGGAAATTAAGGTTTCGTTAGTGGAAGAGAGAAATGAGAGGAGAGGCAGCTGGCAGCCAGGAAGGGGTATGATCACCTGAAGGATGGAAATCGAGCTCTAAAGGAAGACAAATGAAAGTATGCTGAAAGGCAGCACAGGTAGGGTTATGGGTTATACTCCATATGTCTTTGAGAAATAAGTTTGGCCTTGGATTGTTTCCTACTTGAGTTTCCCTGGAAAGTTACCATGAGTCTAGCAATGTATGAGGAAGGTGATTTCAAGAAATATTCATCGTGAGGTAGGAAGCAAGACAGGCGAGAGAGTCAATTAAATGTGCATTATGAAGCCAGTTATGACTATTAGTAGCAGAACTATTATTCTTCTGGAGACCTCTGAGAGTCAATAATATAGAATTCTCAGTTTCCTTACCCAGAAGATACTGGAGTCAAAGAATTTACACTCTGCCTCACACCATCCATCATCAGGCTTCTGCTTTGCATCTGGGCTGCAGGGGGCATGCCCCCTGGGACTCCCAACCTCCCCTGGTGCTGTGACTGCAAGTTCTGGGGCAGAGCAATGGCTGGGTTGCTTGCAGGAAGGGTACAGACAGGTACCAACAGCTCCTACTTCAAGGAGACCAAGCTGCTGCTTTCCAACTTCAATTCTACTTTCTAGTTGGGGAATTTTTTCATTGTGTGGTTCAGAAAATGAAGAAATGATGTCACAGTATTTAACACATGATCTCTGCCATGAAAGCCACAGAATCATTATTTCACCTTAGCCGGGGTCTTCCCAGACTATATCCACACTGTGGCACAGACCCAGATCCTTAGCCTCAAAGATTAGACTGCAAGATGCAAGCCTAGTACACGCATGTGCAGGCTGACAAGGACATCTCGGTTCATTACTGGGCAGGGGGTCAGAAGAGAAGAGGGGAAAACAGCATGCAGAAAGCAACCACAGGAAAGGATAAAGTCTCTTTCACTGGATATTCAGAGTTCATGTAGAGGCAGCAAAGTCTACTTCTAAAACTTTCCTTTGGGGTCTCCCAGAGACCCCTCCTAAAGAAGGCCCCTTAGACATTCAACATATGTGTTACACACGCCAGCCTGTACGTTTGAGGACCAAGATGTTTTTAACAAAGTGCATTGATGGTGATTTGCCAAAAGCTACTCAAAGAAGATATCATATATTTTCCATTTCTTGTGTCCTTAGGGAAAGATAATATTATAAAGCATATACAGAGATTCTTCTTCAGACTTTCTCAGCTTGACAGGGCTTTCAGTTTTGTATTGCTTGTCTTGAAGACTGAATTTTAGTTGTTTACACACCAGTGCTTTCTGATGTCCCTCTTTTGATCCAAAATAAGACAAGGCTTAACCTGACCCACTTTTTTCCCATTATTATTATTGAGGTAACACTGATCTACCACACTGTGTATGTTCTCAGAGTACAGATTCATAGCCCAGCACCCACGCCACCAAGGGCCAATAACCCTCCAGCACAGTTCCTTGAACTCCCTCCATCCTTTGCTCCTTACCACCCCCTGTGATCTCAGTTCTGCAGTCAGAATCTAGGGGTTCACTTTGTCAGTGCCTTTGATTTGTTTCTTTATATTCTGTGTAAGTGAAATCATCTTATATTTGTCTTTCACCTTCTGACTAATTTGCAAAGGAAAATTTCCTCTATTTCCATCTATGTTGTTGCAAACGACAAGATTTCATCTCTCTTTTTTAATAGCTGAGTAGTATTCCACATAGTATATCCCACATCTTTATCTATTCATTCATCAGTGGGCATTTAAGTTGCCTCCATAGCTTGGCTATTTTAAATAGTGCTGCAATGAATTTCAGGTGTATAAATCTTTTCTGGTTGTGCTTTTATATTATTTGGGTAGGTACTTAAATTAACTGGTACCAAATGATGGAAGATCCCCCAAGTAATTAAAACTTGGTAAGCAGCTTTTTTGAGAAGAAAATGTCAATATGCCATTCTAATATGAGAAAACTTTTTAATAAAGTTTTTCATGGAATGGTTTGGAGCTATTTGCATTCAGTTTCATCATTCAACCATCTTATGTTTATATCTCCATTTGGATTACCCAGAGAAAACTGAAGGTCATAATCATCCAACAGGATCAATTTGTACTTATACTGGTATCATTACTGATGTAAGCAGGTGGCCAATTCTCTTTCTCTAAAGTAAGAAAATCATGTTGATCAACTTCCCTGAATAACCTTTGGACTAAAATGGCTCATTCTTCAAAAGAGAGGAGCAAGATGGGATGAAAAAAATCAAGACTTTATTACCTGCTTTGTGACAAAATATCAGCAATTTTTCCTTAGTATTTCTCACAGCAGTACTTTGCTTTCCATTCTTTTTGCTGTCCTTGTTTTCAAATTCTCACTCCTGTAGATACAGGGGACTCCAATGGATTTAAGAAATCGCGTTACTTCAGTCAATCCAGACCAGTGATTTGATGACATCAGTTCATTATACCCCATTCCTCTTCAAAAATCTAGAGAGTTCTCCCTTGCGAGGAGAAAGTGCACATCTATGGCTGAGGTACCAATCCCAGGCTTAGTTCCATTACTTCCCCATGAAACCTTCCTGTTTTCAGGGTGGTGTCTTCATGGCCTACACACATCTGATGAACTCTCCATATGCTTTACATTCTTCTGTATTCTTATTCAAACATCAGCCACTTCTTGAAACTGAATAATTTGCCCCCTAAACCTTGCTGAAGGCATACAGACAGGGCAGGAGAGAATGAGGGAGGGAAGCAGGAAGAGAGGGAGCTGGAGATGTGGAGACAGAGAGAGACAGAAGCAGAGAGAGACAGAGAGAGAAAGCAATCTTAGTTCTAGAAACACATTAGTGGGTTTAAACCTTACCCTTACAATTTATAAGTTTCCTAATGGAAAGAAAATTCCTCAATTTTGTTGGATACAACTTCATAAACAAGTGCATGAGTGTTCTTGAATTACTGTCTATAATTCAGAAGAGCAAATGTAATTTTCCAGACCAAAAAAAATGAGTGTATTTATGTATTCAACAATTTTTAACTAAGTGCTGCATAATATTTAGTCTCTGATACACTGTAAATCAACCATTGAAAAATTTAGATTTTCTGACTATTCAGTCAGAAAGTACTATCATTGAAATATTGCTTAGTAATTGTATTCTTGAATATTTACCAAGTAGAAATAAAAATTAATGTCCATATCGGGGTTGTACTCAAACATTCCTAACAATTTTATTAGGAATAGCCTCAGTGTTCAAGCTATCCAAATGCACATGAATAGGTAAATGCAATAAAATATTGTGTGCAGTAAAATACTACTTAACAATCAAAAGGAATAAACTGTTGATAGAAACAACAGTTTCTATGAATCTTAAAATATTTATAGTGCATTACAGAAGCTAAATGGGAAAAGAAAAATAGTATATTTCTATTTGTATAGAATTCTAGAAAATGAAAAAAAGTACAGTGGCAAAACGCACATTATTGGAAATGGCAGAGAGGAGTTGGCAATCAAGAAGGAGGGGTTGCAGAGATATGAGCACCAATCTTAATTATGATAATGGTATTACAGAAGCAGATAATGGTATTCATGGAGGTAAGCATGTCAAAAAAATTATCCAATTGGGGCCTTCCTGGTAGGCTAGGAAGTAAGTCTCAAAGCTATCACCACTTTGGCCTGATTCTGATCCCTGGCCAGGAAGCTAACCCATATATGGCATAGCAGACCTCTCCTGTCTGATCCACTGCTCCTCTTAGCAATATATTTCAGCCATTCTGCTCCCCACTCCCTCTCTGATGAATCCTCTCACCCCTGTACCCCTGGCCTACACCCCATTTCTTCTATACATTTTTTTTTAAATATCCAATTACATACTTTAAATTTGTGTAATTTTACTCTGTCATTTATATTTCAATAAGGCTGGTAAATTAAAAACTGCTGCTTTGCTTTATTTTATTTATTTATTTATTTATTTTTATTTTGGTAGAAATGCCCTATGGAATCAAAGAAAGAAAAATTATGGTATTTTGGCAAAGGTTCATAACCTCCACATTGAAGGACTATACATCTTTATTGATATGTTCAATAGGCAAGGGGAGAGGAGAAAAATTACTTGATGGAAAAGAAAGCGTCTTCGTTCTCCACTTGGGAGCTTAAGTGAGAATACATATATAAAAATTCAGAGTTCAGGAAAGCTATAAAGATGAGAATTTCAACTATTTTTCTCATTACCTTCTGAGCTTTGTAAAATTATGATCTTCAAATGACTTTCTTAAATGTTCCTCAGAGAAAGCAAAATCCTATAATTTTATTATTGTTTCAGGATACTTTTGCCATAATATGAATGTATATCCAAGTAGATCTCTAGGCTTCATTTCTAAACACATAGTCTTCAAATTTCAGAAGAAAAATCTCCCCATGATAAATAAGAGCAGTTGGTAGAGTCTACAGACGATTTTGACTAAACCTAAGAAAGAAATTTCTTTTTAAAGATTTATTTATTTATTCGTACAGAACTGGGGTACAGGTCAGAAATGCAGAGGGTGAGAGGATTCACCAGAGACAGAGTGGGGTACAGAACAGGCAGATCGACGAAGTACACCGCTGAGGGGAGCAGCGGGCGGGTCAGGAGAGGTATGACGTGCCATGTGGTCACCTCCGGGGCAGGTGGGAATCGAACTCATGAGGAAGTGGTTTAAGCTTCTTTGTGTTGTGCTTTAACCCGCTGCGCCACCAGGGAGGGCCCCTAAGAAAGAAATTTTAGTAGTTAAACAAAACACTGTGTGGCAAACCACTTCAGTCTGGAGTGACTGTCTTTTCACTTCAGGTCTGTGTGATACACTACATTCATGGGGTCTCTTGACAGCGTGGCAGTGAGGTGATGGCATGGGGAGGTTTGGAAGGGAGACTAGAACAGAACCTCTCCTGAGGAAATATCTGTCCGTAAGTGTAGCCGGGACAATCAGTGGGACATTTGCCCTAACAGGTTTCTGGGCAATTGCAGAATCCTTGCAATGTCTTCATAATAAGGAAGAGTCCCAGAAGACACATTATGCCCCTGAAGTCTGCCACTAATCTCTAAGATATTTTCTCTTCACTCTCCATGGCACAGAGTGAATAATTTTAACAGAGGGGAAATGTTGTGCAAATCATTCCTCCTGGGCATTTAAGAAACACACTTGGCATCTTTCTCCAGTTGCAGAGAGTCCAGAGGGATTTGGCCAAGCCAACAGAAGACACGTCCTTTCACATATCTGTGTTTGGCTCATTTCACAGAGTGAAGGGAGAAAACTGTCAGGACCCAACCAATGTCTAGCATTCTCTCAGGGCAACATTTGCCCTGGAAAAGGAAATTGAAGTCATTGATAATCTGATGCCTCTTCCTAGCCTCTCCCTCCTCCAGCCCAGACCCCTTTCTTCCTCAGAGGAGAATCTGAGTAACTTCTCTAGTAACTTCCAGGTGGGAATATTAACATGTTCAAATTTGCTTCTCTTCTCTTTTTCTATTTACCCACCCACCACCTGCCTACTCATACTGAAGCTCATATACCTAAATTCCCTAAAAAATGCATACCCTAGAAGAATAGTTCTGAGCTTTAATTTTAAATGGGAAGAAAAAAGAGGAAGTATGAAAGAAAGACATTGTGAAGGAGACAGTATTCACAAAAGCATATTGATATGTGTAAACATGCTCATATATAGACACATACACATATATATGTTTATACAGACACTAATAGCCTTTGAAAATAGTTTTAGATGAATTCATGCTCACATCAAAGAAATGAAGCTACAGAAAGAATGTTCTAGAATAAGGAAACTGGTTCCTTTGTGCCACAAACTGGTCTGTGATCTGGAGGAATTCCCTTCATCTGTCTGGATCTCATTTTCTTATCTGTAAAATGTGCCTCTAAATTAGTTTTCTGAATAATGAAAATGTAAGACAAAGAAAAAAGACAGAAGGTGTCTTCAGCTACCCAGCAGGGGAAACATCCGCATTGCAGGGTGGTGGAAGGGTTGAAATGTCATTGACATAAAGCAACAACATTGTAAACATTTACCAGTGTCTTCCATGTCTGAGGAAATGGCGTGGAAGGACGATGAAAGGGGAAGACTTGACAAAGATCCAAAGTTGAACATCATGAAGAGATTGCAGCTGCTCTTGACACTGGTAAAACAGGAGAAATTCTTTTAAAAACCAACAACTCTAGTTGTCTGTCTGTGTTATAAATTATTTCTGAGGCCCTCCCTGGTGGCACAGTACTGAGAAGCTAAAGCCACTTCTGCATGAGTTCGATTCCCGCCTGCCCCAGAGGTGACCACATGGCATGGCAGACCTCTCCTCTCCTGCCTGCTGCTCCCCTCAGCAGTGTACTTTGTAGATCTGCCTGTTCTGCTCCCCACTCCATCTCTGGTGAAGCCTCTCGCCACCCCTGAGCCTCTGGCCTATACCCCAGTTCTGTATGAACAAATAAATAAATCTTTTAAATAATAAGTAAATAAATAAATAATTTCTGAGTTAGCAGTGCCAAAGTTATGGTAATATCTTTATGAGATAAATCCTATCAGCCTCTCCCAGTCTTCCATTTTATGGGCAATAAGGGGTTTCAGTGTGACAAATGTGTACTCTGTTTGGATATAGTATTTCTGTTCATGTCACCCCACCCAGGATGTGTCTTTCATAAAGAAACACACCATCAACATGTACTCAGATGAAAACACACTAGCCTATCTGTGTACACATGAGAACAAGTACACACAGAGAAAGAAAATCCTGCATCAACTCTCCAGTCTAATTTATTTATTTATTTATTTATTTATGCATACAAGAACTGGCGTACAGGCCAGAGGTGTGGGAGGCGAGAGGATTCACCAGAGACAGAGTGGAGAGCAGAACAGGAAGATGAACTTAAATACTCTGCTGAAGGGGGCAGGGTGCACCATAGGAGAGGTCTGCCACATCATGTTTATCAGCTCCCTGCCCGGGGATCAAACTCATGCTGCAGTGGCTGTTGACAGCTTCATAGTGCTGTGCTCTAACCTCTTGTGCCACCAGGGAGCCCCGTCTCTAGTCTAATTTAACCTTCAAATCTTGCTGCCTTTCATTACAGCTCTACATTTGCCATCTGTCGGAATCCTGAGTTAGAAGAAGGTTAAAGTCAAGACTTATCTCTCACCATCAATAAGTTTCTACTTACACTGCTTAGCCAAACAAACATGTTCTTGACCTGAAGGACTCAAACACAAAATCCCACGGAAATCATTCATTTGTCTTTAATGGTTTGTGACAAGAATGCTAAGAAATCTGAGACATAATATTTCGTTCAATACTTTTTAAAAGTTACCTCTGAGTCACATTGAGTAAGAGGATGATGTAAGTCATGAGGGAAAAGATGATGAGGAATAAAATGGAAGCAGAGATCACTGCCACAGGAGTTCTTAAATCACCAGGGAGGCAACAATGAATGAATGAGTGAGTGACTAAACAAATGAGTAGGTAAGCAAATACACAGCATAAAATCACATTCCTAAGTCAAGTTAACGCCAAAGACAGAACAGAAAATGCAAGCAATGTATATTTATAGCAGAATGGTTTGCAGATTTGGGTTAAGGCTAGAGCCAGACTCTTATTTTTTTTTATTATTAAAAAATTCTTTTTTTTAAAAAAAGATTTATTTATTTGTGCATACAGAACTGGGATACAGGCCAGAGGCTCAGGGGCAGCGAGAGGCTTCACCAGAGACAGAGTGGGGAGCAGAACAGGCAGATCGACGAAGTACACTGCTGAGGGGAGCAGTGGGCGGGTCAGGAGAGGTCTGCCGTGCCATGTGGTCACCTCCGGAGCAGGCGGGAATCGAACTCATGGGGAAGCAGCTTTAGATTCTCAGTGCTGTGCTTTAACCCGCTGCGCCACCAGGGAGGGCCGTCTCCTGTGATTTTATTGATAGTTCCATCTTCCATCATCCATTCACTCATACAATACTGATTTCCACCATACCAAAGCATCTTCATAGCTCTCAGTACCTCCTTCTCTATATATGTCACCTTCTCCCCACCCCTTTATAAATTTACTCATATTGATTGTAAAGTTGGGGGTACAGCTTTACCTCTATGTGTGTACAAGTGCCATGACCACTGTCAGTTTAATGCTGTCTGCCTTCAGCACCCACTACCCCATGGTAACCACTGTATTTCTCAGAGTGTAAGAATTATGTGATTGTGATTTATTCATTTATTTGCTTCCATAATTTACATTCCACAAGTAAGAGAAAATATCCAGTCATTGCCTTTCACTTTCTGACTTATATCACCTAGTACAACTACCTCAAACTCCATCCACATTGTCCAAAAGGCAAGATTTCATCTTTCTAAATAACTATGTGGTGTTCCATTGAGTATTTATTCCACAGCTTCTTTATCCAGTCATCCATCCATGGCCATTTAGGTTATTTCTATGTCTCAGTTATTGTGAAGAATGCTGCTATGTATTTGGGGGCATATCGGGTCTGACACAACATGGGTGGAACTCGAGAGGATTGTGCTAAATGAAGTAAGTCAGAAGATGAGAGACGAATGCTAAATTATTTCACCCATATGTGAACTATAAAGATACAAAACAAAGGAACAAGACAAATCCTAAAACCTTGACTGTGTAACTTAGGTTACCAGGAGGGGCAAGAAAGTGGTAGCAAAGGATGGAGGGTCTAATGGACAGAAGTTATGGTTGTTAGTACTCTGGTGATGGGTGTGATGTGGTAACATACATTTGAGGTGTGAACCTGTTGTTATAAAATATATGCAATGTTGTAAACCAATGTTACTTCAAAAAAAAGAAAAAAATAAATAATAAATAAAAATAAAGCCATGTTAGTCCTGAGAATAAGGAGTCTAAATCTTAATCTGGACTGGGCATGGATGGGCAAGTTATACAACCAAGGGAAACTCCATTTTCACACCTGTAAAATAAAGGGGTCTGAGCTTCAGTGAAGTATTTGCAGTCTCAGTTATTGGATTCTGTTACTCTATTTAGAAAAGATTCTAAAATAGGTATCACATAAAATCTCAAGGATTTAATTGGCTAAGAGAGAAAAACCTTTAGTAGATTTTTATAACTGCTGTAACAAACTACGAAAACAGGGTGGCTTCAAATAATTCAAATTTATTCTGTTTTTGTTTTTGAAGCCATAAGTTGGAAATCGGTTTCACCAGGTTAGTGTCAATGTGCTGTTGGCTGATGAAATCTCCAGGGAAAAATCCACTCCCTTGCCTTCTCCAGGGTTTACCATTCCCTGACATATCAGCTTCTCACTCTCATGGTGATATCTCCATTTCCTGAAGGCAAATCTCCCTCTGTTTATCACTCATGAAAGGACACTTGTATTTTATTTTCAGTGCCTGCCAGGACAATCTTTCGTCTCAAGATCCTTACATCAGCAAAACTCTTCTTCTTATTAGCACCAACAGGAAGAGAGAGAGAGAGAGAAAAAAAGAGAGAGAGAGAAACGATATTGTGGTTGCTGACATCAGATTCTAAAAGTGTCTAAAATTCAGTCCAATTTTAACCTGTCGCAGTAGGTGATAATTAACATCTGATAAAATCTAGCATTAATAAGGTAACAAGGGTATGGGACTATGGAAAACAGACTCTCATACTATTCTGGGAGTGTAAATCATACCACTTTTGTGAAAGGCAATTTGGTGATATCTCTCCGACACCTATGAGCGTATGATCCGCTTGTGCCTCTAGCTTTAATCTCCCCTATGGACATATGAATAAAAAGAATTAACACTTTAAACACCAAGATACTCACTGGTAACAAAAAACTTGGAGAATTGAATACACTCTTGTTGAGGGCTGCCTTCACTTTTGGTATGGCCATGCAAGGAACAGATTTTGGCTATCAAAGTAAGTGATATGATGAAAATATGGGCAAGATGTATTGCTAAGTAACAATTTAAGAGGCACATAAAAGTGCATGATATGACCCAACCAGGGTTAATGTAACAGACTACTTAGGAACTGGAATGGGCATTTTTTAATAAACTTTGTATGAAATTACCAACATTAATTCCCTTTGAGAGAGGTACGCTAGGAAAGGAGGAAAGTGTTTTCTTCTACCTTACACTTTTTCTGTTCAGTTGCAGGTGTCTAGCTGTGGCTGGAAGTGCAGTCTTTGGTACTAGTCTGCCAGAGTTGGTGGTCAGATGAACTCTGCGAGCTACAGTTTCCACAACTGCCAATGAAGATAACGATAGCACTTTCTTTGTAGGTTAGTTAAAAGAACTGTGAGTAAATGCACCTAGTGAACTTAAAACGATGTCTACCATTGTGCAGTTTCCCAAAATATCATGTTATTACATGTTGCTTCATAGTCAACAAATTGATGTACCTAAAGTCAATAGATGATATCTAGGCAGTAAAATTATGGGAATTTCTGGTTTCTTGTGGCTACTTCCTGTATTTTAATGAAAACGTGCTACATGCTATTTTTTAAATGAAATACATTGCACTAGTATGGACAGTAATAGAGAAACTTTAGAGGTCCTTGAGCAGAGGAAGCTTTAGTATCCAGGATCATAGATGTCACTTTCCTGCCGTTTTATAATTTACAAAGCACATTCAGGGACCATATAATATTTGAGCTATAAGGGAGTATCCTAGCAATAGGCATGGATTAGAAAGCAGATTGGCATCAAGTATTTCAGGAGTGGGGCTGTGAACCAATTTGATGTTAAATTATGTGGTCCTGGTTAGGTGGCAGAAGCAAGGAGAATAAGACTGGATAGGAATGGGGTCTGGCAATAGTCGAATAGGGTGGTGAATTAGATGAATAGGGTGAGTCAGGATTTTGGTGTGGGAATTTGTTGAATGGGTAAATTAGACACAGACTCTTGGGTGAAAGGAAGTCTGAGTGAGACATGAAATTTGGAGACTCACTGATGAGACAGATTAGTCTCAAAAACATTGTCTTTAGGAGATTATGTAATTAGTGAACCATGAAAATATATAACTGTGGGAATCAAAAATAAAATTTAGAATAGAATTTTTTATTGTAAAATCCAATCTCATTTTTTCTTTCTCTGTCTTGGCATTGATCTGTTTCTGTCATCTGATGTTCTGAAATCTCAGGTTAACCAACCAAGTGAACTTGCTCTGTTATATAATCCATAGTAATATGTTATCCAAGTCAATTTAAGTCTATTTCCTCAGGCATAAAACAGGGGTAATCATGCTATCTCTTTATAAGGCTATTATATTAAACATGGGAATATTTATATAATGCTTGAATGGGATAATGCTCAATAAATTTTAACGGGGCACAAATGTTTATAGTCAGAGTGTTTGGCTTCTTCTGCGGCTTTCTCATCACATGTAGTGTCTTCAGTCAGTCATGTAAACAGTCGAGACAGAGGTTACTACCTGTTCCAGTTCAGCTGCTGCTGTGAATGGGGAAGTTGGGTTTTGAATAATCAAGAATAACTGTCTTCAGACGAAGTTCAGTAAAGAACAGACTGACTGCTGGCTCTCTCTTGGCCTTGGCAGAGGTAGTAACACAGGGTGGTTCTATTACCTAATTTGAACCTGAGCCATCAGCTTCTTGGAAAGTAAGTGTCCACATGTTAGATGAAAGTTCTCTCATCCCAAGGCTTTCTGCTGAGGCTGATGGGTAGTGCGAGTGTGAGCATGTTCTAATCAATTAACCAGATGTTTGGGCAGCTCAAGGATGGTGACAGCGCTCTGATCCCTGTCACTGCAGTCTGGCAGCTTCATCTCAACCCTGAGTTATAGGAAAAGGAACTTAGCAAAGCTTGAAGAATCTTAAAAGGAAGGAGGAGAGAAATTTTTGTTTTTAAAAAATCCATCTATAAATATGATCTTTCCATCCTTACTGAAATTTCCCACATGTCCTTCCAAAGAACAGACATCCCAACACTAAAATCTGAGAGAAAGAAACAAAGTATGTCAATCTTGATTTATCAACAAGGATATGACTAACTTTGTTCCCACTAGCCCTTTCAACATGTGTGAACCCCAAAAAGCAATCCCAACTGTGAACTCACACATCCATGGGCATACACATTTACATATGTGCACATACATATACACATCGAATAACTACCTAAGTATTAAAATGTAAGAGTGTTCTAGTACTTTCTAATTCCATTATTTTCTTGTTACATAAATTAACCCATATTAGAAGCTGGCAAAGATTTCAAATTTTGGAACTTCTTACTGAGCCAGCAGAAATAGTAACGTTGGTCAAGGACCTCTAGCTAACTTTTCATGCAGGAACCACAGCTCCCCACCCCCAGTGCTCACCTCTTCATCTTGATTTTTCAGAAAAGGAGCAGTGTTCTCGGCACGTTGGCTAATTCCATTTTCTTCACTGTTTTCCTAAGGGAACCACCATAATTGTCACATACTAGTAGAAGATCCCCATTCCTTGGTGTATATCTTGGCTGCAAACTAGGTCAGCACCCAGAAGGTCTAATTCTGTCTTGTCTGTCTGCATAACAAAATCAGTGATATCCTGTATAGTGTCTGTACTTCACCCACTATCTGCATCCTCGGATTCCCACACAGCTAAATATCCACATCCATGGTTTTGATGCTTTGGGGAGTAAACTCAGCAATTATGAATGCCTGAATCATATTGACTGTGGAACTTGCACAGAAATGACTCATCCCTGTACTCCCAGTAGCAGCTACAGAATGAGAATAAGCCTTGTGTAGTCGTACAAATTATTCGTTTAAGAATCACCTCTTACCCTCAGTCCGAGGGACCTCCCTGGTGGTCTAGGGGTTAAGTCTCAGCATTATCACTACTGCAGCCTGAGTTTGATCCCTGGCCAGGATGCTGACCCACATATGGCACAGACCTCTCCTGTCTTACCCACTGCTCCTCTTAGCAATATATTGCAGTTGTTCTGCTCCCCACTCTGTCTCTGGTGAATCCTCTCATCCCCAGGAACTCTGACCTATACCCCAATTCTAGTAAGAATAAATAAATCTTTAAAAAATAAATCACATCTTATGCTAGTCAGTAGAGTAGAATCCCATGCCCATAACCGTACCCACATGTCCAGTCTGTGAGGACAGCCCTTTGTGTGCCTCACAAAGACACAAATGGAGAAACACCTGAGGAAGGAAAGAGCTGGTGGAAGAGCAAATTTAGGATTTGATGGTATAGATAAGTGACAATTATTCCTTGACTTTCTCCAGCTTTTCCTAGTTTTGGAAGTAGGAAACAGTTGTAAAAGGCAATGAGTTAAGATTGTGTCCTGATCACCAAATGCAATTCCTTTGATCTCTCTTTAATGTCAAGTTGCAAATTTATCAGTTCTTTTCTTACAGGAAAGAGAACAAAAGATGTAGTTACTCATGAAAATATGCATTACATATGTAAACCTTCTTTAAGTAAATATTTAGATGTACTTATTTGGTTCAGTGGGACTTATTTATAGTCATTGAATGGGTGAATTGTTAAAGCTTAGGACGGACACTACCAGATTTTAAAAATTATTGCATCTTCCATAAATCTAAATAGTCCACTCTGATATTAATATAAAGAAACCCTGATACTCACAGGGAGGTTTTGAAGGGGTTGCATTGTGTCCCAAAACTTCTTTTTAAAAAATTATTGGTATTCATTAAGTTGTTACTATGAGCCACAGATTGTTTTAAGTGTGTTTCATGTGACTCAGTTAATCTTCACATTAGCTTTAGGACTTAGATCTGATTACCCCTCTTTGATCCACAGGAAACTAAGATATAGGCCCCATCAGTAGCAACCCTGGGGTGAGGTTTTAGCATAAGGAAGAATGGGGCGGATATTCTTGGTGGTGAAAACCATGTGTCAAGGGCAAAAGAACATAGAAATCGTTCTCTGCTTATGGAGAGATCCTGCATGTTTATCTTTATTTTGACAGTAAAACACTAGTTAAATTGTTGTGTTGCTCATTTACTTTAATCCCTACTTCTCAACCTCAACACTATTGACATATTGAGCCAGATAATTCTTTGTTGTGGAAGCTGCCCTTTGCATTCATTGGAGAATGTTTATAGCACTCTTAGATGCTAGTCACACCCAAAAATGTCTCCCTGGAAGCAAAAATCTCCCTTTTGAGAACCACTGCTAAAATCAATTTAAAACATTTACTTTGCTTTCATGTCTCTGCCTCATGTAGTTGACATAAAAAGTACTAAAATATAAAATTATGTGAAACCATTTTTTTATTATTATATAACAGTTTATTTTTACATCATTTTGTACTTTTTTTT
>NW_004567110.1:12791897-12792414 GCF_000260355.1 Condylura cristata | reverse complement strand
CCTAGCTCGGCTACAGAGGAGCAGATGTAGTTAAAACCTCTCCGTGAATCAGGTTAGAAATGCAAGTGGGTGTACAAATAATAACCAGCTTTCAGTATTGTTGATTTGCCCATGATCATCCAGAAAAGTTAAGGGCTGAACCAATATTGAAATATCAGAATATCTTGTGTTAAAATAAGGTGACAATATACAGGGGTTCCATCCCTTGACTGTAGTATAGATATTGCTAATCAATCATTGATCTTCTCAGTGTGAGTCCAGAGCTTCTCAGCCACACACTTCCAACAGCTATAAACTGAACATCAGATGTTAAACTTGAAACCAAATCTATTGGTTATGTCTATATTACACAACTTTGTCAATTGTTTCTGAATCCCTCATGTATCAGTTTTTTTATTTTACTTTTGATTAATATATTGGTGGGAGCCTCCCTGTTGGTACAAGGGGTTAAGTCTCAGCACTATGAAGCTATCAGCAACCACTTTAGCACGAGTTCGATCCCCAGCCAGGGTACTGA
>NW_004567110.1:12790516-12791352 GCF_000260355.1 Condylura cristata | reverse complement strand
GCATCTGGTGGGCTGGTTGAAACACAGATTGCAGGACACACTCAGAATTTCTCACTCAGTACATCCTTCAGGGTGTTGAGAATTTGCATTTCTAGCATGTTCCCAAATGATGCTGAAATGACTGGTTCATTTACCCCCATTTTGCAAATGTACTAGTGGAAAGTCAACTACCTTAGAGCAAGAAGGCCTTGGCTTAGTGTCCTTCTCATTTTTATAATTTCTCTCATCTTGGGGAACATGCTAGGCCTTGCTAGCTTTGAGGTCAGTGCTTTCTAAAGTGACTGGTAAGGCTTGATCTGCTTCCCTCTTAGAGAGATTTTGAAGAGGAAATTAGATGGCAAATGTGGAAGAGTCTTACAAATGGCAGATGCTTTCGATGAGTAAGTGTGTATTGGTGTTTTGTTGTTATCTGGGAAAGGTGACTCTTTAGTCTGAATGTTCACCAGCTCTTTATGGACACACTGTTTCCTAGAGACCTGACCTGCTTTTTCTCCTCTCCCAAGCCACGGTTGGCTGCAGGGAGCCACATGAGACATGGCAGCTCTGTGTGCCAATGCCTCTAACCTTCCTAAGGCTTAACCAGAATTGAAGTGGAGGAAATGATCTGAGAATGTTCTGAGTATCTGGCCCAAGACATTGTTCCCTTAGCTGGTCTGCAGTATCCAAAGGAAATCTGTCAATCATGAGGAACTAGGGTGGGACCATCACCAGCACTGGCAGTTAATCCTCACATTCACTCGTGATTCATGATTGCAACTTGCCAGGGAAATGGCAAGAAATCTGGAAAACACCCTTAATAAAATCAATACAAATCTTCTGAGAAAGGGAAACAAATT
>NW_004567110.1:12777069-12790414 GCF_000260355.1 Condylura cristata | reverse complement strand
CTCATATCTGGCCCTCTCGCTTATTTGGGTCCAACTCATTGGAGAGGTTACATCCCAACTTGCAGAGTCTAAAATCACCCCAGTGGCAGAGACCATTCCTGTCTTTTTCAGAACCTACATCCTCAGTCACAATCTGCGTCAGCGGTTCAGTCACTGATTGTTCAGTCAGCTGTTGGTAGCCTCGGATCTTTTGTTGTCAGAAGATGAAGCAGGCACAGCTTTCAGGGCTGCTGTATCAGGCGAGTCAGTGAGCTCATGACCACAGTTCATGACCACAGAAGTTGCAATGAATGGAGAAAGATAGTCCCTCAAGATGTTTTTATTCTTACCTTAAAGGCAAATATGTGTAATTTACAGGCAGGACCGTATCTTAGATCTTTTAAGATGGTCTGAGGAGCTTTAACTAGTCCTGGAAGGAAAAGAATGCACCTAAGAACAATATACAACTGTTTTGTTTTTGAGCTCATGATATAACTAGCTGTCCTTAATATGAAAAATCTCATTTATGCTTTAGTCAATTTAATATAATATAATAGTGTTTCAACTATTACACTGCAGAAGTTGAAATTTAATTTCTGTCAACTGTTTTCTGTAAATTTTCAAAACCTCATTTTTTCCCCTACCCCCCACCCTCCCAGGAGACAGGGTCCGATCCGGGAGGGGAATGGAATGAAGATCATACCAGGGCTTTGAAAGAAAAGAAAATAACAAACTCCCAAGAAACCAAATATGGTAACTGAATCTACAGTCAACTCATAAAATGTAGGGATTATAGCTCTTTAGCCACCACTGTCTCTGAAGGGTCTGGAGTATCAGAAGTCACTAAATCAGCCTTCAAATGGCTAGAAAAACTGTTCCAGTCACAAGGCTTCCTGGAAAGATTGCATTTTTTTTTTTTCATTTTTTTTTCACTCCACAGGGAGTTGTGACATCTATCTCAAGCCAGACTAAACTGGTCTTTTATTCATTCAACCTCTTCTTGTTTAATTACTGGGAATATCCTCTGAGAGTTATCTGGTCTTTAGAATCCATTACACTGCAGAAGTTGAAACACTAGAAAAGTTTACTCTGGGAGGTTGTGAGGATCTGGGATAGTATCTCAGATACACTCAGAGGCAAATTCGCCTCTTTTACTCTGCTTCTTCTTTAATGGACCGGTGGCCTTTCCTCCAGGTATGGCTTCATCTTCTACCACTTAAGTCCCAAAGGTACAAAGTGTCTAATGTTCTTGTTTTCTGTGACTGGTTCTTTTCCTACATGGACACCAGGGCATGGTCCAACAACTTCCAAACTTCTCTTGAAAATAATTTTTTCAAGGGTCCCTCTTAGTACTCTTCTCTCCAAAGACTGTGTGACTGTATATTGACTAGAAGGGGCAGCCAGAGTTCAGATACCTGTTCCTTTCTGCAGCTCTTCCAGGAGACCCCACAATGCACACATCTGAAGCTCATGCTGGAACCTCCTCTTGCTATCTCAGACTTTGACCCCAGCTTTTGTCTTCACCATGTCTGTGGCTCTACTCTCCTCTTGTCAATCACTCTTTCCATTGCCTACTAGCCATTCCCTTCTAGAAGTTACTTCCCGTTAAGCCTAATTTTCCAGTCTGAGTAGTCATAATTCCTCTAAAGCAAATGGCTTTGGTTTGGCTCCAAAACTAAGCTATAGGCTGCCATAAAATTAGTTAACTTTAGGCCCTCCCTGGTGACACAGCAGGTTAAAGCACCGCACTAAGAAGCTTAAAGCCACTTCAGTATGAGTTTGATCCCCACCCCAGAGGTGACCCACATGGCGTAGCAGACCTCTCCTGACCTGCCGGCTGCTCCCCTCAGCAGTGTACTTCATCGATCTGCCTGTTCTTCTCCTCACTCTGTCTCTGGTGAAGCCTCTCACCGCCCCTGTGCCTCTGGCCTGTACCCCAGTTCTGTATGCACAAATTTTTTTAAATTAGTTACCTTTATCAAAATCTATGCATCATCAGAGCCCCAAACAGGCTCCTTTTAAGACCCATGCTCTTCTTAACACTGCTACACAGTGTCTTAAAGGGTGAAGCACTTCTAAGGGTCATCTCAATGAATCATCATAGTGAATGTGTGTGCCAATTAATGTAGTTGTTTCCACATTAACTTGGAAAAAAAGACTTAGGAAAGTAAAGTCCCATGATTTATTTAGTGTTGAGGAGGGACTGAAATTCAAGTACAACTGACAGCAAAGCCCGTGACTTTGATCATTGTTCTATACTATATTCATGCATAAATATTTTCCTCCTTTGCCATTTTACACCAGTATCTCTCAACCTTAAGCTGATGTTCTGAGACACAGAAGAAGAAAAAAACTATTTTGAATTTGATTTAAATTCTGTATGTAATGATGTCGTATTTATGCTTATACATTAACATACATTAAGTCCATAGTAAATGTCTTTATAATAAAGATACTGTATATGTATTATGTCAATAGAATACTCATGTCTTAAAAATATAATTTACATATACCAATATAAAGCTTGATATATATTTTCTATGCTTGTGATTCTACCTATGTAGTTCTTTTTATAAGACCAAAACTAATTTGCAAGGCAACAAAGAATAAAAAAGGAAAATCAATAAAATTCCTATGAACATAAACACCATCAGTGCCATTAAGTACCATGGTTTTGATGAACAACACTAACAGGACATTTGCAAGGTGACCATGGCAATAATGGCTATGGAACAATGTTTTGAACTTGATTCCTGATTACCGTAAATCCTGTGATAATATAATCTCTACCTATTGTCTTTATTCCAAATACCAGGAAGCTTTTGTTCATACAATGCCATTTCACCCTCACCTGCTCAAAGACATTTGCATAATAAATCCATCTCTGTTCTTATATAGTAAGTGCTCGGTGATGTTAATAGTTTAATGCGGTGCTGACTTGTTCATTACACAGGGCAACTTGACTAGTCCCTTAACAAATTCCTCCTGCAGAGGGTGAAGACAAATTTGATCCATTAGCAAGCTTCATTTGAAGGTCACCTAAAATGGAAAGGTCTCTCTGCATCTCCGAGTCTTAAACAGCTGGAACCATTTAAGTGCCTCAGAAAAAAAAAGAAAACAAACGTAAAATGCTGTCTCACATTAAACTTGTAGGAAGTACTCAGTACACACTAGTGTACTTACCCAACACCCACCACAGACAAACACACACACACACACACACACACATCCATCCTTATGTTTTTTAAAATTCCAAGTTAATTCACTTCTAATGTGTTTTAAAACATCAACTCTGAAATAGGAAAGCTGGTTTTAAAATTGAGAATAAGTGGAGTAAGTTCTATTATCAGGGGGAAAAAATGGCAATATTCTGAGATTCATGGAAGTGTCAGATTTTTATTGAAAAATTGGGTTTTATATTCTGGCTTGTCAGTGAAGAGAGAATCAGGTGGAGATCAGTCAACTGCATGGGAGAGAAAAGGAGCTAACACACTATGGACTTGGACCTGTAGTCACTAGGGAAATGGATGCTCTTGTGTAAAGATGGTAGCAGGATCACTTCATTTCCAGGACCGGGGATCTTTGCGTATAGTCTGGGAAGACTGGAACCACCATCATGAAAAGAATTAAACTCTCCTTTTGCCTAACCTGCAGGAAATTGAAGGGAGAGTGAGAATTTAAAACTGATAAGGTTTCTGTTTTCAAAGCAGATACTGTGATTTAACTAAAATTAGGTCATTGGTCTATATTAAATAGTCATAATTTTAATGATTGTAATAAATTAATATTCATGTCCATTTTTCATGCTAATTTCTTCACATAGATTACTTCATTTGGATCTCTTGATGTCAACGATCACATGAAATAGGCTGTATTCAAATCCACAATTCTATAGGTAAGGGAATTTAGCCATGAACAGGTTAAAAATTGGCTGAAGGTTACCCATCTATCATATGACAGCCAGGACCAGCCTTGGTCTCTGAGATCCCTAAACCTGAGTTCTTAATCCCTAGTACCAACTTTCCTTCCAAAAAGCGCTCTCCAGGTAATCGAATCCTAATAGTATAATGTACCCTAGCAATTAGCTGTCAAGTCTTCTTATATTATTGATGAGAAACCTGAGACCCAGAAAAGTTAAATGAATTCCTCAGGGTTATACAACAAAAGGTAAAACCAGGTTTCAAATTCCCAGTCCAATGTACCTTCTATTGCATGGATTATTATTTTTTTAATATGAACAGTATTAACAATCCTTATTTCAGATGTAATTTAATTCCCCCAATTCTGTATATCAGTAGATATTTTTTAAATGTTAATTATATATATATAAAACAGTCCAGAGATGTTCAGCTACTTCATAATAGTCTCCAAATTAATGACTCTGACTTTGGAAAAACATCTTAGTTGACTGAAATGAAGTTACTCTTGCTTGACTGGACAAGACCAGCAAGCTCAGTCAGCTCATTGTCAGGTCTTGCTCCTGTCTGGGTCTCTTCTGGCCAGCACCCAGCTTACCTAAGCTAAGTCACCTCTCACTGTCATTACCCAGCAGTCTCTAAAGGAATTGGTGTTTGTGAGCTTGTGTGTTTGTGAGTCCAGTATTTAGAAGCTGGGGAGACCAGGCCCTCCCTAGTGGCACAACAGTTTAAAGCACAGCACTACAAAGCTGGCCGCAGGCACCTCAGCAGGAGTTTAATCCCCGGCCAGGGAGGTGACCCACATGGCTCAGCAGACTGCTCCCATCTTGTCTGTTGCTCCCCTCAGCAGTGTTTATTTCAGTCAATCTGCTTATTCTGTTCCCCATATAGTCTCTGGTGAATCTTCTTACCACCCCTGAACCTCTAGCCTGTATCCCAGTTCTGTATGCATCTTAAAAAAAAAAAAAAGGAAGAAAGAAAGAAAGAAAGAAACTAGAGAGACCAGCTCTCTTTCCTTGCCCAGGATGGAGAAGAATGTTCTCAGGATATGGGATTTTCAAGCTAAAACCAGAAAACCTTTGACAAGCCAGAATAAGTCAGTAACCCCATGAGGGACCCGCCAAGTTACACTGTGCAGGAG
The DNA here is from genome assembly GCF_000260355.1 of Condylura cristata. Lineage (NCBI taxonomy): Eukaryota > Metazoa > Chordata > Mammalia > Eulipotyphla > Talpidae > Condylura > Condylura cristata. The sequence continues at coordinate 12,785,377 of NW_004567110.1, read as the reverse complement.
GGTGACATGGGCTGCTAGCTCTGAGCATCTTTCATTCTGTCACTGTGACGACCACTTATTTACTTTCTATTCTATGCCACAACTGCTAAGCATGGTGATCGGAGTAGGACTTTGCCTTTAGCGGCTATAACTTCTTAGAGAAGGAAATAAAGCAACACAAAAAACTCTAATCCTGGGCAGAGTAAAGAAAATGGTCTGAAAAATCCACACTAGTGCTTGTATAAGGTATGACGTAAAGAGCCAATCACTGCAAGTGGGAATAGCTGAAGTTAGGTAATTGAAGTTTCAATACCATAGCTGATAATTGAAGTTTCCAGCAATCTGAACACTCCATTTGAAAAACATAACAGTTGAGTTGAGAATTGACGGTTCAGTAGTAATTCACTAAGACAGTGAGAGTGGAACTGTCCATCTTGGCTGACAGAGATGAGCTTCATGTGTGAGAAATGGATGTGTTGGGGAATGCAGAGCAGTTCTCCATAGCTAGACTATTTGTATTTTTTGAATATGCCCTCTCCATCCAAAGATGTCTACAGCCTTATCCTCAGAACTAAACCATAACTGGGCCTCCCTTGGCAGAGGGGGTTAAATCTCAGTGCTATCACGCTTTCACTGTTGTTTTCACCATTGTGGCATCAGTTTGATCCCCAACCAGGGAGGTGACCCACATGGTGCAGCAGACCTCTCATGTCCCCTCTGCTGTTCCCCTCAGCAGTGTAGGTCAGTAAACCCACCTGTTCTGTTTCCATTCTTCTCTGGTGAATCCTCTTACTGCCACACCTCTGACCTGTACTCTAGCTCTGCTATGCATAAATAAATAAATCTTTTTTTAAAAAAAAAAAAAAGCTAATACAGAGAGCTAAAGCCACTTCAACACCAGTTCAATCCCCAACCTGGAGGTGACCCACATGGCACAGCAGACCTCTCCTGCCCCGCTTTATCAGTCGGCCTGTTCTGCTCCCCACTCTGTCTCTGGTGAATCCTCTCACCGCCCCTGTACCTCTGGCCTGTATCCCAGCTCTGTATGCACAAATAAATAAATCTTAAAAAAAAATAAGCTAATACATAGCTAGTACCAATCTAATTAATTCAGCAAGAGTTCCCGTGTAGTTCCCAAATTCTTTCAATTATTATTGTCTCTATATTAGTACAATTTATTTCTTGCAGATAATGAGTCAACATTTACAGTTTTAGCTATATCCAGTGTTTCATTCAGATTCTATTAATTTTTATCCAATGTCCTTTTTCTACAAAAAAAATCATGCCTTTGCATATTCTTCATGACAAGTTAAATGTAATGTCTCTGTAGTCCTGTCTTAACTGTGACCGTTTCTCAAATGTTTTTTGTTTTTCATGACCTTGGCAGTTTTGAGGAATACTAGTAAGGTACCCCCCCACACACACACACACAGGAAATTGTATCAGTTGATTTTCCACATCTTGATATAAAGATTAAAAAAAAATTCTATGCAAGATTTATTGCTGGGCCTATGCTACGGTAGATATTCCTTTTTTTTTTTTTTTTTCAGAGCCATTTAGTTCTATTATGCTGTGCATTATTTTACTATTGCATGAGTACTTATTTTTCTTGGTTGTCATCACAATACATCTGCTGATGTCTTTAAATCATGAGCCATAAAGATATCCTTTTTGTGTTCTCTGCAGTGCTTGAGTAGTGCTGAGCTCATATGTGTGCAACATTTAGTAATGGGTTATTGCAGAAAAACTGAGATCTCTTAGCCCACTATTCAAATCCCTTAAACATCTGTAACTTAGAGGCTCAGATTCTTAGGTAGAAGAAACATTAATAGATATTTATGTCTTGGTGGGAGTGACTTACCTCAAGATGCCCTGAGGAACAATTTAGCTTTGGCACAAGTGGTGGATTGATGGTTAACTCCAATATTTATTTATTTACTTACTTTATGGAGGGTTTTTATTTCTTTTTTTTTTTAAGATTTATTGATGTGTACAAAAGCTGGGATGTAATTCAGAGGTGCGGGGGATGAGAGGACTCACCAGGGGAAGAGTGGGGAGCAGAATAGACAGATGGACTGAAATACACTGCTGAGGGCAGCAGCGGGTGAGATGGGAGAAATCTGTTACACCATGTGGGTCACCGCCCTGGCCCAGGATCAAACTCATGCTGCAGATAGCTTCATCGTGCTGAGACTTAGACCCCTCAGCCACCAGGGAATCCCTCCAATATTTCTTTGGACTCTATCATGATCCATGCCAAATTTGGAAATTCTCTTTTCAAGAGAGAGCACTCATCCTTTGATTCTAAGTTCAGCCATGTGACTGCTTGGTCAACAGGGGAAGAACTGATGATTTGCTGTTGCTGAGCCTAGGTGTCAAGAAGTCTGCAATGTCCCCATTTGTCTCTTTGTATGTCTGCCACCTCTCTGGGAAGAACGTGCCAGAACAGTCTTCTATTCCATGAGGAGGATGAGAGGCATGGACAGAATTTCTCCAGATATGCTTCCCTAGTCAAGCCCTGCCTCAAACAGAATTTCCTGTGCAGTGGCAGATAATAAAAGCCAGTCTAGCCTTAGCTACAGCCAACAAAGATTTGTAGAAACTATAATACATGATTTTTAAAGTCATGGAATATTTGGGGAGTGTTATGCAGCAATAGTTGATTGCAATAAGCTCCAACTTTGGACCGCTGAATACTAAGAAGGGCAGGGTGACTGGTCACCAAAAGACAGAAGGGGGTAAGAACAGATGGTCAGGAACATGAGGTGCAAATATTGTCCTAAATGACTCTGGTGAGCTGTACGCAACTGGTTAAATGGGTAGATTGTGACTTTATGGGGATCTGCTTTCTTTTCTTCAACACATATGTTGTGTGTCTAATGATCATAAAAATCAGTATCTTTTGACTGTCATTTGACCTGTTGTGATGAGCTATCCACAGCCACTGCAGCATGAGACTCATATGCAGAAAGAAATTCACCAAATATAAAATTATATTTGTAATGCGTTATAATCATGGCCTCCTTAAGAACAGTGGATGTAGCTACTGGATAAGTCAAAAAAAATAACTTAGCAACACTTGGCAAGGGAGGTGGGGGAGGCCATGGGGGTGGGGAAATGGGCCAAAACTGGAAGTGTTAGCAAAACAGGGAAAGAAAACATAAAACACAATAAGCACTGCTTATTGAACTCATCTGTGCCAGCCACCGACTGCCATGCACTTGACTTGTGTAATCTCATTGAAGCTTTTACTTCAATTACACAATGTATGCTCCCAATATTGTCCATGAAGAAGCAGACTGAGATTGGTCATGTGACTTGCCCAAGGCTATCCAGGTGATTGGCAAAGCGTGGCGGCTGGAGCCCTTTCCTCCCTTTCCTAGCCAATGTGCCATAATGGGTGTGCTCTCTCTTGCTCTCTCTCTTTCATTCCCTCTCCACTCTGGAGCTCCAAGTTCCCAGTATCATGAAAAGAGAACTCCTTTCCCCAAATTCATCATCACTTTCCTATCATCCTGCAGATGGAAATTTCTTTCTGGCTTCAGTGGAATTAACCTTAAACAGCTGTTTCACTCTATGTTCATAATAGAAGCCAGCAGTGGGGTGAGGCCAGATTATCGGCCACAACATCCTGAAAGCAGCAGAAGATCCTGCAGATGTTTTGCTGTAACACTGGCCCCCAAGCCTCCCACATGAAGCCCTGCTAGCCAGAGCCACCACCATTTATTCAGCCCTCTCAAGCCAGGGAATAGTTTCCAACCCCAAAAGAGAGGAGAGGAAGTGAGTTTGAAAGTCCAGGAGTCTTAGAAGCTCAGGGCCAAAGCATAAAGCAAACAAGTAAATTTTGAAATGCAAAGTCCACTCAACGACAATGTGGGGAAACAGCTCCCGAATATGTGCGCTTTGCTGACGGGCTGCTCCTCACAGCTGGACCTCATCCAGCTTTACTCTGGGAAGCTCTGCTTTGCTAGCTGCCGGGCACCCTGCTCAGAGGTGAAATCCACCGAGACAACATGACGACTCTGCATTCCACCAGAAGCATCCCGGGATACTCTCTCTGCGAGGGGACATGGAAATGTTCTAGTCTACAAAAGAAGGGGCTTTCCATGGATTTCCCAATAATACTCATTTATCTAAAAAGGAAAGTAAGAGAAAAAGCCCTGCTGGTTAAACAGAAAGCAGATCTGTGCTGTGCACAGGGCCGGCACTGTTCTGACTTCATTCTTTTGGAAGAGACACCCATGACGCATGCTGTTTAAATAACTGACTATTTGCTTCTCATTTTTGATGCATAATCTACTCAATGAAACAGGCACTTAATAACCCTCTTTTTGAAATCGGACAATTGAGTTAGTTGCCGTTCAAACATTTCTGTTTTTAGCCCTGACCAAATATCTACAGAGTGAAAGAGGAAGCATCTCACTGCTCTCCCAACAGAGAAGGCTCTTTTCTGCTTTTCCAGAAACTGGTCACTTTGTCTACAAAGTGTTTTTTCTCCAATGAATGCTTAATAATCCTTCTAGATTACAATGATGGTGATGTGTTGAAAGGCATGTAATATTTATGATGGTGTATTCTGTGCCTGGCACTGCACAAGAACAGCCTGTGGATTATTTCATCTGTTCATTAAAAAACAAAAAAAAAAAACAAAAAAACAAAAAAACAACTTTATGACAGATGTGCTCTTATTATTCCTATTTTATGTATGGAAAAACTCAGGCCCAGAAAATTTTGCTGCTCAGGTTGCATGGCAAGTGCAAAAGTTGACACTATATGGCCCTCCTTTGTGGCACAACAGGTTAAACTCAGCACTATAAGGCTCTCCACAGCCACTCAGCATGGGTTCGATCCTCGGCCAGGGAGCTGACCCACATGGCACAGCAGACCTCTTCTGTATCACCCGCTGCTCACCTCAGCAGTATATTTCAGTCAGACATCTGCCTGTTCTGCTCCCCACTCAGTCTCTGGTGAATCCTCTCACCCCCGCACCTCTGGCGTGTACCCCAGCTCTTGTATGCATAAATAAACAAAAAGTTTGCACTATATCAAAGAAGGCTACAGTGAAAAACACAGAACACACCAAGTGTGGGAAGGAAATCCCCACGCATTGCTGGTAGGAGTGTAAATTAGCAAAACCACGTTGGAAAACTGTTTGGTGGTGCTTTTCAAGTTGAAAATAAGCATGCATGCAAGCAGTTCTACTCCAAGCATGCAAGCAATTTACCCTCCCCTCTCAATAAAAAGACAAATATATTTCCGTTTACTAAAGATGGACATAAATTCACACTCATTTCATTCTAGGATATAAAAACCCAGCTGAAATGCAAGTTTATATTCCCTAAAGTAGAAAGTATTATTATTTTTGATTTAAGAAAACATTCCAAGCACAAAGACTGAGTCCCTAAATGATTGCAGTAGCCTTCGCAATGCGGCCTTTTTCCTCTTGACCATGGGAATTTGCAACATCCACCCAAGAAGGTTAAAATAAGGAAAGAAGGGATTGCTGTAAATTATGTGTCTGAAAGAATTGATGCAGAGGCCACGAGCATCTATCGGGCAGAGTGGCCCGCACTAAGAGTCTGGGGAGGCAAGTTAGCCTCGCAAGATAAAGAAAGGAAGTGACAGGAAATCAGAGTTTATTTTAACAATCCTATCCTGTCTTCCATCATAATGTAAACAACCATCCCCTTTTCTAACCAGACCACAAGGTTTCCACAGCCTCATGTGGCCACAAACGTGAGCCATACTGAATAGCTATTTCCGGCAAAAGATAAGGAGGTAGGAAAGTGCCCGTATGAGGTTTATTTACTTTAACTGAGGCTGCAACTGTCATAGGGAGACTATAAATGCCGCGCACTTTATTCTGGACAGGCTGTGAACTTCAAAGACACGGTAGGTGGAGAAGAGGCTGCAGTCTGCTCACCATCACGAAGTCAGGCGTCCCCAAGGGACTCACTTGTCTGTGAAACGAAAAACACGCACCATGGGTTGAGGTTGTGCTGGCAGGCAGGTGTTGTCCTCAAGACCGCTGCTTTTTCCAAGGGCTACGAATTGCCAAGGAAGAAAACCTAGTGTACAGTGGACAAAAGCTGGAGCTTGTATTAACCCTTGGCCCAGGGTATTCTGAGTCTTTTCATATTACTCATTTCAGGGTATTTTAAGAAAGAGGACTGTGTTTTCTGACTGTAAATATGAGTGCAGCAGGTTGAACCAGGATACACCAAATATTTTTCTAACTGAGGGAGACCAATGTAGAATTTGGATGCCAACCAGTGACTAAACAGCCGTTTGTCCCCTATTTACTCTGTCGGGGCTGATGGGAGTGGAAAGAAACAGCTGGTGGGAGCTATTTCTATGAGAAGCAACAAGATACAGCCGGCCAGGGGAGATTATTTTCAAGCTGAAAATAATCACAGGTTTTTTATAGAGTCCTTCTTCTTTGTAAGCTTCTTTGTCCATGTCTATCACCAAGAAACTTTAACTGGAACTCACTGGTAAGATTTTTTTGGTGGTGGCATGTGGTGTGTTAAAGAGGCTTCAGGACACATTGCCTTGTGATCATAAGGTGTGTTTGTATGATAAGAAAGAACCGTGATGAAATCAGCACCTGCATCGCTTTAAAGTAAGCAGCAACATAGAAAAAGAACAGAGAAAAATCTACTGAGACTTACTTGTCCTTCAGGGCAATAAAAATGACTCTTGTTACTAACCCCAGCAACGTGTTTGCTTTTCGTGTGTGACATAGAACTACTGAACTGCTCTAGCTGTTTTCCACAAGCAGTTTGTAACCACCTCACAAGAGCTACTCAAGCACTGAATTCTTGAACACATTTGCTTTTCCATTACTAACACTTCTTATTCATCCTCCAAAGCCAGCAAGCGTAATAGTCTCCCCACTGTCAGGGAAAGGCCAAATTAGATTTTCAGGAGGAGGTCTCCAGGTAGTGGTATCTTTGTGCTCCATTAAACACCTGAGGAAACACAATCTAGAATGTGATTTTAAAGAAGATTCTGTTTTTACAGAATTTTAGAATTTGCCTAAAGCAAATGTGGGTTTTAAGGTCAGTGTCGTTTTTCAGAGATGCAGCCTCTACACATGGTGGATTGCCAGGCATAAAATAGCTGCTGCATTAATCTTGATTGACCAGTCCAGCTTTTTCAGTCACTGTCTTTGTTTCCAATATTGTCAAGATTTTTCCTGTAAACCTGGAAGGGCTTTGTGTGGGTACTGGCTTGAAGAAGGATTGATTGACATTTTTTATCATCTATCTATGTCTATCTATCTATCTCTATCTTTCTCTGTATATGTATATGTATATATATATATATATATGCATGTTTATTTATTTATTTAAATATTTATTTATGCATATAGAACTGGGGTACAGGCAAGAGGTGTGGGAGTAATGAGGGGATTCACCACAGACAGAGTGGGGAGCAGAACAGGCAGATCAATGAGGTACACTGCTGAGTGGAATAGAGGGCAGGTCAGCAGAAGTCTGTCACACCATGTGGGTCACCTCCCTGGCCTGGAATCGAACTCATGTTGCAGTGGCAGTGGAAAGCTAGATAGTAATGCGCTTTAACTTGTTGCACCACCAGGGAGGGCCCTATATATATATATATATATATATATATATATACTTTTTTAAAATTGAGATAATGCTGGTTTACACCAGATGATTTAGGGGGACAGGTTCACACCTTTTCAGATGTATGCTACCAGGCCACCACCACCACCAAGACACCCCTAGTCTTCCACCATAGCCCACCACTCTCCATCCTGCCTCTCCCCGTATGGAAGCCCCCAATTCCAAAATCAGATTTCTAGACTTGATTCTGGTTTGTTTTAGTCTGACCCTTTGGCTTTTTTCCCCTCTCTATGCCACATATGAGTGAAACCATCTGGTATTTTTCTTTCTCCATCCTTATTTCACTTGGCAAAATCCCTGCTAGGTTTTTTTTTTTTTTTTTTTTTTGTAGTTATTATGGTGGTTGGTTTGTTTTGTTTGAGTTGTTTTGTGTTATCTGTTTCTTTCTCCATGAAAGAGTAGCATGGAGAAAATATAGCAGATCTTTTTCCTCTAACTCCTACCACCTGATGTCAATTTCCCTTCATTGCCACTACACACATGCACACATGTACACACATATAGATTTGAGACTCCTCTAGAGAACTTCTCTCAGGAGGACCTCAGTCATCCTCAGAAATCATTCATATTATTTAATCATCTAGAAATTTTTCACATTGGAAAATGTGTTTTACAGGCAACTCATAAAAGTTGAAAAAGTTTCTAATCTGCTCATCCCTGTTCCAAGATTGTTGCTA
>NW_004567110.1:12762466-12776514 GCF_000260355.1 Condylura cristata | reverse complement strand
CTGTGCTTCAACACACCGCACCACTAAATACTTTTTTTGAAATATTTTTTTTTTAAGATTTATATATTTATTTATGCAGAACTAGGGTATAGGCCAGAGGTGCAGGGGCAGTGAGAAGATTCAATGGAGACAGAGTGAGGAGCAGAGTAGGCAGATGGACAAAGTACACTGCTGAGGGGAGCAGCGGGCAGGTCAGGAGAGGTCTGCCGGCCATGCGGGTCACCTTCAGGGCTGGGAATCAAACTTGCTCTGGAGCAGCTGTGACCAGCTTGCAGTGCTGCGTCCTAACCTGTTGTGCTACCAGGGAGGGCCAGATTTATTTATTTATGCATACAAGAACTAGGGTACAAATCAAAGGTGTGGGGGGTGAGAGGGTTCACCAGTGACAGAGTAGGGAATAGAACAGGCAAATTTTTTTTTTATGCACTGCTGAAGGGGAGCAATGAACAAGCCAGGAAAGGTCTGCTGTGCCATGTGGGTCACTTCCCTGGCTGAGATCGCACTCTTGTTTCAGTGACTGGTGATAGCTTGATAGTGCTGAGACTTAACCCCGGTGCCACCACAGAGGCCCCCTTTTGACTACTTTCATACTATCACTTTTGAGAGAATTTAAGTGCTTGACAAAGATTTTATATAACTGTATGTCAGGTGCAGAAATAAGGTGGGATACAGGTTTTCCAGCTCACAGTTCTGAGTACTTTGCATTGAACCAGCTGATCTCTTCCATGCAGGAGATCTACACACGCATAGGAAAAACAAAAAGAAATATTAACAGTAGCCATCATATTGTAAATGATTTCTCTAGTGTTATAAATGTGTACCAAATTACTCAATAGAATACAATGGTACCAAGTCAAATGGCATAACATGTGCCCAGTTGCTATTAGAAAGTAAGAGTGAAATGATGCAAACTCATGCTTGGTAAAAGAAGCTGTGAATTCTGGCTATGTTTCTTACTTCAACTTTCTCAACCTTACAATGGGAATATTAATAAAATATGTACACAGTGTTGCAGAGGCTAAATGAGTCAATGCATGCAGCTCTCGGCAGTCTTTGGCAAACGTTTAACCCTGATAAGAGTTGTCCTTCACCCACCCTGTGGATTTTGTAGTCATTAGTGCAAAATGAAATGATATTTTATCTCTTTTTCAACTATAAGGGCTTGGGCTTAGCCCTTATCTCCAGACCTTTCTCTGGAACAGAAAGGAACATTGTAATAGAGGACCACAGGGACCCATTTTGTCTGCATAATCTTATCTCTTAGTCCTGATCATACAGATGTGACCCCTCTCTGCCTGCTCAGCCTAACTTTGCCTCCAGTGTACCAAATCTTGCCCAAGTCCAATCCTGTCTTCAACTCTTGCCTTACTGATCTCTTAAAGCATTTTCTGCCTGTATCTCTGACTTATTTGGGAATGTGCTTTTTTTCTTTCTTGAGAACAGCAAAATTTAGTCAAATGTCTACCTAATAATCAAGAGTTAGAAGAATGCTATAATTCTTAATTTCTCTACTTCAGGTCCTAGATGGTACATGAGATAAGGGGAAAAATTATAAAAATCAGAACACAATATTTAATCACAGATGTTATCATTATCTGTAGAAAATGTAATCTACAAAATATGTCATGACGGTTTAGAACTATTGCTGAAACTGAGATTAATTACAGGTGTATACACCAGCACATTTTACAGATATAAGAGCAGTATTTATGCAATGCCTGGTAGAGCAAAGAAACAACAGAATAAATGCCCAGGATCACTCACATGCATATTCCATTTTGCATTTATTTCTCCCTTTTTCCTATACTGTGTCTGTTCTTTTCAGGTGATTTATGACATCATTGGCAATAATGTTCATTTTTTCTACTTCAATAACCAGACTGATTTTTTTTTCTTGTTATATTGTTGAGATATTTTTAGTGCCAAATTCACATTTGCAGCATATGTGATGAAGTATATACTTGTAAAGTTGGGAAATTAGTAAGGGAGGGCTTTCCTGAAGGAAAAAGATTAAAAAATGAAAAATGGAAATAAACACAGGAAACATAAGTATCCTAAATTGTTTAGCCTACAAACTGAAGCTACCATAACTTTTTAATGTCTATTTTACCTGTTGCTGTAAGACATTGACATGCTTTATTATTATTATTATTATTATTATTATTATTTACATCATTCTTCATTTTGTTCATTTTTCCATCTAGGTTGACACTCCTAAGGAATCATTGCATTCTCTCAGTCACTACTCTCTACTCTTGCACTGAATATTATTTCCTACCTAGAAATACAACTCACAGCATCTAGTCTTTCTAATGGATAATATTTATTTGTTTTGTAATCTAGGTTCGCTTATAATAATAACCGGTAGAAATTTTGCGCTCTCTCTCTCTCTCTCTCTCTCTCTCTCCCTCACACACACATACAGAAAGAAGATAGTCATTTACGAACTAGGTCCTCACTATACCCTGACACACAGATCTTAGACTTCATAGAACACAGACCTATGAGAAATCCATTCCTGTTGTTTGTGTCCTCTATGCTGTGTTTGTTATGACTACCCAAACTGAAGAAGCCAGTGTTATCATGAATAAAGCTGACAAATATTCCTGATCAAGATGGTATGGCACACAGGGACTGTGGTGATGGATCAAGGCGCTGTGGTGGTGGGAGAAATGCAGGGACTACCCCTGAAGGGAGAAACCAAATACTGCCCAAAAATGTACAGTGCTGAAAGAAAATAATTAACTCTAAAAAAGATTGTATGGAGGTATAGCTTTATTTCTCTCGAGTAAATACATAGCATTGGTATTGCCAAAGCATAAAGAAAACATATGTTAAACTTTATAAGAAATCTTTTCAGTAATTCTATCATTCAACCTTCCCACCTGTTGGTAGAGGTTCCTTTTGCTCTGTATCCTCATCAACACTTGGTATTGTCTTTTTAATTTTAGCCATTCTGAAGATATGTGACATTATCTCCTGTTTTAACTGGCATTTCCTTGATGACTAATGATGGAAAGCCCTTATTGGGTGGCCATTCAACATTTCTTTTGTAAAATGTCTAATCAAGTCTTTTGCCCATTTGTTTACTACTCTTTATATAGATATTATTGTGCTGTAAGATTGCATTGATTGCATACTTGAAGGTCCTTTGTAATATAAAAGTATTGTAAAAATTTCCTACAACCTAGTGGCATGGTTTAATTTTTCCATGGTTATTCACTTGTTTAAAGACCATTTGTTAACATGACATTCTTTGCCTATTGAATTCCTACTCATTCTTGTCAAAAATCAACTGACTGAATACATAGGTACATTTCTGGATTGTGTTCATTTCTATTGTATTTCATTGATCAATTTATTTATTTTTTCCACCATAGCCATATCACCCTAATTACTACAATTTTGTAGGTTATTTTACACTCAAGTAATGAAGTCATCCAACTTAGTTCTTCCATTCATCACTTTTGCATTTTTATAAAATTTTAGAATCAGTTTGTTTCTTGTGTAAAACAAGATTTGCTGTAATTTTATTGGAATTGTGATGAATTAATAGATTAACTGGAAAGAACTCACATATTATCAGTACTGAATCTTCATGGTTAAGATCCATAGCACAGTGTTCAGTAAAAGAGCTAATAGAAGACTCATTTAGTACCAGCAGCTTTACCATGACTGGAAGAGGAATAAAATGGTTTCAGTTGTGGCTTTCCTGGTAGCCTATGGGTAAGATCTCCGTGCTATCACCACTAAGGCTGAGTTTGATCCCTGGCCAGGGAGGTGACCCACATGACGCAGTAGACCTCTCACCTCTCCTGTCTCACCTGCTGCTCCCTTCAGCAGTGTATTTCAGTGTAGCTGCCTATTCTGCTCCCTACTCTCTCTCTGGTGAATCCTCTCATCCCTAGTCTTCATGCCTACACCCCAGTTCTTCTACTCTTCTACACACACACACACACACACACACACACACACACACAAGGTTTCAGTTTTTCATATTGTGAAAGCTATTCATAATTTCATGTTGCTTGGAGTTCTGTGCTTACTCGTTGATTTTTATTTACTCATATATTCGCTATTCATAGCTTCTAAAATATGATATATATATATATATATATATATATATATATATATATATAGGTACATTGTCTGGTAGGGGAGGTAGAAAACACATTAATGAAATAAAGATCATAAAATATAAATAAGGATAGTGTGAGCAAATCTTTTTGCAATAAGATATGTGGTATTGTGGAACCTAAAATAAAGGTATTTGGCCCAATCAGGGTGCTCAGCAGGGTACAAATAGAACTTTCATGTATTTCTAACCAGGATTTTCCCTTAATTCTCACAATAGCTCTTTTCAAATCTCTTTAGGTAAAATAAACTTCCCCACTGACAACCTTGTCACTTTCAGTAAATTTCTTCCATTGTTAGAAAATTCACTCTTCAATCTATGTTTCACAGATAGATAATATTTTTCTATATTATTTTTCCTTATCCTTGATGTATAAAATCTTGTTCAGGATGGCTGTACTTGAAGTTTTTTTTTAAAAAAAAATAGTTTCGGGCCCTCCCTGGTGGCGCAGCGGGTTAAAGCACTGCACTGAGAAGCTAAAGCCACTTCCGCATGAGTTCGATTCCCGCCTGCCCCGGAGGAGACCACATGGCGTGGCAGACCTCTCCTGACCCGCCCGCTGCTCCCAGCAGTGTACTTCGTCGATCTGCCTGTTCTGTTCCCCACTCTGTCTCTGGTGAAGCCTCTCACCGCCCCTGAGCCTCTGGCCTGTACCCCAGTTCTGTATGTACAAATAAATAAATCTTTAAAAAAAAAATAGTTTCACTTGACAAGTCCTCACATCTTTAATGCTGTGAAAGGAAACTTATCAATGAAGGAAATTTTTCTCAGTTGGCTCATTGATTAGTTCAACTCATGTAAGATCTTTCCATGACCCTGTGTGTTATTATCTAGAATTCTTAGGTTGGGTCTGTGTTCTCTGCCCCTACCATGACAGTCTGACACAAGCTAAGCAACCTCTATCGTCAGAAATATTCCAGATGGAGGGGAAATGCCCTGAAAAATCAGAATTTCCACACTGGCTCATGTTATAACCCCCCTTTTTCAGTATAATCAAAATATTCCAAGCAACCATCAGTTTTCTACTGGACTGCCTCAACCTCTTAAGGTGCTGCCTGGCTCAGGTGAGTGAGCGCTGCCTCAGGATGGGAAAATCCTCTTGGAATCAAAAATATTACAACTGGCTATTAATAAAAACATTTATAACAAAATTAATATTGTAAAACAAGGCAGTACTAGAATAATCAGGACTCTTTGTTCTTCAATCATAGACTATTCTTATTTCATGTTACTGTTCTTTTTCCTTCCTTTCAGGATTTTTTCCCTCACACTTGTCCTCCTTACCACTGATTCATCTTGGTCTGAAACTCTCTGAAAAATAAAATTGCCCAAAATTTATTTGACTCTGTCATTTCCATGCATGTTTTACCTTGTTCCTTTATTAATCAAAGTGGGGAGTCTTTTATCCCCCTTCAGACCAAATCCTTTAGAATTCTCAGATATCATCTCTGTAGAATTTTTGTTTCTATCTCATAAAGAATGTCTCACATTCTATCCTAGGGTTTTATTAAAATTTTTCCTTTTCTACATAAAATATATTTTAGAGGTAAGTCCTTCTCACCTTCAAAATAATACATATTTTCTCTTTCATGTGTTTATTGACCAATGATTTCTGAGGTTGGGACTGGTTTTGGGTTTGGTTTTGTTGTCTACTAATTTTGAAAGAAGAACAGATCTATCCATATTTGCCAACAAATCTCTGTGGAATTGTACTTGGCTTCACCTAACACTCATCTGATTGTTAGTTCAATCTTATGTTCAGATAAATAACGGGGGTGGAACTGGAGTGGTTTCAGATTAATAGGGGAGTAGTTTGGTAGGTTTTATATTTGACCCCATTCCAGGCATGAATTAATCAGCTTTAACTCTGCTGACTTGAAATGGTTTCTCTTTAATCCCTGGTTCTTTATCACTATGCCTAACACCCCCAATATGCTATCTTTTTTTAAGATATATTTTATTTATTTATGCATACAAGAGCTCAGATGCAGGCCAGAGGTGTGGGGGGGGGGTAAGAAGATTCACAAGAGACAGAGTGGGGAGCAGCATAGGCAGACTTACTGAAATACACTGCTGAGGGGAGCAGTGGGCGAGACAGGAGAGGTCTGCTATGCCATGTGGGTCAGCTCCCTGGCCAGGAATGGAACTCGTGCTGCAGTGGTTGCAATAGCTTCATAGAGCTGAGACTTCATCCCTTGCACCACCAGGGAGGCACCCATATGCTATCACTGGAAATCTGGGGTCTGCCCAGCAGTGCATCGCCCTATTCCCTATTTAACAAACTTTCCAAATTGTTTCATTGTGGACATGTAACTCCCAGTATTCAATGCCTACTGCTTTGTGTAAGAGGAAGGTAAGGACAGAGTACTCATAAAAGTTTGTGTTTGGTAGGTTAGGGCTGCCAACAAGTATTAAAAAACAAAAAGACAAAAAGAACTCTCTCACCCTAAAATATAGGGCATGAGAGGAGCAAATGCTTCATTTTTCCTGTTCATGATGGCTTAAACAGGATTTGAATTCAGGTCTGTTTGATGATCATATCCAAGTGCAATACCAGAGGCTAGACCATTTGTCCAGGAATGGTAGGAACATTTATACTACCAGATACACAAAGGAGCAAGACCCTCAAAGGTGCAAACATGCACATGTAAAATATCAACACGACTTGTGTCATAAATGCTAGAGTAGAGCAGGGAAAGGATTAGGTGCAGTACTGAGTGTTAGATGATCCAGTGCTATGCTACAGTGAGCTCTCTTGATGCAGCGCACTCTCAAGAAACGAGGTGTTGGGGTAAACAAGAGCTGCAGTACATTAGGTGTGGTCTGATTCATGCAGAGACAGCAGGCGAATCACTCCCTGGGTCTGGACACTGCAGTCCTGTTAATTCAGCCCCAGATCAAATTATCTCTTGGCAGCCCAGACACACTGGTGACTCATGTTGGCCTGGCAGTCAGCTGAAATTGCTAATCCCTCTCACACGTGTAGCTGTTAAGCTACATCTCCCCCGTCCCTGCGTGATGCAGTGCTTCTCAGCGCTGAATGCTGTGTTTTCATATTCCCTACATCCGCCTCATTTACAACTGGGAAAATTTCATGCACTGCATACTCATCATGACATAAGGATGAAACAAACTTACACTTACTAATTTCTTCTTTGAGGCTAAAGAACAAAGTAAATCAGAAAGAGATGCAAAAAAAAAAAATCAGGAAAAATCAGTTTCCCCCATCCCCCCAACACTTCTATCTAATAAATTAACAGAAGAGGCTGGCTGATGAAGTACACTGCTGAGGGAAGCAGCAGGCAGGTCAGGAGAGGTCTGCCATGCTATGTGGGTCACCTCTGGGGCCCAGGATCAAACTCATGCTGAAGTGGCTTTAGCTTCTTAGCCACTAGGGAGGGCCCACTTTTGTGAGTTCTTAAATGCAAGGCAGAGAGCTATCAGACGCTCTTGGATGGTCACCTACATCATTTAAAACTTAATTCCAGGGCCCTCCCTGGTGGTGCAGTGGGTTAAAGCACAGCACACTCCACATGAGTTCGATTCCCGCCTGCCCCGGAGGTGATCCACATGGCGTGGCAGACCTCTCCTGACCCGCCCACTGCTTCCCTGAGCAGTGTACTTCGTTGATCTGCCTGTTCTGTACCCCACTCTGTCTCTGGTGAATCCTCTCATCCTCCGCATCTCTGACCTGTACCCCAGTTCTGTACAAATAAATAAATAAATAAACAATTCCAAATGTCTGAGTTCCTGTGGGAAAGACACTTCTCCCAAAATAGCTGACTACACTAAGAGGGAACTGACATTTTCTGAGTATCCACTACATTTATTTAGTTTTGGGCTTTTTATTTATAAATGCTACTCATGTCGCTCTCATGTCCACCCCGTGAAAGATAGGCCACGTGGTTTTAAAGCTGCAGCGGAGTGGTGGAGAGATGGTAAGGATGTTGTCTAAGCCACACAGAAAATCAATGCAGGCCCCAAGACTTGATGCTCAAATTTCTTAACTTAAGGTCTTGTCTAACAAACCATGTAGATAGGCCTCACCAATGCTCAGAAAGCAGACAACTCTAGGAGAAAAACTGTAGCTTGTACAAATTGAAAGAATCTGTAGCTTGTACAAAGTGAAAGGACATTTCTGAGAAGGAAGAGAAGGTAGATGAGCTGGTGTACTGCCTTGGGTCCTGATTTCTAGAGCAATGCCAACCTAATAGTAGCTACTCAAAAGGTCTTGGGAAATTAAGAAATAGCCAGAAACTGTCATGTATGTCCAACATTGCCTCTCATGCCAGGAACGATCAATTATTCAAGAGAAGCATGCAGGCTCCATACCTCACAGGGTGTCAGGGAATGTGTGTTAAGCAAACACAATCTAATTTGAGTGAACCCCAATATCTGTAATCCACATTCTCCAATTTAAAACGATGGATAATGTGTTTCATTTGGGGAAGGTTTCATGGCACTCATTTAAGGCAAGGTAGCAGATGCTATGGGCAAACAGCTTCCTACAGAATGCTTGGGGGGAAAGGTGAAATCGTAGAACTGGAATAGTAGGAAATGATCATAAATTAGGGTAATTGTAACTGCACAACATACACACACAAGTCTCTAATTCATGGAGGATCTTACCAGAGTTTCTTTAGAATCAGAAGCCGAAGTGATATTCAACATATTTCCATGCACAAAACCATCAGTCAGAACTCAACTCTGTGATCACTGCTAACTATAAGGGAAAGTGGGAATGTTATCTAGAAAAAAAGAGGAAAGGGTTTGGTGAATAGCTCTGCAACAGGAGTGAACTAATTTGGAAAAGCCGAACAAATACAGAGCTAAAAGATGAAGAGATTTGGTCACTTTATTTTGCCATTTTCTTGATTATAAAATGGAGCCAAAACTCCATTAACACACATAAAGCGTGCTAAACACTTACAGTTTTGCTTTTAGGAGAAGAAAAGAAGATAGTAAATGCAAAATTGCTTTTAAATCTTTATGATTTGCAGTTGTTTTTCTGATGTGGGCTTGGCATCCCTCTCAACAGGGAGTTGTTATGCTGTCACTACATAAAGAAGACAGAAAATGGGCCCTCCCTGGTGGCACAGCAGGTTGGAACACTGCACAGCGAACCTAAGCCAAGCCGTGCGGCTTCAGTGTGAGTTCGATCTTCGCCCTGGGGGTGCCCCACATGGCACAGCAGACCTCTCCTGACCTGTTCTCTGTTCCCCTCAGCAGTGTACTTCGTCGATCTGCCTTCTCTGCTCCCCACTCTGTCTCTGGTGAATCCTCTCACCACCCCTGCTCCTCTGGCTGTACCCCTGTTCTGTATGCACAAATGAATAAATCTTAAAAGAAGAAGAAGATGATGACAAATACAGGAGCACATCCAAGAATCAACAAAGGAAGGAATTTACACCAGAAAAATAGGAAGTTCCCTTGTAAGACTTCCCAAGGATCCAAGAATTTGCCATCCATGTTAAGGACTAGTTAGGTATTTGTTGAAGTGTCTTATTCTCATACTACTCAGAAAATCAGTATCCCGGTTATCTTTATAAAAGGGTCCTAATCACCTTAGTTTTCAAAATGCAGGTTAAAATTGCCAGTAACAAGGTAGACTATGAAGCAAAGCTTGGGACATGTTCAGAAAATGAACAAGAAGATAGCCAGATAGTTTGACTAGTTCAATTCGATGTCAAAACTATATACTGAGCAATTGAATAATCATTTCATACAAGAGCCATTAATTGTTTTTGGACTACCTAAAGATTACTAAAATGTTTCTTCCTATCAAGGAGACAAACTCATGTCCTGAAACAGTTACAAAGCGTGGTAGGAACAATCAGGAAGGATTACTCAGGCAAGGATAATGGGAGGCAGGGGAGGAAATGCTTACAGATGGAAAAATTACTTAAAGTAAATGCATTCATTCATTCATTCACTGAGTACTTGTTAACCACTGGGGATGAAAGATAAATAAGTTCAGTTCATCAGAAGGCTTTTCTTTCAAGTGAGTAAGGCTTTGTTATCAGAGGACCTATGTATTCATTTCCTAGGTGTGCTGTAACAGAGGAACAAATATGAAAATCAACAGAAGTTAATTTTGCCTCAGTGCTGGAAGCTAAGTCTGAGATTAAGGCCCGTGTTGGAAGGACCAGGCTCACTTTAATGGCCTAGCTTCTTGTCATTGTTGGCTTTCTGTTAAGGGGAAGGATGTCCTAAAGAAACTCCGCAGAGTTTTGTGGACTCCACCTCCTACTCCAGTGGACTCTACCCTCTACTCCAGTGATTGGAAACTACAACTCTCAGCTGTACCAGGGAGAGAACTGCGAGGACCCAAGGGCGGAACTAAGCAGGAATTCTGGGACATTGGGGGATAAATAGGGCGCCATTTCATCTCGCTCTCTCGCTCAGAAACGACTCTCTGGACTGTGTGACTGGGGCTTTCAGTTAGTTTGTTGCCAGCGCTCTGAGTCAGCCGAGCCGGTAAGATATTCCAGTTGTTGTTTCCTTTTCTTTTCCCCTTTTTGTAAATAAACCCATTTTGACCCTTTTGTATGTGCCTGCAGTATAACTGAGTTTTAATTGTGCGGGTGAGGCCCCACAGACAGGCGGTCCAGTTCACACTGGGGTGCCCTGTAACACTTCTAGAAGTTCTTTGTTTTACAGCCCCCAAACTCTGCCTCTCATTGATGCATGAGAAAATCAAACAAATCATAGCAATCTGATAGTACGACTGAGTCTACCAGACTGGAAGGCGGAGGGGTGAGGGCTGAGTGGAGAGGGAGCACAGAGGATGATGGGGCTGGACTATGGGTATTTGGCAGTGGGTGTGGTCTAGTGACAACACCTGAAGAGGGAGGGGGCATCGTATACTTTTAAATCACAAACAGTTTTGTAAACCAATGTTAACACAATTTAAACAAAAAATTCAGATAAACTGTGCAGGCATGTATGGGAAGGCCCACTCCCCAGATCTCTTTTCAGTGGACAAAGCAGAACTTAGCTCTGCACACCTTTGTCCACTTTGCCTTCCATCTTAACTTCCCTAACTGACCTTTTCTTCCTCCCCTCTCAATGTCTATCTTAGCTAAGCTATTTAAGATAATGTCTGAGGGCACTGTGGAGTGTTACTCAATGATTCTGGGTATCTCCCATGTATGCAAAGAGCCTACCTGTTGTTATTAAACTTTGTTTTGATTATTTCTCCTATCAGTCTATCTGGTGCTTTTCCGATGACTTGCCAGCCTTGAAGAACCAAGGAAAGCACTAGATGATTTCCTTTCCTTTGCCATGTATGAGGGAAATCATGCATTTGTCTTCCTCTGTCTGATTTATTTCATGTAGTATAAACCCTCTAGGTTTATTCATGTTGCAGCAAGTGGTGTGGTTTCATTTTTTATAGCTGTGTACTATTCCATTGTGTATATGTACCAAATCTTCTTTACCCTTTTGTCTTTTAGTGAGCAGTTAGGTTATTTCTTGTGTTTTGCTGTTGTAAATAATGCTTTGATAAACATGGGTGCATACATCTCTTTGAATTAGTGTTTTGTATTTTTTTAGATAACTATAAAGAGCCATCTTTTAAAATTTCATTTAACTGTAATATAAAAATGTGCTATGGTTTATTGAGAATGGAACACTGCTCATAGTTTTCCTGGGAAGTTAGCTATTTTTACCTACATAGAACTAAAAAGAAACTGAAATATTTATAACAACAGATTCCCAACTGTTGGAATGACAAACCCATGTTCTCATTTCATATTCTAGGGCAGCTGCTGCTTTCTACTGACCAGATACATCCTGAATGCCTGCTATGCACGGCCTGTGGCAGCTGTCAGTCAGTTCAGGCCTAATATCTGCAAGATGCTCCATAAATGCTTGTCCAATGAGAGAGTGCTGCCAGGAAACAGGACTGATTCTGCCCTGGGGCCTCTGTGCAGCTCCATTATTAGACAGGCTTGGATTAAACCCTGGCTCACAGAATCCCTGATGGTGCTAGTTTAGCGCTTAAAAGCCTCTTTAATGAGAAAAAGTTTCAATTAGGAAATTACAAAATGTGGTACTCCCTGGTGGCACAACAGGTTAAAGCACAGCACTGTGAAGCTAGTCACAGCTGCTTCAGCATGAGTTCAGTCCCCAGCAGGGAGGTGACCACATGGTGTGGCAGACCTCTCCTGACCCGCCCGCTGCTCCCCTCAGCAGTGTATCTCACTGATCTGCCTGTTCTGCTCTCCACTCTGTCTCTGGTGCATCTTTTCACTGCCCCTGCCTCTCTAGCTTGTACCCAATTCTGTTTGCATAAATAAATAATTCTTTTTAAAAAATAAAATAAAATTACAAAATGTACCAACCCAGTAAATTGTGGGAAACCCCTTGTAGAAGGCCCTGAAGTATAGGCCAAATTTGGAAAGGGAGAGGGTAGAGATTCTGGCTTTGACTCTTTCTTTTTCCCACTTTACTCTTTTCCTGTCACAGTCACCAGGAGATAGTGTGGCCCTAACTAGGGCTTCATTTCCATCTGTGACAGGGGATGAAGATACCCACCATACTGGATTTCTGTTTTCTAAAAGGTGGCACATATTTGAGAAAAATAGGTGTGTATGTTCTCAAACTTTATCTTTGCTACATTACCCTGTGCCCAGAACCATCACATGGATTTCACCTTACATACAACACAGCATTTGTTCAGTGTTTACTATAAAACCTGTGTGTGTGCAGAACTTGGGAACATCAACATAATCCTTTCAGTTAGGGATTCTTCGCTCAAAATACAGCATGGCAATTAGGGACTTAGTCACTAGAGCTCTACTTGCTAACTAAATCATTGCTTGCTGGGCATTATCCTGTCACATGGGACTGGTCATTTAATCACTCTGTGCTCTATTATTCTCAATAAAATGGGGCTGATGATTAGAAGATAATATGCTTCATAAGACTTTGGGTTGCACATGTTGAAAGCATAGAGTGCCTTGAATCTATTTCATAGAGTAAAAATTCAACAAATGTTGGCTATTTTTCTTATCTCAATATTTCAGATGGGGGAATAGACTCAGGATTTAGCTGACTAGACTGGGCTTATGTAATTTTTAAACAGTGGCACTGGGCTGAGCCATTGAAAATCTGCGTCTCCAGCTTGTATTTAAAACCTCTTCTCTCCACATATAAATTAATCACAAAACCCATCAACCATCTGAGACTGGGGCAATGCCATGCAAACCCAAGGGCTGGGACTGGCACTGTTGATAAGAACTCACTCCCCACAGGCTGGAGTGAAAGAGAAATACAACTTTGTTTGGAGATTTCCATGACACTCTCCAAACAGGGTGGAGACACATTAATTTAAAACCCTTCAAATCCTGGAGGTTGAATTGCAGAAAAGGTCAAGAGCTGGGATGTGGGAATCTCGCATTTGCCTTTTGAAGCTTGTGCTCAGCTGGAGTTTTAAAGGGCAGAAAAAATTCCTCTTCGCCTTGTCTTTCCTATTGGGTTCAGTAGAATGAGCCTGGGGACAGCTTGTTCTGTGTTTGGGTTGACAGTGAAGGCTGGACACCCACCGTGGCTTAAGTTACTAAGTTAGAAGTGGAACCCAGTCTCTGCTGGTGATGGCTCATGTTCAGGCTGCCGGCCTGGTAATGACTGTGGGCATCCAAATCGACAGCTTTGTGGAGCAGCAACTCGCAGAACCCCAACCTGGACCCCACCTCCCACTCTCACCTCCTGCTTTCTCAGATGCATTTAGCAGCAGCTGTGACTGAAATTTGACAGTGAAGTTGGATGATTAATTAAAACACCGACTCTCGGCCCTCCCTGGTGGCGCAGCGGGTTAAAGTGCAGCACTGAGAAGCTTAAGCCGCTTCCGCATGAGTTCGATTCCCGCCTGCCCCGGAGGTGACCACATGGCATGGCAGACCTCTCCTGA